>NC_088218.1:12882142-12907074 GCF_036934945.1 Oncorhynchus masou masou | reverse complement strand
TATACTACAGTATAAATATGTTGTGTACTATACTACTATAATACAGTATAAATATGTTGTGTACTATACTACAGTATAAATATGTTGTGTACTATACTACAGTATAAATATGTTGTGTGTACTATACTACAGTATAAATATGTTGTGTACTATACTACAGTATAAATATGTTGTCTACTTTACTACAGTATAAATTTGTTGTGTACTTTACTACAGTATAAATTTGTTTGTGTACTATACTACAGTATAAATATGTTGTGTACTATACTACAGTATAAATATGTTGTGTACAATACTACAGTATAAATATGTTGTCTACTATACTACAGTATAAATATGTTGTCTACTATACTACAGTATAAATATGGGGTCTACTATACTACAGTATAAATATGTTGTGTACTATACTACAGTAAAAATATGTTGTCTACTATACTACAGTATAAATATGTTGTCTACTATACTACAGTATAAATATGTTGTCTACTATACTACAGTATAAATATGTTCTCTACTATACTACAGTATAAATATGTTCTCTACTATACTACAGTATAAATATGCTCTACCCAGTAAAAATATGTTGTCTACTACACTACAGTATAAATATGTTGTCTACTATACTACAGTATAAATATGTTCTCTACTATACTACAGTATAAATATGTTCTCTACTATACTACAGTATAAATATGTTCTCTACTATACTACAGTATAAATATGTTGTGAACTACACTACAGTATAAATATGTTCTCTACTATACTACAGTATACATATGTTCTCTACTATACTACAGTATACATGTGTTGTGTACTATACTACAGTATAAATATGTTGTGTACTATACTACAGCATAAATATGGTGCGTACTATACTACAGTATAAATATGTTGTGTACTATACTACAGTATAAATATGTTGTCTACTATACTACAGTATAAATATGTTGTCTACTATACCACAGTATAAATATGTTGTGTACTATAATACAGTATAAATATGTTGTGTACTATACTACAGTATAAATATATTGTGTACTATGCTACAGTATAAATATGGTGTGTACTATACTACAGTATAAATATGTTGTCTACTATACTACAGTATAAATATGTTGTGTACTTTACTACAGTATAAATTTGTTGTGTACTATACTACAGTATAAATATGTTGTGTAATATACTACAGTATACATATGTTGTGTACTATACTACAGTATACATATGTTGTCTACTGTACTACAGTATAAATATGGTCTCTACTATACTACAGTATACATATGTTGTCTACTATACTACAGTATAAATATGTTGTGTACTTTACTACAGTATAAATTTGTTGTGTACTATACTACAGTATAAATATGTTGTGTACTATACTACAGTATAAATATGTTGTGTACTATACTACAGTATAAATATGTTGTGTACTATAATACAGTATAAATATGTTGTGTACTATACTACAGTATAAATATATTGTGTACTATGCTACAGTATAAATATGGTGTGTACTATACTACAGTATAAATATGTTGTCTACTATACTACAGTATAAATATGTTGTGTACTTTACTACAGTATAAATTTGTTGTGTACTATACTACAGTATAAATATGTTGTGTACTATACTACAGTATAAATATGTTGTGTACAATACTACAGTATGAATATGTTGTCTACTATACTACAGTATAAATATGTTGTGTACTATACTACAGTATACATATGTTGTCTACTATACTACAGTATAAATATGGCGTATACCATACTACAGTATAAATATGTTGTGTACTATACTACAGTATAAATATGTTGTGTACTATACTACAGTATAACTATGTCGTCTACTATACTACAGTATAAATATGGGGTCTACTATACTACAGTATAAATACGTTGTGTACTATACTACAGTATAAATATGTTGTCTACTATACTACAGTATAAATATGTTGTCTACTATACTACAGTATAAATATGTTCTCTACTATACTACAGTATAAATATGCTCTCTACTATACTACAGTATAAATGTGCTCTCTACTATACTACAGTATAAATATGTTGTCTACTATACTACAGTATAAATATGTTCTCTACTATACTACAGTATAAATATGTTCTCTACTATACTACAGTATAAATATGTTATCTACTATACTACAGTATAAATATGTTGTGAACTACACTACAGTATAAATATGTTCTCTGCTATACTACAGTATACATATGTTCTCTACTATACTACAGTATACATATGTTGTGTACTATACTACAGTATAAATATGTTGTGTACTATACTACAGCATAAATATGGTGCGTACTATACTACAGTATAAATATGTTGTCTACTATACTACAGTATAAATATGTTGTGTACAATTCTACAGTATAAATATGTTGTGGACTATACTACAGTATAAATATATTGTGTCCTATACTACAGTATAAATATGGTGTGTACTATACTACAGTATAAATATGTTGTCTACTATACTACAGTATAAATATGTTGTGTACTTTACTACAGTATAAATTTGTTGTGTACTATACTACAGTATAAATATGTTGTGTAATATACTACAGTATAAATATGTTGTGTACTATACTACAGTATAAATATGTTGTGTACTATACTACAGTATAAATATGTTGTGTACTATACTACAGTATACATATGTTGTCTACTATACTACAGTATAAATATGGCGTATACCATACTACAGTATAAATATGTTGTGTACTATACTACAGTATAAATATGTTGTCTACTATACTACAGTATAAATATGTTGTCTACTATACTACAGTATAAATATGTTGTCTACTATACTACAGCATAAATATGTTCTCTACTATACTACAGTATAAATATGCTCTCTACTATACTACAGTATAAATATGTTGTCTACTATACTACAGTATAAATATGTTCTCTACTATACTACAGTATAAATATGTTCTCTACTATACTACAGCATAAATATGTTCTCTACTATACTACAGTATAAATATGTTGTGAACTACACTACAGTATAAATATGTTCTCTACTATACTACAGTATACATATGTTCTCTACTATACTACAGTATACATATGTTGTGTACTATACTACAGTATAACTATGTTGTGTACTATACTACAGCATAAATATGGTGCGTACTATACTACAGTATAAATATGTTGTCTACTATACTACAGTATAAATATGTTGTCTACTATACTACAGTATAAATATGTTGTGTACTATACTACAGTATAAATATGTTGTGTACAATTCTACAGTATAAATATGTTGTGGACTATACTAAAGTATAAATATGTTGTGTACTATACTACAGTATACATATGATGTGTACTATACTACAGTATAAATATGGTGTATACCATACTACAGTATAAATATGTTGTGTACTATACTACAGTATAAATATGTTGTGTACTATACTACAGTATAAATACATTGTGTACTATACTACAGTATAAATATGTTGTCTACTATACTACAGTATAAATATGTTGTCTACTATACTACAGTATAAATATGTTGTCTACTATACTACAGTATAAATATGTTCTCTACTATACTACAGTATAAATATGCTCTCTACTATACTACAGTATAAATATGCTCTCTACTATACTACAGTATAAATATGTTGTCTACTATACTACAGTATAAATATGTTGGGTACTATACTACAGTATACATATGTTGTCTACTATACTACAGTATAAATCTGTTGTGTACTATACTACAGTATAAATATGTTGTGTACTATACTACAGCATAAATATGGTGCGTACTATACTACAGTATAAATATGTTGTCTACTATACTACAGTATAAATATGTTGTCTACTATACTACAGTATAAATGTGTTGTGTACTATACTACGGTATAAATATGTTGTGTACAATACTACAGTATAAATATGTTGTGGACTATACTACAGTATAAATATGTTGTGTACTATACTACAGTATACATATGATGTGTACTATACTACAGTATAAATATGATGTATGCCATACTACAGTATAAATATGTTGTGTACTATACTACAGTATAAATATGTTGTGTACTATACTACAGTATAAATATGTTGTGTACTATACTACAGTATAAATATGGGGTCTACTATACTACAGTATAAATACATTGTGTACTATACTACAGTATAAATATGTTGTCTACTATACTACAGTATAAATATGTTGTCTACTATACTACAGTATAAATATGTTCTCTACTATACTACAGTATAAATATGTTCTCTACTATACTACAGCATAAATATGTTCTCTACTATACTACAGTATAAATATGTTGTGAACTACACTACAGTATAAATATGTTCTCTACTATACTACAGTATACATATGTTCTCTACTATACTACAGTATACATATGTTGTGTACTATACTACAGTATAACTATGTTGTGTACTATACTACAGCATAAATATGGTGCGTACTATACTACAGTATAAATATGTTGTCTACTATACTACAGTATAAATATGTTGTCTACTATACTACAGTATAAATATGTTGTGTACTATACTACAGTATAAATATGTTGTGTACAATTCTACAGTATAAATATGTTGTGGACTATACTAAAGTATAAATATGTTGTGTACTATACTACAGTATACATATGATGTGTACTATACTACAGTATAAATATGGTGTATAACATACTACAGTATAAATATGTTGTGTACTATACTACAGTATAAATATGTTGTGTACTATACTACAGTATACATATGATGTGTACTATACTACAGTATAAATATGATGTATGCCATACTACAGTATAAATATGTTGTGTACTATACTACAGTATAAATATGTTGTGTACTATACTACAGTATAAATATGTTGTGTACTATACTACAGTATAAATATGGGGTCTACTATACTACAGTATAAATACATTGTGTACTATACTACAGTATAAATATGTTGTCTACTATACTACAGTATAAATATGTTGTCTACTATACTACAGTATAAATATGTTCTCTACTATACTACAGTATAAATATGTTCTCTACTATACTACAGCATAAATATGTTCTCTACTATACTACAGTATAAATATGTTGTGAACTACACTACAGTATAAATATGTTCTCTACTATACTACAGTATACATATGTTCTCTACTATACTACAGTATACATATGTTGTGTACTATACTACAGTATAACTATGTTGTGTACTATACTACAGCATAAATATGGTGCGTACTATACTACAGTATAAATATGTTGTGTACTATACTACAGTATAAATACATTGTGTACTATACTACAGTATAAATATGTTGTCTACTATACTACAGTATAAATATGTTGTCTACTATACTACAGTATAAATATGTTGTCTACTATACTACAGTATAAATATGTTCTCTACTATACTACAGTATAAATATGCTCTCTACTATACTACAGTATAAATATGCTCTCTACTATACTACAGTATAAATATGTTGTCTACTATACTACAGTATAAATATGTTGGGTACTATACTACAGTATACATATGTTGTCTACTATACTACAGTATAAATCTGTTGTGTACTATACTACAGTATAAATATGTTGTGTACTATACTACAGCATAAATATGGTGCGTACTATACTACAGTATAAATATGTTGTCTACTATACTACAGTATAAATATGTTGTCTACTATACTACAGTATAAATGTGTTGTGTACTATACTACGGTATAAATATGTTGTGTACAATACTACAGTATAAATATGTTGTGGACTATACTACAGTATAAATATGTTGTGTACTATACTACAGTATACATATGATGTGTACTATACTACAGTATAAATATGATGTATGCCATACTACAGTATAAATATGTTGTGTACTATACTACAGTATAAATATGTTGTGTACTATACTACAGTATAAATATGTTGTGTACTATACTACAGTATAAATATGGGGTCTACTATACTACAGTATAAATACATTGTGTACTATACTACAGTATAAATATGTTGTCTACTATACTACAGTATAAATATGTTGTCTACTATACTACAGTATAAATATGTTGTCTACTATACTACAGTATACATATGTTGTCTACTATACTACAGTATAAATATGCTCTCTACTATACTACAGTATAAATATGTTGTCTACTATACTACAGTATAAATATGTTGTGTACTATACTACAGTATACATCTGTTGTGTACTATACTACAGTATAAATATGTTGTGGACTATACTACAGTATAAATATGTTGTGTACTATACTACAGTATACATATGGTGTCTACTATACTACAGTATAAATATGTTGTCTACTATACTGCAGTATAAATATGTTCTCTACTATACTACAGTATAAATATGTTGTCTACTATACTACAGTATAAATATGTTCTCTACTATACTACAGTATAAATATGTTCTCTACTATACTACAGTATAAATATGTTCTCTACTATACTACAGTATAAATATGTTGTGAACTACACTACAGTATAAATATGTTCTCTACTATACTACAGTATACATATGTTCTCTACTATACTACAGTATACATATGTTCTCTACTATACTACAGTATAAATATGTTGTGTACTATACTACAGCATAAATATGGTGCGTACTATACTACAGTATAAATATGCTGTCTACTATACTACAGTATAAATATGTTGTCTACTATACTACAGTATAAATATGTTGTGTACTATACTACAGTATAAATATGTTGTGTACAATACTACAGTATAAATATGTTGTGGACTATACTACAGTATAAATATGTTGTGTACTATACTACAGTATACATATGATGTGTACTATACTACAGTATAAATATGGTGTATACCATAATACAGTATAAATATGTTGTGTACTATACTACAGTATAAATATGCTGTGTACTATACTACAGTATAAATATGTTGTCTACTATACTGCAGTATAAATATGGGGTCTACTATACTACAGTATAAATACATTGTGTACTATACTACAGTATAAATATGTTGTCTACTATACTACAGTATAAATACATTGTGTACTATACTACAGTATAAATATGTTGTCTACTATACTACAGTATAAATATGTTCTCTACTATACTACAGTATAAATATGCTCTCTACTATACTACAGTATAAATATGCTCTCTACTATACTACAGTATAAATATGTTGTCTACTATACTACAGTATAAATATGTTGTGTGCTATACTACAGTATACATCTGCTGTCTACTATACTCCAGTATAAATCTGGTGTGTACTATACTACAGTATAAATCGGTTGTGTACTATACTACAGTATAAATATGTTGTGGACTATACTACAGTATAAATATGTTGTGTACTATACTACAGTATACATATGATGTGTACTATACTACAGTATAAATGTTGTCTACTATACTACAGTATAAATATGTTGTATACCGTACTACAGTATACATATGTTGTGTACTATACTACAGTATACATATGGTGTCTACTATACTACAGTATAAATATGTTGTCTACTATACTACAGTATACATATGTTCTCTACTATACTACAGTATAAATATGTTCTCTACTATACTACAGTATAAATATGTTCTCTACTATACTACAGTGTAAATATGTTCTCTACTATACTACAGTATAAATATGCTCTCTACTATACTACAGTATAAATATGTTCTATACTATACTACAGTATACATATGTTGTCTACTATACTACATTATAAATATGTTGTGTACTATACTACAGTATAAATATGTTGTGTACAATACTACAGTATAAATAAGTTGTGTACTATACTACAGCATAAATATGTTGTGTACTATACTACAGTATAAATATGTTGTGTAATAAACAACAGTATAAATATGTTGTCTACTATACTACAGTATAAATATGTTGTGTACTTTACTACAGTATACATCTGTTGTGTACTATACTATAGTATAAATATGGTGTGTACTATACTACAGTATACATCTGTTGTGTACTATACTACAGTATAAATATGTTGTGGACTATACTACAGTATACATCTGTTGTCTACTATACTACAGTATAAATCTGTTGTGTACTATACTACAGTATAAATCTGTTGTGTACTATACTACAGTATAAATATGTTGTGGACTATACTACAGTATAAATATGCTGTGTACTATACTACAGTATACATATGATGTGTACTATACTACAGGATACATGTTGTCTACTATACTACAGTATAAATATGTTGTATACCGTACTACAGTATACATATGTTGTGTACTATACCACAGTATAAATATGTTGTCTACTATACTACAGAATAAATATGTTCTCTACTATACTACAGTATAAATATGTTCTCTACTATACTACAGTATAAATATGTTCTCTACTATACTACAGTATAAATATGTTCTCTACTATACTACAGTATAAATATGTTCTCTACTATACTACAGTATAAATATGCTCTCTACTATACTACAGTATAAATATGTTCTCTACTATACTACAGTATACATATGTTGTGTACTATACTACAGTATGAATATGTTGTCTACTATACTACATTATAAGTATGTTGTGTACTATACTACAGTATAAATATGTTGTGTACTATACTACAGTATAAATAAGTTGTGTACTATACTACAGCATAAATATGTTGTGTACTATACTACAGTATAAATATGTTGTGTACTATACTACAGTATAAATATGTTGTCTACTATACTACAGTATAAATATGTTGTGTACTTTACTACAGTATACATTTGTTGTGTACTATACTACAGTATAAATATGTTCTCTACTATACTATAGTATAAATATGTTGTGTACTATACTACAGTATAAATCTGTTGTGTACTATACTACAGTATAAATATGTTGTGGACTATACTACAGTATACATCTGTTGTCTACTATACTACAGTATAAATCTGTTGTGTACTATACTGCAGTATAAATATGTTCTCTACTATACTACAGTATAAATATGTTCTCTACTATACTACAGTGTAAATATGTTCTCTACTATACTACAGTATAAATATGCTCTCTACTATACTACAGTATAAATATGTTGTCTACTATACTACAGTATAAATATGTTGTGGACTATACTACAGTATAAATATGTTGTGTACTATACTACAGTATACATATGATGTGTACTATACTACAGGATACATGTTGTCTACTATACTACAGTATAAATATGGTGTATACCGTACTACAGTATACATATGTTGTGTACTATACCACAGTATAAATATGTTGTCTACTATACTACAGAATAAATATGTTCTCTACTATACTACAGTATAAATATGTTCTCTACTATACTACAGTATAAATATGTTCTCTACTATACTACAGTATAAATATGTTCTCTACTATACTACAGTATAAATATGTTCTCTACTATACTACAGTATAAATATGCTCTCTACTATACTACAGTATAAATATGTTCTCTACTATACTACAGTATACATATGTTGTGTACTATACTACAGTATGAATATGTTGTCTACTATACTACATTATAAGTATGTTGTGTACTATACTACAGTATAAATATGTTGTGTACTATACTACAGTATAAATAAGTTGTGTACTATACTACAGCATAAATATGTTGTGTACTATACTACAGTATAAATATGTTGTGTACTATACTACAGTATAAATATGTTGTCTACTATACTACAGTATAAATATGTTGTGTACTTTACTACAGTATACATGTGTTGTGTACTATACTACAGTATACATATGTTCTCTACTATACTATAGTATAAATATGTTGTGTACTATACTACAGTATAAATCTGTTGTGTACTATACTACAGTATAAATATGTTGTGGACTATACTACAGTATACATCTGTTGTCTACTATACTACAGTATAAATCTGTTGTGTACTATACTACAGTATAAATTTGTTGTGTACTATACTACAGTATAAATATGTTGTGGATTATACTACAGTATAAATATGTTGTGTACTATACTACAGTATACATATGATGTGTACTATACTACAGTATAAATGTTGTCTACTATACTACAGTATAAATATGTTGTATACCGTACTACAGTATAAATATGTTCTCTACTATGCTACAGTATAAATATGTTCTCTACTATACTACAGTATAAATAAGTTCTCTACTATACTACAGTATAAATATGTTCTCTACTATATTACAGTATAAATATGTTCTCTACTATACTACAGTATACACATGTTGTGTACTATACTACAGTATAAATATGTTGTCTACTATACTACAGTATAAATATGTTGTGTACTATACTACAGTATAAATATGTTCTCTACTATACTACAGTATAAATATGCGCTCTACTATACTACAGTATAAATATGCTCTCTACTATACTACAGTATAAATATGTTGTCTACTATACTACAGTATAAATATGTTCTCTACTATACTACAGTATAAATATGTTCTCTACTATACTACAGTATAAATATGTTCTCTACTATACTACAGTATAAATATGTTGTGAACTACACTACAGTATAAATATGTTCTCTACTATACTACAGTATACATATGTTCTCTACTATACTACAGTATACATATGTTGTGTACTATACTACAGTATAAATATGTTGTGTACTATACTACAGCATAAATATGGTGCGTACTATACTACAGTATAAATATGTTGTCTACTATACTACAGTATAAATATGTTGTCTACTATACTACAGTATAAATATGTTGTGTACTATACTACAGTATAAATATGTTGTGTACAATACTACAGTATAAATATGTTGTGGACTATACTACAGTATACATATGATGTGTACTATACTACAGTATAAATATGCTGTGTACTATACTACAGTATAAATATGTTGTCTACTATACTACAGTATACATATGATGTGTACTATACTACAGTATAAATATGGTGTATACCATACTACAGTATAAATATGTTGTGTACTATACTACAGTATAAATATGTTGTGTACTATACTACAGTATAAATATGTTGTCTACTATACTGCAGTATAAATATGGGGTCTACTATACTACAGTATAAATACATTGTGTACTATACTACAGTATAAATATGTTGTCTACTATACTACAGTATAAATACATTGTGTACTATACTACAGTATAAATATGTTGTCTACTATACTACAGTATAAATATGTTCTCTACTATACTACAGTATAAATATGTTCTCTACTATGCTACAGTATAAATATGTTCTCTACTATACTACAGTATAAATAAGTTCTCTACTATACTACAGTATAAATATGTTCTCTACTATATTACAGTATAAATATGTTCTCTACTATACTACAGTATACACATGTTGTGTACTATACTACAGTATAAATATGTTGTCTACTATACTACAGTATAAATATGTTGTGTACTATACTACAGTATAAATATGTTCTCTACTATACTACAGTATAAATATGCGCTCTACTATACTACAGTATAAATATGCTCTCTACTATACTACAGTATAAATATGTTGTCTACTATACTACAGTATAAATATGTTCTCTACTATACTACAGTATAAATATGTTCTCTACTATACTACAGTATAAATATGTTCTCTACTATACTACAGTATAAATATGTTGTGAACTACACTACAGTATAAATATGTTCTCTACTATACTACAGTATACATATGTTCTCTACTATACTACAGTATACATATGTTGTGTACTATACTACAGTATAAATATGTTGTGTACTATACTACAGCATAAATATGGTGCGTACTATACTACAGTATAAATATGTTGTCTACTATACTACAGTATAAATATGTTGTCTACTATACTACAGTATAAATATGTTGTGTACTATACTACAGTATAAATATGTTGTGTACAATACTACAGTATAAATATGTTGTGGACTATACTACAGTATACATATGATGTGTACTATACTACAGTATAAATATGCTGTGTACTATACTACAGTATAAATATGTTGTCTACTATACTACAGTATACATATGATGTGTACTATACTACAGTATAAATATGGTGTATACCATACTACAGTATAAATATGTTGTGTACTATACTACAGTATAAATATGTTGTGTACTATACTACAGTATAAATATGTTGTCTACTATACTGCAGTATAAATATGGGGTCTACTATACTACAGTATAAATACATTGTGTACTATACTACAGTATAAATATGTTGTCTACTATACTACAGTATAAATACATTGTGTACTATACTACAGTATAAATATGGTGTCTACTATACTACAGTATAACTATGTTCTCTACTATACTACAGTATAAATATGCTCTCTACTATACTACAGTATAAATATGCTCTCTACTATACTACAGTATAAATATGTTGTCTACTATACTACAGTATACATATGTTGTGTACTATACTACAGTATACATCTGTTGTCTACTATACTACAGTATAAATCTGTTGTGTACTATACTACAGTATAAATCTGTTGTGTACTATACTACAGTATAAATATGTTGTGGACTATACTACAGTATAAATATGTTGTGTACTATACTACAGTATACATATGATGTGTACTATACTACAGTATAAATGTTGTCTACTATACTACAGTATAAATATGTTGTATACCGTACTACAGTATACATATGTTGTGTACTATACTACAGTATAAATATGGTGTCTACTATACTACAGTATAAATATGTTGTCTACTATACTACAGTATAAATATGTTCTCTACTATACTACAGTATAAATATGCTCTCTACTATACTACAGTATAAATATGTTCTCTACTATACTACAGTATACATATGTTGTGTACTATACTACATTATAAATATGTTGTCTACTATACTACATTATAAATATGTTGTGTACTATACTACAGTATAAATATGTTGTGTACAATACTACAGTATAAATAAGTTGTGTACTATACTACAGCATAAATATGTTGTGTACTATACTACAGTATAAATATGTTGTGTAATAAACAACAGTATAAATATGTTGTCTACTATACTACAGTATAAATATGTTGTGCACTTTACTACAGTATAAATGTGTTGTGTACTATACTATAGTATAAATATGTTGTGTACTATACTACAGTATACATCTGTTGTGTACTATACTACAGTATAAATATGTTGTGGACTATACTACAGTATACATCTGTTGTCTACTATACTACAGTATAAATCTGTTGTGTACTATACTACAGTATAAATCTGTTGTGTACTATACTACAGTATAAATATGTTGTGGACTATACTACAGTATAAATATGTTGTGTACTATACTACAGTATACATATGATGTGTACTATACTACAGGATAAATGTTGTCTACTATACTACAGTATAAATATGTTGTATACCGTACTACAGTATACATATGTTGTGTACTATACCACAGTATAAATATGTTGTCTACTATACTACAGTATAAATATGTTCTCTACTATACTACAGTATAAATATGTTCTCTACTATACTACAGTATAAATATGTTGTCTACTATACTACAGTATAAATATGTTCTCTACTATACTACAGTATAAATATGTTCTCTACTATACTACAGTATAAATATGCTCTCTACTATACTACAGTATAAATATGTTCTCTACTATACTACAGTATACATATGTTGTGTACTATACTACAGTATGAATATGTTGTCTACTATACTACATTATAAATATGTTGTGTACTATACTACAGTATAAATATGTTGTCTACTATACTACAGTATAAATATGTTCTCTACTATACTACAGTATAAATATGTTCTCTACTATACTACAGTATAAATATGCTCTCTACTATACTACAGTATAAATATGTTCTCTACTATACTACAGTATACATATGGTGTGTACTATACTACAGTATGAATATGTTGTCTACTATACTACATTATAAATATGTTGTGTACTATACTACAGTATAAATATGTTGTGTACTATACTACAGTATAAATAAGCTGTGTACTATACTACAGCATAAATATGTTGTGTACTATACTACAGTATAAATATGTTGTGTACTATACTACAGTATAAATATGTTGTCTACTATACTACAGTATAAATATGTTGTGTACTTTACTACAGTATACATTTGTTGTGTACTATACTACAGTATAAATATGTTGTGTACTATACTACAGTATAAATATGTTGTGTACTATACTCAAGTATAAATAAGTTGTGTACTATACTACAGCATAAATATGTTGTGTACTATACTACAGTATAAATATGTTGTGTACTATACTACAGTATAAATATGTTGTCTACTATACTACAGTATAAATATGTTGTGGATTATACTACAGTATAAATATGTTGTGTACTATACTACAGTATACATATGATGTGTACTATACTACAGTATAAATGTTGTCTACTATACTACAGTATAAATATGTTGTATACCGTACTACAGTATACATATGTTGTCTACTATACTACAGTATAAATATGTTATGTACAATACTACAGTATACATATGTTGTCTACTATACTACAGTATAAATATGTTGTCTACTATACTACAGTATAAATATGTTCTCTACTATACCACAGTATAAATATGTTCTCTACTATGCTACAGTATAAATATGTTCTCTACTATACTACAGTATAAATAAGTTCTCTACTATACTACAGTATAAATCTGTTGTGTACTATACTACAGTATAAATATGTTGTGGACTATACTACAGTATAAATATGTTGTGTACTATACTACAGTATACATATGATGTGTACTATACCACAGTATAAATGTTGTCTACTATACTACAGTATAAATATGCTGTATACCATACTACAGTATACATATGTTGTCTACTATACTACAGTATAAATATGTTCTCTACTATACTACAGTATAAATATGTTATCTACTATACTACAGTATAAATATGTTCTCTACTATACTACAGTATAAATCCGTTCTCTACTATACTACAGTATAAATATGTTCTCTAGTATACTACAGTATAAATATTCTCTCTACTATACTACAGTATAAATATGTTCTCTGCTATACTACAGTATACACATGTTGTGTACTATACGACAGTATAAATATGTTGTGTACTATACTACAGTATAAATATGTTGTGTACTATACTACAGTATAAATATGTTGTCTACTATACTACAGTATAAATATGTTGTCTACTATACTACAGTATAAATATGTTGTCTACTATACTACAGTATAAATAGGTTGTGTAGCATACTACAGTGTAAATATGTTGTGTACTATAATACAGTATACATATGTTGTGTACTATACTACAGTATAAATATGTTGTGTACTATACTACAGTATAAATATGTTGTGTACTATACTACAGTATAAATAGGGTGTCTACTATACTACAGTATAAATATGTTGTCTACTATACGACAGTATAAATATGTTGTCTACTATACTACAGTATAAATATGCTGTCTACTATACTACAGTATAAATATGTTGTGTACGATACTACAGTATAAATATGGTGTGTACTATAGTACAGTATAAATATACTGTCTACCATACTACAGTATAAATATGTTGTGTACTATACGACAGTATAAATATGTTGTGTACTATACTACAGTAAAAATATGCTGTCTACTATACTACAGTATAAATATGTTGTGTACTATACTACAGTATAAATATGTTGTGTACTATACTACAGTATACATAGGGTGTCTACTATACTACAGTATACATATGCTGTCTACTATACTACAGTATAAATATGTTGTCTACTATACTACAGTATAAATATGTTGTCTACTATACTACAGTATAAATATGTTCTCTACTATACTACAGTATAAATATGTTGTCTACTATACTACAGTATAAATATGTTCTCTACTATACTACAGTATAAATATGTTGTCTACTATACTACAGTATAAATATGCTGTGTACTATACTACAGTATAAATATGTTGTCTACTATACTACATTATAAATATGTTGTGTACTATACTACAGTATAAATATGTTGTGTACTATACTACAGTATAATAAGTTGTGTACTATACTACAGCACAAATATGGTGTGTACTATACTACAGTATAAATATGTTGTGTACCATACTACAGTATAATAAGTTGTGTACTATACTACAGTATAAATATGCTGTCTACTATACTACAGTATAAATATGTTGTCTACCATACTACAGTATAAATATGTTCTCTACTATACTACAGTATAAATATGTGCTCTACTATACTGTAGTATAAATACGTTCTCTACTATACTACAGTATAAATATGTTCTCTACTATACTACAGTATAAATATTCTCTCTACTATACTACAGTATAAATATGTTGTGTAGCATACTACAGTGTAAATATGTTGTGTACTATACTACAGTATACATATGTTGTGTACTATACTACAGTATAAATATGTTGTCTACTATACTACAGTATAAATATGTTGTCTACTATACTACAGTATAAATATGTTGTCTACCATACTACAGTATAAATAGGTTGTGTAGCATACTACAGTGTAAATATGTTGTGTACTATAATACAGTATACATATGTTGTGTACTATACTACAGTATAAATATGTTGTGTACTATACTACAGTATAAATATGTTGTGTACTATACTACAGTATAAATAGGGTGTCTACTATACTACAGTATAAATATGTTGTCTACTATACGACAGTATAAATATGTTGTCTACTATACTACAGTATAAATATGCTGTCTACTATACTACAGTATAAATATGTTATCTACTATACTACAGTATAAATATGTTCTCTACTATACTACAGTATAAATATGTTGTGTACTATACTACAGTATAAATATGTTGTCTACTATACTACAGTATAAATATGTTGTGGATTATACTACAGTATAAATATGTTGTGTACTATACTACAGTATACATATGATGTGTACTATACTACAGTATAAATGTTGTCTACTATACTACAGTATAAATATGTTGTATACCGTACTACAGTATACATATGTTGTCTACTATACTACAGTATAAATATGTTATGTACAATACTACAGTATACATATGTTGTCTACTATACTACAGTATAAATATGTTGTCTACTATACTACAGTATAAATATGTTCTCTACTATACCACAGTATAAATATGTTCTCTACTATGCTACAGTATAAATATGTTCTCTACTATACTACAGTATAAATAAGTTCTCTACTATACTACAGTATAAATCTGTTGTGTACTATACTACAGTATAAATATGTTGTGGACTATACTACAGTATAAATATGTTGTGTACTATACTACAGTATACATATGATGTGTACTATACCACAGTATAAATGTTGTCTACTATACTACAGTATAAATATGCTGTATACCATACTACAGTATACATATGTTGTCTACTATACTACAGTATAAATATGTTCTCTACTATACTACAGTATAAATATGTTATCTACTATACTACAGTATAAATATGTTCTCTACTATACTACAGTATAAATCCGTTCTCTACTATACTACAGTATAAATATGTTCTCTAGTATACTACAGTATAAATATTCTCTCTACTATACTACAGTATAAATATGTTCTCTGCTATACTACAGTATACACATGTTGTGTACTATACGACAGTATAAATATGTTGTGTACTATACTACAGTATAAATATGTTGTGTACTATACTACAGTATAAATATGTTGTCTACTATACTACAGTATAAATATGTTGTCTACTATACTACAGTATAAATATGTTGTCTACTATACTACAGTATAAATAGGTTGTGTAGCATACTACAGTGTAAATATGTTGTGTACTATAATACAGTATACATATGTTGTGTACTATACTACAGTATAAATATGTTGTGTACTATACTACAGTATAAATATGTTGTGTACTATACTACAGTATAAATAGGGTGTCTACTATACTACAGTATAAATATGTTGTCTACTATACGACAGTATAAATATGTTGTCTACTATACTACAGTATAAATATGCTGTCTACTATACTACAGTATAAATATGTTGTGTACGATACTACAGTATAAATATGGTGTGTACTATAGTACAGTATAAATATACTGTCTACCATACTACAGTATAAATATGTGTGTACTATACGACAGTATAAATATGTTGTGTACTATACTACAGTAAAAATATGCTGTCTACTATACTACAGTATAAATATGTTGTGTACTATACTACAGTATAAATATGTTGTGTACTATACTACAGTATACATAGGGTGTCTACTATACTACAGTATACATATGCTGTCTACTATACTACAGTATAAATATGTTGTCTACTATACTACAGTATAAATATGTTGTCTACTATACTACAGTATAAATATGTTCTCTACTATACTACAGTATAAATATGTTGTCTACTATACTACAGTATAAATATGTTCTCTACTATACTACAGTATAAATATGTTGTCTACTATACTACAGTATAAATATGTTGTGTACTATACTACAGTATAAATATGTTGTCTACTATACTACATTATAAATATGTTGTGTACTATACTACAGTATAAATATGTTGTGTACTATACTACAGTATAATAAGTTGTGTACTATACTACAGCACAAATATGGTGTGTACTATACTACAGTATAAATATGTTGTGTACCATACTACAGTATAATAAGTTGTGTACTATACTACAGTATAAATATGCTGTCTACTATACTACAGTATAAATATGTTGTCTACCATACTACAGTATAAATATGTTCTCTACTATACTACAGTATAAATATGTGCTCTACTATACTGTAGTATAAATACGTTCTCTACTATACTACAGTATAAATATGTTCTCTACTATACTACAGTATAAATATTCTCTCTACTATACTACAGTATAAATATGTTGTGTAGCATACTACAGTGTAAATATGTTGTGTACTATACTACAGTATACATATGTTGTGTACTATACTACAGTATAAATATGTTGTCTACTATACTACAGTATAAATATGTTGTCTACTATACTACAGTATAAATATGTTGTCTACCATACTACAGTATAAATAGGTTGTGTAGCATACTACAGTGTAAATATGTTGTGTACTATAATACAGTATACATATGTTGTGTACTATACTACAGTATAAATATGTTGTGTACTATACTACAGTATAAATATGTTGTGTACTATACTACAGTATAAATAGGGTGTCTACTATACTACAGTATAAATATGTTGTCTACTATACGACAGTATAAATATGTTGTCTACTATACTACAGTATAAATATGCTGTCTACTATACTACAGTATAAATATGTTGTGTACTATACTACAGTATAAATATGCTGTCTACTATACTACAGTATAAATATGTTGTCTACCATACTACAGTATAAATATGTTCTCTACTATACTACAGTATAAATATGTGCTCTACTATACTGTAGTATAAATACGTTCTCTACTATACTACAGTATAAATATGTTCTCTACTATACTACAGTATAAATATTCTCTCTACTATACTACAGTATAAATATGTTGTGTAGCATACTACAGTGTAAATATGTTGTGTACTATACTACAGTATACATATGTTGTGTACTATACTACAGTATAAATATGTTGTGTACTATACTACAGTATAAATATGTTGTGTACTATACTATAGTATAAATATGTTGTCTACTATACTACAGTACAAATATGTTGTGTACGATACTACAATATAAATATGTTGTCTATTATACAACAGTATAAATATGTTGTGTACTATACTACAGTATAAATAAGTTGTGTACTATACTACAGCATAAATATGTTGTCTACTATACTACAGTACAAATATGTTGTGTACGATACTACAATATAAATATGTTGTCTATTATACAACAGTATAAATATGTTGTGTACTATACTACAGTATAAATAAGTTGTGTACTATACTACAGCATAAATATGTTGTCTACTATACTACAATATAAATATGTTGTGTACTATACTACAGTATAAATATGTTGTCTACTATACTACAGTATAAATATGTTGTGTACTATACTACAGTATAAATATGTTGTGTACTATACTACAGTATAAATATGTTGTGTACTATACTACAGTATAAATATGTTGTCTACTATACTACAGTGTAAATTTGTTGTGTACTGTACTACAGTATAAATATGTTGTCTACTATACTACAGTATAAATATGTTGTGTACTATACTACAGTATAAATATGTTGTCTACTATACTACAGTATAAATAGGTTGTGTAGCATACTACAGTGTAAATATGTTGTGTACTATAATACAGTATACATATGTTGTGTACTATACTACAGTATAAATATGTTGTGTACTATACTACAGTATAAATATGTTGTGTACTATACTACAGTATAAATAGGGTGTCTACTATACTACAGTATAAATATGGTGTCTACTATACGACAGTATAAATATGTTGTCTACTATACTACAGTATAAATATGCTGTCTACTATACTACAGTATAAATATGTTGTGTACGATACTACAGTATAAATATGGTGTGTACTATAGTACAGTATAAATATACTGTCTACCATACTACAGTATAAATATGTTGTGTACTATACGACAGTATAAATATGTTGTGTACTATACTACAGTAAAAATATGCTGTCTACTATACTACAGTATAAATATGTTGTGTACTATACTACAGTATAAATATGTTGTGTACTATACTACAGTATACATAGGGTGTCTACTATACTACAGTATACATATGCTGTCTACTATACTACAGTATAAATATGTTGTCTACTATACTACAGTATAAATATGTTGTCTACTATACTACAGTATAAATATGTTCTCTACTATACTACAGTATAAATATGTTGTCTACTATACTACAGTATAAATATGTTCTCTACTATACTACAGTATAAATATGTTGTCTACTATACTACAGTATAAATATGTTGTGTACTATACTACAGTATAAATATGTTGTCTACTATACTACATTATAAATATGTTGTGTACTATACTACAGTATAAATATGTTGTGTACTATACTACAGTATAATAAGTTGTGTACTATACTACAGCACAAATATGTTGTGTACTATACTACAGTATAAATATGTTGTGTACCATACTACAGTATAATAAGTTGTGTACTATACTACAGTATAAATATGCTGTCTACTATACTACAGTATAAATATGTTGTCTACCATACTACAGTATAAATATGTTCTCTACTATACTACAGTATAAATATGTGCTCTACTATACTGTAGTATAAATACGTTCTCTACTATACTACAGTATAAATATGTTCTCTACTATACTCCAGTATAAATATTCTCTCTACTATACTACAGTATAAATATGTTGTGCAGCATACTACAGTGTAAATATGTTGTGTACTATACTACAGTATACATATGTTGTGTACTATACTACAGTATAAATATGTTGTGTACTATACTACAGTATAAATATGTTGTGTACTATACTATAGTATAAATATGTTGTCTACTATACTACAGTACAAATATGTTGTGTACGATACTACAATATAAATATGTTGTCTATTATACAACAGTATAAATATGTTGTGTACTATACTACAGTATAAATAAGTTGTGTACTATACTACAGTATAAATAAGTTGTGTACTATACTACAGCATAAATATGTTGTCTACTATACTACAATATAAATATGTTGTGTACTATACTACAGTATAAATATGTTGTCTACTATACTACAGTATAAATATGTTGTGTACTATACTACAGTATAAATATGTTGTGTACTATACTACAGTA
Source organism: Oncorhynchus masou masou (assembly GCF_036934945.1). Lineage (NCBI taxonomy): Eukaryota > Metazoa > Chordata > Actinopteri > Salmoniformes > Salmonidae > Oncorhynchus > Oncorhynchus masou. Next base: position 12,885,134 of record NC_088218.1, on the reverse strand, counting down.
TTAATATGTTGTGTACTATACTACAGTATAAATATGTTGTCTACTATACTACAGTGTAAATTTGTTGTGTACTGTACTACAGTATAAATATGTTGTCTACTATACTACAGTATAAATATGTTGTGTACTATACTACAGTATAAATATGTTGTCTACTATACTACAGTATAAATATGTTGTCTACTATACTACACTATAAATATGTTGTCTACTATACTACAGTATAAATATGGTGTCTACTATACTACAGTATAAATATGTTGTGTAGCATACTACAGTGTAAATATGTTGTGTACTATACTACAGTATACATATGTTGTGTACTATACTACAGTATAAATATGTTTGTCAGGATTTGGCCAGGGTTGTTCCGGGTTTTGGTCACTAGATGCCCCCATTGTGCTTTTTGACCTTATGTTTTTTCCCTTGTTCCCCATTATTATTTGCACCTGTGCCTCGTTTCCCCTGATTGTATTTAAACCCTTAGTTTCCTTCAGTTCTGTGCTCTGTGTTTGTATGTTAGCACCCAGCCCTAGTGTTCTGTGTATTCTTGTCGATTCCGGTGGATGCTCTTGTGGAATTCTGTTTTTGTTTTTGAGTATCTCTTGAGGCTTTTTTGTGCTATTCCTACCACCTTTTGGATTTGCCATTTTTTGTATTGAAGGACTTCTCCTTTTTACTTTATTAAATACACTGTCTTAAGTACTGCTGTGTCTGCCTCATCTTCTGGGTTCTGCTGACTATTCGTGGCTCAGTTGGTTAAGTGACTGTTTCTCACTCCGGAGACCCAGGTTCGTAACCGGGTCCTGACAATGTTCTCTACTATACTACAGTATAGATATGCTGTGAACTATACTACAGTATAAATATGTTCTCTACTATACTACAGTATAAATATGTTGTCTACTATACTACAGTATAAATATGTTGTGTACGATACTACAGTATAAATATGGTGTGTACTACAGTATAAATATGTTTTGTACTATACTACAGTATAAATATGGTGTCTACTATACTACAGTATACATATGTTGTGTACTTCTTCTACAGTATAATAAGTTGTGTACTATACTACAGTATAAATATGCTGTCTACTATACTACAGTATACATATGTTGTGTACTATAATACAGTATAAATATGTTGTGTACTATACTACAGTATAAATATGTTGTCTACTATACTACAGTATAAATATGTTGTCTACTATACTACAGTATACATATGATGTGTACTATACTACAGTATAAATATGTTGTCTACTATACTACAGTATACATATGATGTGTACTATACTACAGTATAAATATGTTGTGTACTATACTACAGTATAAATATGTTGTGTACTATACTACAGTATAAATATGTTGTCTACTATACTACAGTATAGGGCATGTTTCCCAGAATGTTGGCAGGGTATCCGCTGTGTACTAAGCTGCTCATTAACAATAAGAGACTCCCATAATCACTGCAGACTGATATTGACTGGCCTGTCACGCTGGCTCTCCCTCCGGGTCCCGACGGCCGACACACAAAACCCAGAGAGACAGGCAGGAGGGAGGAAGCAGCCAAAAACAGGGTCTACTATGCTTCTACTGTAGAATGTATAGCTACCATGGCCACTTTCTCTCTACATAGAAGATAGAGACTGGCAGCCCTTCTCTGATTTCAAAGACTGCTACAGTGGATCACACGTGCAAAATAAAAACTATAGGCCTACTGTAGTAGGTCAAGCAAGAAACTTAAGCAAACTATAGCTACAAACAATATGATTTATAGTTTTTTTACTAAATAAATTCCTTTCATTGAACCTCTGTTCCATAAGTATCATTTGAAGTCTATTAGTATTGATCTGTATGGAAATAGCACTTAGGCTGAACTGATCTAGGATCAGTTTAGCCAACCCAAATTCTATCCCTAAATCAGTATATAGGGGCCACTTCATCAAGTCAGTTCCTGACAGTGAGATGACCAACTGCCGAGCATCCGGCAGGAGGCATTGCGGGCAACCGCTACTGTTGACAAGCCTGACGAATGCACTGATATGCTGGGATGATTGATTGACAGGCGTGACAGCCAGTGGCAGGCTGTGAGTGGTGCTGTAGGGTGGTTACAGCAGGGGGTACTGCAGATTTTGTCTGTGCAGGGGTAGACCATATTAGCATGTGTTCAGTGGAGCAGACCGAGATCAGGTGCTATCACACACACATCAATACTCACCACCACCAGTCCATCTCTCTCTCTCTCTACCTCTCTCCCTCAACCTCTCTCTCCCCCTACATCTCACTCTCCCCCTACCTCTCTCTCCCCCTACATCTCTCTCCCCTACCTCTCTCTCCCCTAAATCTCTCTCTCCCTACATCTCTATCCCCCTACATCTCTCTATTCCTACACCCCTCTCCCCTTACATCTCTCTCCCCCTACCTCTCTCTCCCCCTACATCTCACTCTCCCCCTACCTCTCTCTACCCCTACATCTCTCTCCCCCTACCTCTCTCTCCCCTAAATCTCTCTCTCCCCTAAATCTCTCTCTCCCTACATCTCTATCCCCCTACATCTCTCTATTCCTACACCCCTCTCCCCCTACATTTCTCTCCCCTACCTCTCTCTCCCGCTACATCTCTCAATCCCCCTACATCTCTTTCCCCCTACATCTCTCCCCCTACATCTCTCTCCCCCTACCTCTCACTCCCCCTACATCTTTCTCTTCCTACACCCCTCTCCCCCTACATCTCTCTCTTCCTACACCCCTCTCCCCCTACATCTCTCTCCCCCTACATCTCTCTCCCCTACATTTCTCTCTTCCTACACCCCTCTCCCCCTACATCTCTCTCCCCCTACATCTCTCTCACCCTACCTCTCTCTCCCCCTACATCTCTCAATCCCCCTAAATCTCTCTCCCCCTACATCTCTCTCTTCCTACACCCCTCTCCCCCTACATCTCTCTCTTTCTACACCCCTCTCCCCCTACCTCTCTCTCCCCCTACCTC
>NC_088218.1:12823501-12882042 GCF_036934945.1 Oncorhynchus masou masou | reverse complement strand
TAAAGATAACTTGGACAATTGTCAAACTCCTTTCAACCCTTAACACACCCGCTTGTATTCGACTGGACTATACATCAAAATCTCACACACTGGTGAAACCAGTGCCATGACAGCGGCCATGACCTTTAGCTGGACCTTGCTGGTACATCAGGCTCCACCATGAGGCACGCTAGCCCAGCTCAGTCCAGAGCTCGGCAAACAACCAGCCAGCTAGCAGCTGCCAAATCAGCACTGATGACAACTTGCACCCAGTGGCCAGACAGACCAGGGCTACAGATTACCCATAATCAGTCTTTTATGGTCAGTGCATTATTTATGACCCAAGCGAAGGTCAGGTTGGCATGGCGTGCTGCGGTGGGAGGAGGTGAGGAGTGGTGGGAGGACTGAGGCTCTACCTGTGGCCTGCTCCATAACTCATCTGTCAGCACACGAGGCCAGGTGATTAACTGCCCACTCCCCAAACCTCACTTTGGGCCAACAGGCCTCCACTTAGCCTCTGTCTCTGGAGAGAAGGCCCAAAATGTTGAGCTTCTCTGCCGCTTGCAGATTTCACGTCTCCATAAATGACTACGGAGAGAGACACATGTTGATCTTCTATGCCAGGGATCATCAACAAGATTCAGCCGTGGGATGACCTTTTCTTGAGTTGATGGTAGGGGGGCCAGAACATAATTACAAATCATTTGTAGACTGCAAATGGAGCGCAAGAAGCACAAACAGATATAATACTTGACTAAAACATAATCATTCCAAACCTTGCTTACATTTGAATACGAAAACATATCTCTCTGTAATGCGTTGGAATAATTTGGAATACATTTCCAAAATTACAATCACTTGGAGCTGATTTGCTGGTGTTTGTGACTGGTTATACAGCACCTGAATTTGCTACTTTAGTCACCACACATTCATTATGTGACTGGTTATACAGCACCTGAATTAACTACTTTAATCAATACACCTTCATTATGTGACTGGTTATACAGCACCTGAATTAACTACTTTAATCAATACACCTTCATTATGTGACTGGTTATACAGCACCTGAATTAACTACTTTAATCAATACACCTTCATTATGTGACTGGTTATACAGCACCTGAATTAACTACTTTAGTCACCACACATTCATTATGTGACTGGTTATACAGCACCCGAATGATCTACTTTAATCAATACACCTTCATTATGTGACTGGTTATAAAGCACCACAATGATCTAATTTAGTCACCACGCCTTCATTATGTGACTGGTTATACAGCACCTGAATTAACTACTTTAGTCACCACACATTCATTATGTGACTGGTTATACAGCACCTGAATTAACTACTTTAGTCACCACGCCTTCATTATGTGACTGGTTATACAGCACCTGAATTAACTACTTTAGTCAACACGCATTCATTATGTGACTGGTTATACAGCACCTGAATTAACTACTTTAGTCACCACACATTCATTATGTGACTGGTTATACAGCACCCGAATGATCTACTTTAATCAATACACCTTCATTATGTGACTGGTTATAAAGCACCACAATGATCTAATTTAGTCACTACGCCTTCATTATGTGACTGGTTATACAGCACCTGAATGATCTACTTTAATCACTACACCTTCATTATGTGACTGGTTATACAGCACCTGAATTAACTACTTTAGTCACCACACATTCATTATGTGACTGGTTATACAGCACCTGAATGATCTACTTTAATCACTACACCTTCATTATGTGACTGGTTATACAGCACCACAATTATCTACTTTAGTCACCACGCCTTCATTATGTGACTGGTTATACAGCACCTGAATTAACTACTTTAGTCACCACACATTCATTATGTGACTGGTTGTACAGCACCTGAATTAACTACTTTAGTCACCACACATTCTTTATGTGACTGGTTATACAGCACCTGAATTAACTACTTTAGTCACCACACATTCATTATATGACTGGTTGTACAGCACCTGAATTCACTACTTTAGTCACCACACATTCATTATGTGACTGGTTATACAGCACCACAATGATCTACTTTAGTCACCACACATTCATTATGTGACTGGTTATACAGCACCTCAATGATCTACTTTAGTCACCACACATTCATTATGTGACTGGTTATACAGCACCTCAATGATCTACTTTAGTCACCACACATTAATTATGTGACTGGTTATACAGCACCTGAATTAACTACTTTAGTCACCAGAAATTCATTATGTGACTGGTTCTACAGCACCTGAATTAACTACTTTAGTCACCACACATTCATTATGTGACTGGTTATACAGCACCTGAATTAACTACTTTAGTCACCAGACATTCTTTATGTGACTGGTTATACAGCACCTGAATTAACTACTTTAGTCACCACACATTCATTATGTGACTGGTTATACAGCACCACAATGATCTACTTTAGTCACCACACAATCATTATGTGACTGGTTGTACAGCACCTGAATTAACTACTTTAGTCACCACACATTCATTATGTGACTGGTTATACAGCACCTCAATGATCTACTTTAGTCACCACACATTCATTATGTGACTGGTTATACAGCACCTGAATTAACTACTTTAGTCACCACACATTCATTATATGACTGGATATACAGCACCTGAATTAACTACTTTAGTCACCACATTCATTATGTGACTGGTTATACAGCACCTGAATTAACTACTTTAGTCACCACATTCATTATGTGACTGGTTATACAGCACCACAATGATCTACTTTAGTCACCACACATTCATTATGTGACTGGTTGTACAGCACCTCAATGATCTACTTTAGTCACCACACACTCATTATGTGACTGGTTATACAGCACCTGAATGATCTACTTTGATCAATACACCTTCATTATGTGACTGTTTATACACCACCACGATGATCTACTTTAGTCACCACGCCTTCATTATGTGACTGGTTATACAGCACCTGAATTAACTACTTTAGTCACCACACATTCATTATGTGACTGGTTATACAGCACCTGAATTAACTACTTCAGTCACCACACATTCATTATGTGACTGGTTATACAGCACCTGAATTAACTACTTTAGTCACCACACATTCATTATGTGACTGGTTATACAGCACCTGAATTAACTACTTTAGTCACCACACATTCATTATATGACTGGATATACAGCACCTGAATTAACTACTTTAGTCACCACACATTCATTATGTGACTGGTTATACAGCACCTGAATTAACTACTTTAGTCACCACACATTCATTATATGACTGGATATACAGCACCTGAATTAACTACTTTAGTCACCACACATTCATTATGTGACTGGTTATACAGCACCTGAATTAACTACTTTAGTCACCACACATTCATTATGTGACTGGTTACACAGCACCACAATGATCTACTTTAGTCACCACACATTCATTATGTGACTGGTTGTGCAGCACCTCAATGATCTACTTTAGTCACCACACACTCATTATGTGACTGGTTATACAGCACCTGAATGATCTACTTTGATCACTACACCTTCATTATGTGACTGTTTATACACCACCACGATGATCTACTTTAGTCACCACGCCTTCATTATGTGACTGGTTATACAGCACCTGAATTAACTACTTTAGTCAACACACATTCATTATGTGACTGGTTATACAGCACCTGAATTAACTACTTTAGTCACCACACATTCATTATATGACTGGATATACAGCACCTGAATTAACTACTTTAGTCACCACACATTCATTATGTGACTGGTTATACAGCACCTGAATTAACCACTTTAGTCACCACACATTCATTATGTGACTGGTTATACAGCACCACAATGATCTACTTTAGTCACCACACATTCATTATGTGACTGGTTATACAGCACCTGAATTAACTACTTTAGTCACCACACATTCATTATGTGACTGGTTATACAGCACCTGAATTAACTACTTCAGTCACCACATATTCATTATGTGACTGGTTATACAGCACCTGAATTAACTACTTTAGTCACCACACATTCATTATGTGACTGGTTATACAGCACCTGAATTAACTACTTTAGTCACCACACATTCATTATGTGACTGGTTATACAGCACCTGAATTAACCACTTTAGTCACCACACATTCATTATGTGACTGGTTATACAGCACCACAATGATCTACTTTAGTCACCACACATTCATTATGTGACTGGTTATACAGCACCTGAATTAACTACTTTGATCACTACACCTTAATTATGTGACTGTTTATACAGCACCACAATGATCTACTTTAGTCACCACGCCTTCATTATGTGACTGGTTATACAGCACCTGAATTAACTACTTTAGTCACCACACATTCTTTATGTGACTGGTTATACAGCACCTGAATTAACTACTTTAGTCACCACACATTCATTATGTGACTGGTTATACAGCACCTGAATTAACTACTTTAGTCACCACACATTCATTATATGACTGGATATACAGCACCTGAATTAACTACTTTAGTCACCACACATTCATTATGTGACTGGTTATACAGCACCACAATGATCTACTTTAGTCACCACGCCTTCATTATGTGACTGGTTATACAGCACCTCAATGATCTACTTTAGTCACCACACACTCATTATGTGACTGGTTATACAGCACCTGAATGATCTACTTTGATCACTACACCTTTATTATGTGACTGTTTATACAGCACCACAATGATCTACTTTAGTCAACACACATTCATTATGTGACTGGTTATACAGCACCTGAATTAACTACTTTAGTCAACACACATTCATTATATGACTGGATATACAGCACCTGAATTAACTACTTTAGTCACCACACATTCATTATGTGACTGGTTATACAGCACCTGAATTAACTACTTTAGTCACCACACATTCATTATGTGACTGGTTATACAGCACCACAATGATCTACTTTAGTCACCACACATTCATTATGTGACTGGTTGTACAGCACCTGAATTAACTACTTTAGTCACCACACATTCATTATGTGACTGGTTATACAGCACCACAATGATCTACTTTAGTCACCACACATTCATTATGTGACTGGTTATACAGCACCTCAATGATCTACTTTAGTCACCACACACTCATTATGTGACTGGTTATACAGCACCTGAATGATCTACTTTGATAACTACACCTTCATTATGTGACTGGTTATACAGAACCACAATGATCTACTTTAGTCACCACGCACTCATTATGTGACTGTTTATACAGCACCTGAATTAACTACTTTAGTCACCACACATTCATTATGTGACTGGTTATACAGCACCTGAATTAACTACTTTAGTCACCACACATTCATTATATGACTGGATATACAGCACCTGAATTAACTACTTTAGTCACCACACATTCATTATGTGACTGGTTATACAGCACCTGAATTAACTACTTTAGTCACCACACATTCATTATGTGACTGGATATACAGCACCTGAATTAACTACTTTAGTCACCACACATTCATTATGTGACTGGTTATACAGCACCACAATGATCTACTTTAGTCACCACACATTCATTATGTGACTGGTTATACAGCACCACAATGATCTACTTTAGTCACCACACATTCATTATGTGACTGGTTGTACAGCACCTGAATTAACTACTTTAGTCACCACACATTCATTATGTGACTGGTTATACAGCACCACAATGATCTACTTTAGTCACCACACATTCATTATGTGACTGGTTATACAGCACCTGAATTAACTACTTTAGTCACCACACATTCATTATGTGACTGGTTATACAGCACCACAATGATCTACTTTAGTCACCACACATTCATTATGTGACTGGTTATACAGCACCTGAATTAACTACTTTAGTCACCACACATTCATTATGTGACTGGTTATACAGCACCTGAATTAACTACTTTAGTCACCACACATTCATTATGTGACTGGTTATACAGCACCACAATTAACTACTTTAGTCACCACACATTCATTATGTGACTGGTTATACAGCACCTGAATTAACTACTTTAGTCACCACACATTCATTATGTGACTGGTTATACAGCACCTGAATTAACTACTTTAGTCACCACACATTCATTATGTGACTGGTTATACAGCACCACAATGATCTACTTTAGTCACCACACATTCATTATGTGACTGGTTATACAGCACCTGAATTAACTACTTTAGTCACCACACATTCATTATGTGACTGGTTATACAGCACCTGAATTATCTACTTTAGTCACCACACATTCATTATGTGACTGGTTATACAGCACCTGAATTAACTACTTTAGTCACCACACATTCATTATGTGACTGGTTATACAGCACCACAATGATCTACTTTAGTCACCACACATTCATTATGTGACTGGTTATACAGCAGCTGAATGAACTACTTTAGTCACCACACATTCATTATGTGACTGGTTATACAGCACCACGATGATCTACTTTAGTCACCACACATTCAATATGTGACTGGTTAAACAGCACCTGAATGATCTACTTTAATCACTACACCTTCATTATGTGACTGGTTATACAGCACCTGAATTAACTACTTTAGTCACCACACATTCATTATGTGACTGGTTATACAGCACCTGAATTAACTACTTTAGTCACCACACATTCATTATATGACTGGATATACAGCACCTGAATTAACTACTTTAGTCACCACACATTCATTATGTGACTGGTTATACAGCACCTGAATTAACTACTTTAGTCACCACACATTCATTATGTGACTGGTTATACAGCACCACAATGATCTTATACAGCACCTTTAGTCACCACACATTCATTATGTGACTGGTTGTACAGCACCTGAATTAACTACTTTAGTCACCACACATTCATTATGTGACTGGTTATACAGCACCACAATGATCTACTTTAGTCACCACACATTCATTATGTGACTGGTTATACAGCACCACAATGATCTACTTTAGTCACCACACATTCATTATGTGACTGGTTGTACAGCACCTGAATTAACTACTTTAGTCACCACACATTCATTATGTGACTGGTTATACAGCACCACAATGATCTACTTTAGTCACCACACATTCATTATGTGACTGGTTATACAGCACCTCAATGATCTACTTTAGTCACCACACACTCATTATGTGACTGGTTATACAGCACCTGAATGATCTACTTTGATAACTACACCTTCATTATGTGACTGTTTATACAGAACCACAATGATCTACTTTAGTCACCACACATTCATTATGTGACTGGTTATACAGCACCTGAATTAACTACTTTAGTCACCACACATTCATTATGTGACTGGTTATACAGCACCTGAATTAACTACTTTAGTCACCACACATTCATTATATGACTGGATATACAGCACCTGAATTAACTACTTTAGTCACCACACATTCATTATGTGACTGGTTATACAGCACCTGAATTAACTACTTTAGTCACCACACATTCATTATATGACTGGATATACAGCACCTGAATTAACTACTTTAGTCACCACACATTCATTATGTGACTGGTTATACAGCACCACAATGATCTACTTTAGTCACCACACATTCATTATGTGACTGGTTATACAGCACCTCAATGATCTACTTTAGTCACCACACACTCATTATGTGACTGGTTATACAGCACCTCAATGATCTACTTTAGTCACCACACACTCATTATGTGACTGGTTATACAGCACCTGAATGATCTACTTTGATCACTACACCTTCATTATGTGACTGTTTATACAGCACCACAATGATCTACTTTAGTCACCACGCCTTCATTATGTGACTGGTTATACAGCACCTGAATTAACTACTTTAGTCACCACACATTCATTATGTGACTGGTTATACAGCACCTGAATTAACTACTTTAGTCACCACACATTCATTATGTGACTGGTTATACAGCACCTGAATTAACTACTTTAGTCACCACACATTCATTATGTGACTGGTTATACAGCTCCTGAATGATCTACTTTAGTCACCACACATTCATTATGTGACTGGTTATACAGCACCACAATGATCTACTTTAGTCACCACACATTCATTATGTGACTGGTTGTACAGCACCTGAATTAACTACTTTAGTCACCACACATTCATTATGTGACTGGTTATACAGCACCACAATGATCTACTTTAGTCACCACACATTCATTATGTGACTGGTTATACAGCACCACAATGATCTACTTTAGTCACCACACATTCATTATGTGACTGGTTATACAGCACCTGAATTAACTACTTTAGTCACCACACATTCATTATGTGACTGGTTATACAGCACCTGAATTAACTACTTTAGTCACCACACATTCATTATATGACTGGATATACAGCACCTGAATTAACTACTTTAGTCACCACACATTCATTATGTGACTGGTTATACAGCACCTGAATTAACTACTTTAGTCACCACACATTCATTATGTGACTGGTTATACAGCACCACAATGATCTACTTTAGTCACCACACATTCATTATGTGACTGGTTATACAGCACCTGAATTAACTACTTTAGTCACCACACATTCATTATGTGACTGGTTATACAGCACCTGAACTTTTTAGTCACCACACATTCATTATGTGACTGGTTATACAGCACCACAATGATCTACTTTAGTCACCACACATTCATTATGTGACTGGTTGTACAGCACCTGAATTAACTACTTTAGTCACCACACATTCATTATGTGACTGGTTATACAGCACCACAATGATCTACTTTAGTCACCACACATTCATTATGTGACTGGTTATACAGCACCTCAATGATCTACTTTAGTCACCACACACTCATTATGTGACTGGTTATACAGCACCTGAATGATCTACTTTGATAACTACACCTTCATTATGTGACTGTTTATACAGAACCACAATGATCTACCTTAGTCACCACGCCTTCATTATGTGACTGGTTATACAGCACCTGAATTAACTACTTTAGTCACCACACATTCATTATGTGACTGGTTATACAGCACCTGAATTAACTACTTTAGTCACCACACATTCATTATATGACTGGATATACAGCACCTGAATTAACTACTTTAGTCACCACACATTCATTATGTGACTGGTTATACAGCACCTGAATTAACTACTTTAGTCACCACACATTCATTATATGACTGGATATACAGCACCTGAATTAACTACTTTAGTCACCACACATTCATTATGTGACTGGTTATACAGCACCACAATGATCTACTTTAGTCACCACACATTCATTATGTGACTGGTTATACAGCACCTCAATGATCTACTTTAGTCACCACACACTCATTATGTGACTGGTTATACAGCACCACAATGATCTACTTTAGTCACCACACATTCATTATGTGACTGGTTATACAGCACCACAATGATCTACTTTAGTCACCACACATTCATTATGTGACTGTTTATACAGCACCACAATGATCTACTTTAGTCACCACGCCTTCATTATGTGACTGGTTATACAGCACCTGAATTAACTACTTTAGTCACCACACATTCATTATGTGACTGGTTATACAGCACCTGAATTAACTACTTTAGTCACCACACATTCATTATGTGACTGGTTATACAGCACCTGAATTAACTACTTTAGTCACCACACATTCATTATGTGACTGGTTATACAGCACCTGAATTAACTACTTTAGTCACCACACATTCATTATGTGACTGGATATACAGCACCTGAATTAACTACTTTAGTCACCACACATTCATTATGTGACTGGTTATACAGCACCTGAATGATCTACTTTAGTCACCACACATTCATTATGTGACTGGTTATACAGCACCTGAATTAACTACTTTAGTCACCACACATTCATTATGTGACTGGTTATACAGCACCTGAATTAACTACTTTAGTCACCACACATTCATTATGTGACTGGTTATACAGCACCTGAATTAACTACTTTAGTCACCACACATTCATTATATGACTGGATATACAGCACCTGAATTAACTACTTTAGTCACCACACATTCATTATGTGACTGGTTATACAGCACCTGAATTAACTACTTTAGTCACCACACTTTCATTATATGACTGGTTATACAGCACCTGATCTACTTTAGTCACCACACATTCATTATGTGACTGGTTATACAGCACCTGAATTAACTACTTTAGTCACCACACATTCATTATGTGACTGGTTATACAGCACCACAATGATCTACTTTAGTCACCACACATTCATTATGTGACTGGTTATACAGCACCACAATGATCTACTTTAGTCACCACACATTCATTATGTGACTGGTTGTACAGCACCTGAATTAACTACTTTAGTCACCACACATTCATTATGTGACTGGTTATACAGCACCACAATGATCTACTTTAGTCACCACACATTCATTATGTGACTGGTTATACAGCACCTCAATGATCTACTTTAGTCACCACACACTCATTATGTGACTGGTTATACAGCACCTGAATGATCTACTTTGATCACTACACCTTCATTATGTGACTGTTTATACAGCACCACAATGATCTACTTTAGTCACCACGCCTTCATTATGTGACTGGTTATACAGCACCTGAATTAACTACTTTAGTCACCACACATTCATTATGTGACTGGTTATACAGCTCCTGAATGATCTAGTCACCACACATTCATTATGTGACTGGTTATACAGCACCACAATGATCTACTTTAGTCACCACACATTCATTATGTGACTGGTTATACAGCACCTGAATTAACTACTTTAGTCACCACACATTCATTATGTGACTGGTTATACAGCACCACAATGATCTACTTTAGTCACCACACATTCATTATGTGACTGGTTGTACAGCACCTGAATTAACTACTTTAGTCACCACACATTCATTATGTGACTGGTTATACAGCACCACAATGATCTACTTTAGTCACCACACATTCATTATGTGACTGGTTATACAGCACCTCAATGATCTACTTTAGTCACCACACACTCATTATGTGACTGGTTATACAGCACCTGAATGATCTACTTTGATCACTACACCTTCATTATGTGACTGTTTATACAGAACCACAATGATCTACTTTAGTCACCACGCACTCATTATGTGACTGGTTATATAGCACCTGAATTAACTACTTTAGTCACCACACATTCATTATGTGACTGGTTATACAGCACCTGAATTAACTACTTTAGTCACCACACATTCATTATATGACTGGATATACAGCACCTGAATTAACTACTTTAGTCACCACACATTCATTATATGACTGGATATACAGCACCTGAATTAACTACTTTAGTCACCACACATTCATTATGTGACTGGTTATACAGCACCTGAATTAACTACTTTAGTCACCACACATTCATTATGTGACTGGTTATACAGCACCACAATGATCTACTTTAGTCACCACACATTCATTATGTGACTGGTTATACAGCACCACAATGATCTACTTTAGTCACCACACATTCATTATGTGACTGGTTGTACAGCACCTGAATTAACTACTTTAGTCACCACACATTCATTATGTGACTGGTTATACAGCACCACAATGATCTACTTTAGTCACCACACATTCATTATGTGACTGGTTATACAGCACCTGAATGATAACTTCATTATGTCTTTACTTTAGTCACCACACATTCATTATGTGACTGGTTATACAGCACCTGAATTAACTACTTTAGTCACCACACATTCATTATGTGACTGGTTATACAGCACCTGAATTAACTACTTTAGTCACCACACATTCATTATAGGACTGGATATACAGCACCTGAATTAACTACTTTAGTCACCACACATTCATTATGTGAATGGTTATACAGCACCTGAATTAACTACTTTAGTCACCACACATTCATTATGTGACTGGTTATACAGCACCTGAATTAACTACTTTAGTCACCACACATTCATTATATGACTGGATATACAGCACCTGAATTAACTACTTTAGTCACCACACATTCATTATGTGACTGGTTATACAGCACCTGAATTAACTACTTTAGTCACCACACATTCATTATATGACTGGATATACAGCACCTGAATTAACTACTTTAGTCACCACACATTCATTATGTGACTGGTTATACAGCACCACAATGATCTACTTTAGTCACCACACATTCATTATGTGACTGGTTATACAGCACCTCAATGATCTACTTTAGTCACCACACACTCATTATGTGACTGGTTATACAGCACCTCAATGATCTACTTTAGTCACCACACACTCATTATGTGACTGGTTATACAGCACCTGAATGATCTACTTTGATCACTACACCTTCATTATGTGACTGTTTATACAGCACCACAATGATCTACTTTAGTCACCACGCCTTCATTATGTGACTGGTTATACAGCACCTGAATTAACTACTTTAGTCACCACACATTCATTATGTGACTGGTTATACAGCACCTGAATTAACTACTTTAGTCACCACACATTCTTTATGTGACTGGTTATACAGCACCTGAATTAACTACTTTAGTCACCACACATTCATTATGTGACTGGTTATACAGCACCTGAATTAACTACTTTAGTCACCACACATTCATTATATGACTGGATATACAGCACCTGAATTAACTACTTTAGTCACCACACATTCATTATGTGACTGGTTATACAGCACCACAATGATCTACTTTAGTCACCACAAATTCATTATGTGACTGGTTATACAGCACCACAATGATCTACTTTAGTCACCACACATTCATTATGTGACTGGTTATACAGCACCTGAATTAACTACTTTAGTCACCACACATTCATTATGTGACTGGTTATACAGCACCACAATGATCTACTTTAGTCACCACACATTCATTATGTGACTGGTTGTACAGCACCTGAATTAACTACTTTAGTCACCACACATTCATTATGTGACTGGTTATACAGCACCACAATGATCTACTTTAGTCACCACACATTCATTATGTGACTGGTTATACAGCACCTGAATTAACTACTTTAGTCACCACACATTCATTATGTGACTGGTTATACAGCACCTGAATTAACTACTTTAGTCACCACACATTCATTATGTGACTGGTTATACAGCACCTGAATTAACTACTTTAGTCACCACACATTCATTATGTGACTGGTTATACAGCACCTGAATTAACTACTTTAGTCACCACACATTCATTATGTGACTGGTTATACAGCACCTGAATTAACTACTTTAGTCACCACACATTCATTATGTGACTGGTTATACAGCACCACAATGATCTACTTTAGTCACCACACATTCATTATGTGACTGGTTATACAGCACCTGAATTAACTACTTTAGTCACCACACATTCATTATGTGACTGGTTATACAGCACCTGAATTAACTACTTTAGTCACCACACATTCATTATGTGACTGGTTATACAGCACCACAATGATCTACTTTAGTCACCACACATTCATTATGTGACTGGTTATACAGCACCTGAATTAACTACTTTAGTCACCACACATTCATTATGTGACTGGTTATACAGCACCACAATGATCTACTTTAGTCACCACACATTCATTATGTGACTGGTTATACAGCACCTGAATTAACTACTTTAGTCACCACACATTCATTATGTGACTGGTTATACAGCACCTGAATTAACTACTTTAGTCACCACACATTCATTATATGACTGGATATACAGCACCTGAATTAACTACTTTAGTCACCACACATTCATTATGTGACTGGTTATACAGCACCTGAATTAACTACTTTAGTCACCACACATTCATTATATGACTGGATATACAGCACCTGAATTAACTACTTTAGTCACCACACATTCATTATGTGACTGGTTATACAGCACCACAATGATCTACTTTAGTCACCACACATTCATTATGTGACTGGTTATACAGCACCTCAATGATCTACTTTAGTCACCACACACTCATTATGTGACTGGTTATACAGCACCTCAATGATCTACTTTAGTCACCACACACTCATTATGTGACTGGTTATACAGCACCTGAATGATCTACTTTGATCACTACACCTTCATTATGTGACTGTTTATACAGCACCACAATGATCTACTTTAGTCACCACGCCTTCATTATGTGACTGGTTATACAGCACCTGAATTAACTACTTTAGTCACCACACATTCATTATGTGACTGGTTATACAGCACCTGAATTAACTACTTTAGTCACCACACATTCTTTATGTGACTGGTTATACAGCACCTGAATTAACTACTTTAGTCACCACACATTCATTATGTGACTGGTTATACAGCACCTGAATTAACTACTTTAGTCACCACACATTCATTATATGACTGGATATACAGCACCTGAATTAACTACTTTAGTCACCACACATTCATTATGTGACTGGTTATACAGCACCTGAATTAACTACTTTAGTCACCACACATTCATTATATGACTGGATATACAGCACCTGAATTAACTACTTTAGTCACCACACATTCATTATGTGACTGGTTATACAGCACCACAATGATCTACTTTAGTCACCACACATTCATTATGTGACTGGTTATACAGCACCACAATGATCTACTTTAGTCACCACACATTCATTATGTGACTGGTTATACAGCACATGAATTAACTACTTTAGTCACCACACATTCATTATGTGACTGGTTATACAGCACCACAATGATCTACTTTAGTCACCACACATTCATTATGTGACTGGTTATACAGCACCTCAATGATCTACTTTAGTCACCACACACTCATTATGTGACTGGTTATACAGCACCTGAATGATCTACTTTGATCACTACACCTTCATTATGTGACTGTTTATACAGCACCACAATGATCTACTTTAGTCACCACGCCTTCATTATGTGACTGGTTATACAGCACCTGAATTAACTACTTTAGTCACCACACATTCATTATGTGACTGGTTATACAGCACCTGAATTAACTACTTTAGTCACCACACATTCATTATGTGACTGGTTATACAGCACCACAATGATCTACTTTAGTCACCACGCCTTCATTATGTGACTGGTTATACAGCACCTGAATGAACTACTTTAGTCACCACACATTCATTATGTGACTGGTTATACAGCACCACAATGATCTACTTTAGTCACCACACATTCATTATGTGACTGGTTATACAGCACCTCAATGATCTACTTTAGTCACCACACATTCATTATGTGACTGGTTATACAGCACCTGAATGATCTACTTTGATCACTACACCTTCATTATGTGACTGTTTATACAGCACCACAATGATCTACTTTAGTCACCACGCATTCATTATGTGACTGGTTATACAGCACCTGAATTAACTACTTTAGTCACCACACATTCATTATGTGACTGGTTATACAGCACCTGAATTAACTACTTTAGTCACCACACATTCATTATATGACTGGATATACAGCACCTGAATTAACTACTTTAGTCACCACACATTCATTATATGACTGGATATACAGCACCTGAATTAACTACTTTAGTCACCACACATTCATTATGTGACTGGTTATACAGCACCACAATGATCTACTTTAGTCACCACACATTCATTATGTGACTGGTTATACAGCACCACAATGATCTACTTTAGTCACCACACATTCATTATGTGACTGGTTGTACAGCACCTGAATTAACTACTTTAGTCACCACACATTCATTATGTGACTGGTTATACAGCACCACAATGATCTACTTTAGTCACCACACATTCATTATGTGACTGGTTATACAGCACCTGAATTAACTACTTTAGTCACCACACATTCATTATGTGACTGGTTATACAGCACCTGAATTAACTACTTTAGTCACCACACATTCATTATGTGACTGGTTATACAGCACCTGAATTAACTACTTTAGTCACCACACATTCATTATATGACTGGATATACAGCACCTGAATTAACTACTTTAGTCACCACACATTCATTATGTGACTGGTTATACAGCACCTGAATTAACTACTTTAGTCACCACACATTCATTATGTGACTGGTTATACAGCACCACAATGATCTACTTTAGTCACCACACATTCATTATGTGACTGGTTGTACAGCACCTGAATTAACTACTTTAGTCACCACACATTCATTATGTGACTGGTTATACAGCACCACAATTATCTACTTTAGTCACCACACATTCATTATGTGACTGGTTATACAGCACCTCAATGATCTACTTTAGTCACCACACACTCATTATGTGACTGGTTATACAGCACCTGAATGATCTACTTTAGTCACTACACCTTCATTATGTGACTGTTTATACAGAACCACAATGATCTACTTTAGTCACCACACCTTCATTATGTGACTGGTTATACAGCACCTGAATTAACTACTTTAGTCACCACACATTCATTATGTGACTGGTTATACAGCACCTGAATTAACTACTTTAGTCACCACACATTCATTATGTGACTGGATATACAGCACCTGAATTAACTACTTTAGTCACCACACATTCATTATGTGACTGGTTATACAGCACCTGAATTAACTACTTTAGTCACCACACATTCATTATATGACTGGATATACAGCACCTGAATTAACTACTTTAGTCACCACACATTCATTATGTGACTGGATATACAGCACCTGAATTAACTACTTTAGTCACCACACATTCATTATGTGACTGGTTATACAGCACCTGAATTAACTACTTTAGTCACCACACATTCATTATGTGACTGGTTATACAGCACCACAATGATCTACTTTAGTCACCACACATTCATTATGTGACTGGTTATACAGCACCTCAATGATCTACTTTAGTCACCACACATTCATTATGTGACTGGTTATACAGCACCTCAATGATCTACTTTAGTCACCACACACTCATTATGTGACTGGTTATACAGCACCTGAATGATCTACTTTGATCACTACACCTTCATTATGTGACTGTTTATACAGCACCACAATGATCTACTTTAGTCACCACGCCTTCATTATGTGACTGGTTATACAGCACCTGAATTAACTACTTTAGTCACCACACATTCATTATGTGACTGGTTATACAGCACCCTGAATTAACTACTTTAGTCACCACACATTCATTATGTGACTGGTTATACAGCACCTGAATTAACTACTTTAGTCACTACACATTCATTATATGACTGGTTATACAGCACCTGAATTAACTACTTTAGTCACCACACATTCATTATGTGACTGGTTATACAGCACCTGAATTAACTACTTTAGTCACCACACATTCATTATGTGACTGGTTATACAGCACCACAATTATCTACTTTAGTCACCACACATTCATTATGTGACTGGTTATACAGCACCACAATGATCTACTTTAGTCACCACACATTCATTATGTGACTGGTTGTACAGCACCTGAATTAACTACTTTAGTCACCACACATTCATTATGTGACTGGTTATACAGCACCACAATGATCTACTTTAGTCACCACACATTCATTATGTGACTGGTTATACAGCACCTCAATGATCTACTTTAGTCACCACACATTCATTATGTGACACATTCATTATATGACTGGTTATACAGCACCTGAATTAACTACTTTAGTCACCACACATTTATTATGTGACTGGTTATACAGCACCACAATGATCTACTTTAGTCACCACACATTCATTATGTGACTGGTTATACAGCACCACAATGATCTACTTTAGTCACCACACATTCATTATGTGACTGGTTATACAGCACCTCAATGATCTACTTTAGTCACCACACACTCATTATGTGACTGGTTATACAGCACCTGAATGATCTACTTTGATCACTACACCTTCATTATGTGACTGTTTATACAGCACCACAATGATCTACTTTAGTCACCACGCCTTCATTATGTGACTGGTTATACAGCACCTGAATTAACTACTTTAGTCACCACACATTCATTATGTGACTGGTTATACAGCACCTGAATTAACTACTTTAGTCACCACACATTCATTATGTGACTGGTTATACAGCACCTGAATTAACTACTTTAGTCACCACACATTCATTATGTGACTGGTTATACAGCACCTGAATTAACTACTTTAGTCACCACACATTCATTATGTGACTGGTTATACAGCACCTGAATTAACTACTTTAGTCACCACACATTCATTATATGACTGGTTATACAGCACCTGAATTAACTACTTTAGTCACCACACATTCATTATGTGACTGGTTATACAGCACCACAATGATCTACTTTAGTCACCACACATTCATTATGTGACTGGTTATACAGCACCTGAATTAACTACTTTAGTCACCACACATTCATTATATGACTGGATATACAGCACCTGAATTAACTACTTTATTCACCACACATTCATTATGTGACTGGTTATACAGCACCTGAATTAACTACTTTAGTCACCACACATTCATTATGTGACTGGTTATACAGCACCACAATGATCTACTTTAGTCACCACACATTCATTATGTGACTGGTTGTACAGCACCTGAATTAACTACTTTAGTCACCACACATTCATTATGTGACTGGTTATACAGCACCACAATGATCTACTTTAGTCACCACACATTCATTATGTGACTGGTTATACAGCACCTCAATGATCTACTTTAGTCACCACACATTCATTATGTGACTGGTTATACAGCACCTGAATTAACTACTTTAGTCACCACACATTCATTATGTGACTGGTTATACAGCACCTGAATTAACTACTTTAGTCACCACACATTCATTATGTGACTGGTTATACAGCACCTGAATTAACTACTTTAGTCACCACACATTCATTATGTGACTGGTTATACAGCACCACAATGATCTACTTTAGTCACCACACATTCATTATGTGACTGGTTGTACAGCACCACAATGATCTACTTTAGTCACCACACATTCATTATGTGACTGGTTATACAGCACCTGAATTAACTACTTTAGTCACCACACATTCATTATGTGACTGGTTGTACAGCACCTGAATGAACTACTTTAGTCACCACACATTCATTATGTGACTGGTTATACAGCACCTCAATGATCTACTTTAGTCACCACACATTCATTATGTGACTGGTTATACAGCACCTGAAATAACTACTTTAGTCACCACACATTCATTATGTGACTGGTTATACAGCACCACAATGATCTACTTTAGTCACCACACATTCATGATGTGACTGGTTATACAGCACCTGAATTAACTACTTTAGTCACCACACATTCATTATGTGACTGGTTATACAGCACCTGAATTAACTACTTTAGTCACCACACATTCATTATGTGACTGTTTGTACAGCACCACAATGATCTACTTTAGTCACCACACATTCATTATGTGACTGGTTATACAGCACCTCAATGATCTACTTTAGTCACCACACACTCATTATGTGACTGGTTATACAGCACCTGAATGATCTACTTTGATCACTACACCTTCATTATGTGACTGTTTATACAGCACCACAATGATCTACTTTAGTCACCACGCCTTCATTATGTGACTGGTTATACAGCACCTGAATTAACTACTTTAGTCACCACACATTCATTATGTGACTGGTTATACAGCACCTGAATTAACTACTTTAGTCACCACACATTCTTTATGTGACTGGTTATACAGCACCTGAATTAACTACTTTAGTCACCACACATTCATTATGTGACTGGTTATACAGCACCTGAATTAACTACTTTAGTCACCACACATTCATTATATGACTGGATATACAGCACCTGAATTAACTACTTTAGTCACCACACATTCATTATGTGACTGGTTATACAGCACCTGAATTAACTACTTTAGTCACCACACTTTCATTATATGACTGGATATACAGCACCTGAATTAACTACTTTAGTCACCACACATTCATTATGTGACTGGTTATACAGCACCACAATGATCTACTTTAGTCACCACACATTCATTATGTGACTGGTTATACAGCACCACAATGATCTACTTTAGTCACCACACATTCATTATGTGACTGGTTGTACAGCACATGAATTAACTACTTTAGTCACCACACATTCATTATGTGACTGGTTATACAGCACCACAATGATCTACTTTAGTCACCACACATTCATTATGTGACTGGTTATACAGCACCTCAATGATCTACTTTAGTCACCACACCTTCATTATGTGACTGGTTATACAGCACCTGAATGATCTACTTTGATCACTACACCTTCATTATGTGACTGTTTATACAGCACCACAATGATCTACTTTAGTCACCACGCCTTCATTATGTGACTGGTTATACAGCACCTGAATTAACTACTTTAGTCACCACACATTCATTATGTGACTGGTTATACAGCACCTGAATTAACTACTTTAGTCACCACACATTCATTATGTGACTGGTTATACAGCACCACAATGATCTACTTTAGTCACCACACGTTCATTATGTGACTGGTTGTACAGCACCTGAATGAACTACTTTAGTCACCACACATTCATTATGTAACTGGTTATACAGCACCACAATGATCTACTTTAGTCACCACACATTCATTATGTGACTGGTTATACAGCACCTCAATGATCTACTTTAGTCACCACACACTCATTATGTGACTGGTTATACAGCACCTGAATGATCTATTTTGATCACTACACCTTCATTATGTGACTGTTTATACAGAACCACAATGATCTACTTTAGTCACCACGCACTCATTATGTGACTGGTTATATAGCACCTGAATTAACTACTTTAGTCACCACACATTCATTATGTGACTGGTTATACAGCACCTGAATTAACTACTTTAGTCACCACACATTCATTATATGACTGGATATACAGCACCTGAATTAACTACTTTAGTCACCACACATTCATTATATGACTGGATATACAGCACCTGAATTAACTACTTTAGTCACCACACATTCATTATGTGACTGGTTATACAGCACCACAATGATCTACTTTAGTCACCACACATTCATTATGTGACTGGTTATACAGCACCACAATGATCTACTTTAGTCACCACACATTCATTATGTGACTGGTTGTACAGCACCTGAATTAACTACTTTAGTCACCACACATTCATTATGTGACTGGTTATACAGCACCACAATGATCTACTTTAGTCACCACACATTCATTATGTGACTGGTTGTACAGCACCTGAATTAACTACTTTAGTCACCACACATTCATTATGTGACTGGTTATACAGCACCTGAATTAACTACTTTAGTCACCACACATTCATTATGTGACTGGTTATACAGCACCTGAATTAACTACTTTAGTCACCACACATTCATTATATGACTGGATATACAGCACCTGAATTAACTACTTTAGTCATCACACATTCATTATGTGACTGGTTATACAGCACCTGAATTAACTACTTTAGTCACCACACATTCATTATGTGACTGGTTATACAGCACCACAATGATCTACTTTAGTCACCACACATTCATTATGTGACTGGTTGTACAGCACCTGAATTAACTACTTTAGTCACCACACATTCATTATGTGACTGGTTATACAGCACCACAATGATCTACTTTAGTCACCACACATTCATTATGTGACTGGTTATACAGCACCTCAATGATCTACTTTAGTCACCACACACTCATTATGTGACTGGTTATACAGCACCTGAATGATCTACTTTGATAACTACACCTTCATTATGTGACTGTTTATACAGAACCACAATGATCTACTTTAGTCACCACGCCTTCATTATGTGACTGGTTATACAGCACCTGAATTAACTACTTTAGTCACCACACATTCATTATGTGACTGGTTATACAGCACCTGAATTAACTACTTTAGTCACCACACATTCATTATATGACTGGATATACAGCACCTGAATTAACTACTTTAGTCACCACACATTCATTATGTGACTGGTTATACAGCACCTGAATTAACTACTTTAGTCACCACACATTCATTATATGACTGGATATACAGCACCTGAATTAACTACTTTAGTCACCACACATTCATTATATGACTGGATATACAGCACCTGAATTAACTACTTTAGTCACCACACATTCATTATGTGACTGGTTGTACAGCACCTGAATTAACTACTTTAGTCACCACACATTCATTATGTGACTGGTTATACAGCACCACAATGATCTACTTTAGTCACCACACATTCATTATGTGACTGGTTATACAGCACCTCAATGATCTACTTTAGTCACCACACATTCATTATGTGACTGGTTATACAGCACCTGAATTAACTACTTTAGTCACCACACATTCATTATGTGACTGGTTATACAGCACCACAATGATCTACTTTAGTCACCACACATTCATTATGTGACTGGTTATACAGCACCTGAATTAACTACTTTAGTCACCACACATTCATTATGTGACTGGTTATACAGCACCTGAATTAACTACTTTAGTCACCACACATTCATTATGTGACTGGTTATACAGCACCTGAATTAACTACTTTAGTCACTACACATTCATTATATGACTGGATATACAGCACCTGAATTAACTACTTTAGTCACTACACATTCACACATTCATTATGTGACTGGTTATACAGCACCTGAATTAACTACTTTAGTCACCACACATTCATTATGTGACTGGTTATACAGCACCACAATTATCTACTTTAGTCACCACACATTCATTATGTGACTGGTTATACAGCACCACAATGATCTACTTTAGTCACCACACATTCATTATGTGACTGGTTATACAGCACCTGAATTAACTACTTTAGTCACCACACATTCATTATGTGACTGGTTATACAGCACCACAATGATCTACTTTAGTCACCACACATTCATTATGTGACTGGTTATACAGCACCTCAATGATCTACTTTAGTCACCACACATTCATTATATGACTGGATATACAGCACCTGAATTAACTACTTTAGTCACCACACATTTATTATGTGAC
The DNA here is from genome assembly GCF_036934945.1 of Oncorhynchus masou masou. Classification (NCBI taxonomy): domain Eukaryota; kingdom Metazoa; phylum Chordata; class Actinopteri; order Salmoniformes; family Salmonidae; genus Oncorhynchus; species Oncorhynchus masou. The sequence goes on along the minus strand of NC_088218.1, from coordinate 12,858,871 downwards.
TGGTTATACAGCACCACAATGATCTACTTTAGTCACCACACATTCATTATGTGACTGGTTATACAGCACCTGAATTAACTACTTTAGTCACCACACATTCATTATGTGACTGGTTATACAGCACCACAATGATCTACTTTAGTCACCACACATTCATTATGTGACTGGTTATACAGCACCTCAATGATCTACTTTAGTCACCACACACTCATTATGTGACTGGTTATACAGCACCTGAATGATCTACTTTGATCACTACACCTTCATTATGTGACTGGTTATACAGCACCACAATGATCTACTTTAGTCACCACGCCTTCATTATGTGACTGGTTATACAGCACCTGAATTAACTACTTTAGTCACCACACATTCATTATGTGACTGGTTATACAGCACCATGAATTAACTACTTTAGTCACCACACATTCATTATGTGACTGGTTATACAGCACCTGAATTAACTACTTTAGTCACCACACATTCATTATGTGACTGGTTATACAGCACCTGAATTAACTACTTTAGTCACCACACATTCATTATGTGACTGGTTATACAGCACCTGAATTAACTACTTTAGTCACCACACATTCATTATATGACTGGATATACAGCACCTGAATTAACTACTTTAGTCACCACACATTCATTATGTGACTGGTTATACAGCACCACAATGATCTACTTTAGTCACCACACATTCATTATGTGACTGGTTATACAGCACCTGAATTAACTACTTTAGTCACCACACATTCATTATATGACTGGATATACAGCACCTGAATTAACTAATTTATTCTCCACACATTCATTATGTGACTGGTTATACAGCACCTGAATTAACTACTTTAGTCACCACACATTCATTATGTGACTGGTTATACAGCACCACAATGATCTACTTTAGTCACCACACATTCATTATATGACTGGATATACAGCACCTGAATTAACTACTTTAGTCACCACACATTCATTATGTGACTGGTTATACAGCACCTGAATTAACTACTTTAGTCACCACACATTCATTATATGACTGGATATACAGCACCTGAATTAACTACTTTAGTCACCACACATTCATTATATGACTGGATATACAGCACCTGAATTAACTACTTTAGTCACCACACATTCATTATGTGACTGGTTGTACAGCACCTGAATTAACTACTTTAGTCACCACACATTCATTATGTGACTGGTTATACAGCACCACAATGATCTAATTTAGTCACCACACATTCAGTATGTGACTGGTTATACAGCACCTCAATGATCTACTTTAGTCACCACACACTCATTATGTGACAGGTTATACAGCACCTGAATTAACTACTTTAGTCACCACACATTCATTATGTGACTGGTTATACAGCACCACAATGATCTACTTTAGTCACCACGCCTTCATTATGTGACTGGTTATACAGCACCTGAATTAACTACTTTAGTCACCACACATTCATTATGTGACTGGTTATACAGCACCTGAATTAACTACTTTAGTCACCACACATTCATTATGTGACTGGTTATACAGCACCTGAATTAACTACTTTAGTCACTACACATTCATTATATGACTGGATATACAGCACCTGAATTAACTACTTTAGTCACCACACATTCATTATGTGACTGGTTATACAGCACCTGAATTAACTACTTTAGTCACCACACATTCATTATGTGACTGGTTATACAGCACCACAATTATCTACTTTAGTCACCACACATTCATTATGTGACTGGTTATACAGCACCACAATGATCTACTTTAGTCACCACACATTCATTATGTGACTGGTTGTACAGCACCTGAATTAACTACTTTAGTCACCACACATTCATTATGTGACTGGTTATACAGCACCACAATGATCTACTTTAGTCACCACACATTCATTATGTGACTGGTTATACAGCACCTCAATGATCTACTTTAGTCACCTCACCACACATTCATTATATGACTGGATATACAGCACCTGAATTAACTACTTTAGTCACCACACATTTATTATGTGACTGGTTATACAGCACCACAATGATCTACTTTAGTCACCACACATTCATTCATTATGTGACTGGTTGTACAGCACCTGAATTAACTACTTTAGTCACCACACATTCATTATGTGACTGGTTATACAGCACCACAATGATCTACTTTAGTCACCACACATTCATTATGTGACTGGTTATACAGCACCTCAATGATCTACTTTAGTCACCACACACTCATTATGTGACTGGTTATACAGCACCTGAATGATCTACTTTGATCACTACACCTTCATTATGTGACTGTTTATACAGCACCACAATGATCTACTTTAGTCACCACGCCTTCATTATGTGACTGGTTATACAGCACCTGAATTAACTACTTTAGTCACCACACATTCATTATGTGACTGGTTATACAGCACCTGAATTAACTACTTTAGTCACCACACATTCATTATGTGACTGGTTATACAGCACCTGAATTAACTACTTTAGTCACCACACATTCATTATGTGACTGGTTATACAGCACCTGAATTAACTACTTTAGTCACCACACATTCATTATGTGACTGGTTATACAGCACCTGAATTAACTACTTTAGTCACCACACATTCATTATATGACTGGATATACAGCACCTGAATTAACTACTTTAGTCACCACACATTCATTATGTGACTGGTTATACAGCACCACAATGATCTACTTTAGTCACCACACATTCATTATGTGACTGGTTATACAGCACCTGAATTAACTACTTTAGTCACCACACATTCATTATATGACTGGATATACAGCACCTGAATTAACTAATTTATTCACCACACATTCATTATGTGACTGGTTATACAGCACCTGAATTAACTACTTTAGTCACCACACATTCATTATGTGACTGGTTATACAGCACCACAATGATCTACTTTAGTCACCACACATTCATTATGTGACTGGTTGTACAGCACCTGAATTAACTACTTTAGTCACCACACATTCATTATGTGACTGGTTATACAGCACCACAATGATCTACTTTAGTCACCACACATTCATTATGTGACTGGTTATACAGCACCTCAATGATCTACTTTAGTCACCACACATTCATTATGTGACTGGTTATACAGCACCTGAATTAACTACTTTAGTCACCACACATTCATTATATGACTGGTTATACAGCACCTGAATTAACTACTTTAGTCACCACACATTCATTATGTGACTGGTTATACAGCACCTGAATTAACTACTTTAGTCACCACACATTCATTATGTGACTGGTTATACAGCACCACAATGATCTACTTTAGTCACCACACATTCATTATGTGACTGGTTGTACAGCACCACAATGATCTACTTTAGTCACCACACATTCATTATGTGACTGGTTATACAGCACCTGAAATAACTACTTTAGTCACCACACATTCATTATGTGACTGGTTGTACAGCACCTGAATGAACTACTTTAGTCACCACACATTCATTATGTGACTGGTTATACAGCACCTCAATGATCTACTTTAGTCACCACACATTCATTATGTGACTGGTTATACAGCACCTGAATAACTACTTTAGTCACCACACATTCATTATGTGACTGTTTATACAGCACCACAATGATCTACTTTAGTCACCACACATTCATTATGTGACTGGTTATACAGCACCTGAATTAACTACTTTAGTCACCACACATTCATTATGTGACTGGTTATACAGCACCTGAATTAACTACTTTAGTCACCACACATTCATTATGTGACTGTTTATACAGCACCACAATGATCTACTTTAGTCACCACACATTCATTATGTGACTGGTTATACAGCACCTCAATGATCTACTTTAGTCACCACACATTAATTATGTGACTGGTTATACAGCACCTGAATTAACTACTTTAGTCACCACACATTCATTATGTGACTGGTTATACAGCACCTGAATTAACTACTTTAGTCACTACACATTCATTATATGACTGGATATACAGCACCTGAATTAACTACTTTAGTCACCACACATTCATTATGTGACTGGTTATACAGCACCACTGAATTAACTACTTTAGTCATTAACTACTTTAGTCACCACACATTCATTATGTGACTGGTTATACAGCACCACAATTATCTACTTTAGTCACCACACATTCATTATGTGACTGGTTATACAGCACCACAATGATCTACTTTAGTCACCACACATTCATTATGTGACTGGTTGTACAGCACCTGAATTAACTACTTTAGTCACCACACATTCATTATGTGACTGGTTATACAGCACCACAATGATCTACTTTAGTCACCACACATTCCTTATGTGACTGGTTATACAGCACCTCAATGATCTACTTTAGTCACCTCACCACACATTCATTATATGACTGGATATACAGCACCTGAATTAACTACTTTAGTCACCACACATTTATTATGTGACTGGTTATACAGCACCACAATGATCTACTTTAGTCACCACACATTCATTATGTGACTGGTTGTACAGCACCTGAATTAACTACTTTAGTCACCACACATTCATTATGTGACTGGTTATACAGCACCACAATGATCTACTTTAGTCACCACACATTCATTATGTGACTGGTTATACAGCACCTCAATGATCTACTTTAGTCACCACACACTCATTATGTGACTGGTTATACAGCACCTGAATGATCTACTTTGATCACTACACCTTCATTATGTGACTGTTTATACAGCACCACAATGATCTACTTTAGTCACCACGCCTTCATTATGTGACTGGTTATACAGCACCTGAATTAACTACTTTAGTCACCACACATTCTTTATGTGACTGGTTATACAGCACATGAATTAACTACTTTAGTCACCACACATTCATTATGTGACTGGTTATACAGCACCTGAATTAACTACTTTAGTCACCACACATTCATTATGTGACTGGTTATACAGCACCTGAATTAACTACTTTAGTCACCACACATTCATTATGTGACTGGTTATACAGCACCTGAATTAACTACTTTAGTCACCACACATTCATTATATGACTGGATATACAGCACCTGAATTAACTACTTTAGTCACCACACATTCATTATGTGACTGGTTATACAGCACCACAATGATCTACTTTAGTCACCACACATTCATTATGTGACTGGTTATACAGCACCTGAATTAACTACTTTAGTCACCACACATTCATTATATGACTGGATATACAGCACCTGAATTAACTAATTTATTCTCCACACATTCATTATGTGACTGGTTATACAGCACCTGAATTAACTACTTTAGTCACCACACATTCATTATGTGACTGGTTATACAGCACCACAATGATCTACTTTAGTCACCACACATTCATTATGTGACTGGTTGTACAGCACCTGAATTAACTACTTTAGTCACCACACATTCATTATGTGACTGGTTATACAGCACCACAATGATCTACTTTAGTCACCACACATTCATTATGTGACTGGTTATACAGCACCTCAATGATCTACTTTAGTCACCACACATTCATTATGTGACTGGTTATACAGCACCTGAATTAACTACTTTAGTCACCACACATTCATTATATGACTGGTTATACAGCACCTGAATTAACTACTTTAGTCACCACACATTCATTATGTGACTGGTTATACAGCACCTGAATTAACTACTTTAGTCACCACACATTCATTATGTGACTGGTTATACAGCACCACAATGATCTACTTTAGTCACCACACATTCATTATGTGACTGGTTGTACAGCACCACAATGATCTACTTTAGTCACCACACATTCATTATGTGACTGGTTATACAGCACCTGAATTAACTACTTTAGTCACCACACATTCATTATGTGACTGGTTGTACAGCACCTGAATGAACTACTTTAGTCACTACACATTCATTATGTGACTGGTTATACAGCACCTCAGTGATCTACTTTAGTCACCACACCTTCATTATGTGACTGGTTATACAGCACCTGAAATAACTACTTTAGTCACCACACATTCATTATGTGACTAGTTATACAGCACCACAATGATCTACTTTAGTCACCACACATTCATGATGTGACTGGTTATACAGCACCTGAATTAACTACTTTAGTCACCACACATTCATTATGTGACTGGTTATACAGCACCTGAATTAACTACTTTAGTCACCACACATTCATTATGTGACTGTTTGTGCAGCACCACAATGATCTACTTTAGTCACCACACATTCATTATGTGACTGGTTATACAGCACCTCAATGATCTACTTTAGTCACCACACATTAATTATGTGACTGGTTATACAGCACCTCAATGATCTACTTTAGTCATCACGCCTTCATTTTCTCATCATCTTGTGCAAAGTTGTCGTTTTTCATTCCAGGTGTGATGGAGAACTCCAATCTCATCCATCTGACTGAGAGCTTTTGGCAGTGCCTTGGCTGCCCTAACTCTAGCTGTGCTGTGGTCTGTCTTGCTCTAATACCCAGTCTCTAATCCCTCAGTGAACGGTGCATTGGCTGCCCTAACTCCAGCTGTGCTGTGGTCTGTCTTGCTCTAATACCCAGTCTCTAATCCCTCAGTGAATGGTGCCTTGGCTGCACTAACTCTAGCTATGCTGTTACCTTTAACATGCAGTGGTCTGTCTTGCTCTAATACCCAGTCTCTAATCCCTCAGTGAACGGTGCCTTGGCTGCCCTAACTCTAGCTGTGCTGTTACCTTTAACATGCAGTGGTCTGTCTTGCTCTAATACCCAATCTCTAATCCCTCAGTGAACGGTGCCTTGGCTGCCCTAACTCTCACTGTGATGTTACCTTTAACATGCAGTGGTCCGTCTTGCTCTAATACCCAGTCTCTAATCCCTCAGTGAACAGTGCCGTGGCTGCCCTAACTCTAGCTGTGCAGTGGTCTGTCTTGCTCTAATACCCAGTCTCTAATCCCTCAGTGAATGGTGCCTTGGCTGCCCTAACTCTTGCTGTGCTGTTACCTTTAACATGCGGTGGTCTGTCTTGCTCTAATACCCAGTCTCTAATCCCTCAGTGAACGGTGCCGTGGCTGCCCTAACTCTAGCTGTGCAGTGGTCTGTCTTGCTCTAATACCCAGTCTCTAATCCCTCAGTGAACGGTGCCATGGCTGCCCTAACTCTAGCTGTGCAGTGGTCTGTCTTGCTCTAATACCCAGTCTCTAATCCCTCAGTGAACGGTGCCGTGGCTGCCCTAACTCTAGCTGTGCTGTTACCTTTAACATGCGGTGGTCTGTCTTGCTCTAATACCCAGTCTCTAATCCCTCAGTGAATGGTGCCTTGGCTGCCCTAACTCTAGCTGTGCTGTTACCTTTAACATGCAGTGGTCTGTCTTGCTCTAATACCCAGTCTCTAATCCCTCAGTGAACAGTGCCGTGGCTGCCCTAACTCTAGCTGTGCAGTGGTCTGTCTTGCTCTAATACCCAGTCTCTAATCCCTCAGTGAATGGTGCCTTGGCTGCCCTAACTCTAGCTGTGCTGTTACCTTTAACATGCGGTGGTCTGTCTTGCTCTAATACCCAGTCTCTAATCCCTCAGTGAACGGTGCCGTGGCTGCCCTAACTCTAGCTGTGCTGTTACCTTTAACATGCGGTGGTCTGTCTTGCTCTAATACCCAGTCTCTAATCCCTCAGTGAACGGTGCCGTGGCTGCCCTAACTCTAGCTGTGCAGTGGTCTGTCTTGCTCTAATACCCAGTCTCTAATCCCTCAGTGAACGGTGCCGTGGCTGCCCTAACTCTAGCTGTGCAGTGGTCTGTCTTGCTCTAATACCCAGTCTCTAATCCCTCAGTGAACGGTGCCGTGGCTGCCCTAACTCTAGCTGTGCAGTGGTCTGTCTTGCTCTAATACCCAGTCTCTAATCCCTCAGTGAACGGTGCCTTGGCTGCCCTGACTCTAGCTTGTCTGTTACCTTTAACATGTAGTGGTCTGTCTTGCTCTAATACCCAGTCTCTAATCCCTCCGTGAACGGTGCCTTGAGGGAAATCATTTCACCCAACCCTGTATTTTCAACTAGATTCCATAACTTTATGAAACAATTTGTCTCTTTCATTTTACCGTGGCTTTATTCATTTGTCCTCCCAAAGCCTACGGTCAAAATGTATGGCCACCCAGAAATACCATGCATACTAAAACCTATACACTGAGTAGGCCTATATCCGTTTGGTACAGACATATTTCAATGAGAGAGTAAAATGGTCAAAGTTCCAAGTTCCAAACCACTTTGATTCTTTCTTTTTTTTCCAAACGTCTGAATAACCTCTTCATGTTATGCTTCTCCTCCCTTGAATGACAGCTGTAGTATAGGGTTTGTCTCGCTCAGAGTTCTAGCGTTTGTGAATAGGGGGCTGCGATGGAGGGATGGGAAGAGGGTGAGGATGGGAGAGGGAGGCAGTGTCAATTGGATTCTGCTGAGGAAGAAAGTGCATTCGGACATTTTGTCTGGCAGATAAAAAACCCATCTGATATGACGAGAGAAGGTCAGTGTCTCTACTATCAGATACCGCAGGTCCAAGTCTCGTTTGATGCCTGTCTCTCAGCCTGCCTACTTGGCTTGGGAGGCATAGTGCAGATAATAATAATAATAATAGATTTATTTGATATTGCCGCTTTCATTTCAAACAGAATCTAAAAGTCGCAACAACAACGAAAAAAGGATATCAGATAGCAGATTCCCTTCAAACTCAACTCTGGACCAAGAAGCCAGTTCCACTGCATTTTTTCATTCTTCATCTCTAATCAGGGATTGATTTAGACATGGGACAACAGGTGAGGGAAATGAATGATCAGGTAGAACAGAAAAGCAGCAGGCTACGGACATCGTAGGGTAACAGTTGAACACCTCTGCTGTAGCCTACTGGTGATTCCAGAGTCATTTTGTAATATTACAATATACTAATAATATCTACCATACACTCATGTCAAATGTTCACGGCAGTGGAGGCTGGTGGGAGGAATGGAATAAACGGAGTCAAACGTGGTTTTCATATGTTTCATGTGTTTGGGCTCCCGGGTGTTAGAGGCGTCACTACAGACACCCTGGTTTGAATCCAGGCTGTATCACAACCGGTCATTATCGGGAGTCGCATAGGGCGGCGCACAATTGGCCCAGTGAGGTACAGGGGAAAATTTCCATTTGAGAAATTAGTAACATGACCTTTCAAAAGAATTGTCCTGGGTAGCCGTGCGAGGACAAACGATTGTGACAGGTGAGGATGTGGCATCACACAGTAGCCGACCGGTAACTCCACCCATCTCAGCCAATCCCAGTCTCAGATTTCCTCCCGCATGCAGCCTCTGGGATTCAGGCTTCAGGCTTAATCAAATGGAACTGAGGCAAGAGCACAGGACAAATCTCCAATCAGCGAAAGCGTGAAGAGTGTCTAACAGATTGATGCAGACCTTAACACATGCATCCGCTGGATTAAATCCTATTCCAATCACATCGAGTGTGCATCCCAAATGTTACCCTGTTACATATATGGTGTACTACTTTTGACCAGGGCCCGTGCACTATATAGGGGATAGAGTGTTATTTGGGAAGCACCCTGAGAGAGGCCTTGGGAAACCTCACAAAAAGCACACAAGTGGCTGGCTGAAGTATTAGGACGTATATTTGTGTAATAGCTCACCGTCAATGTATCGTTACTGTCGAGTGGCAGATATTAAACAGAGGGCAAAACCTCAATACTACACAGTAATCGTTCTGTAAAATGGTCACACAATATATGCGGTGCCACAGTTGAAAGGATCACTTTGTGGTACCATGAATGTCTTTCAGGCACAGTGGAATTTCGTTTTTACTTCTGAGACAAAACTTTTACACCTGTGTCATTCCAAAAAACTATAGTTCACTGCTTTCTCAAGATAAAATAAATGACTCTAATTTGCCTAACAATGTACTTCATCATCCTTTTTAATGGACCATGTATTCTCTGATGAGTTTAAATAGTAGGAAGACTCCATAATTCATAGTGAATTAATTAATAAAACATTTCTCACATCACACTCAAGGCCATAACATGAGGTGTCCCCTGTCTAGTAGGAGCAAGGTAATATATTGAAATTGGGAATGTGTGTGCATGTGCGTGTGTGCATGTGCGTGTGTGTGTGTACTTGTGCGTGTGTGTGTGTACTTGTGCGTGTGTATGTGTACTTGTGCGTGTGTGTGTGTGCATGTGCGTGTGTGTGTGTACTTGTGCGTGTGTGTGTGTACTTGTGCGTGTGTGTGTACTTGTGCGTGTGTGTGCATGTGCGTGTGTGTGTGTACTTGTGCGTGTGTGTGTGTACTTGTGCGTGTGTGTGTGTACTTGTGCGTGTGTGTGTACTTGTGCGTGTGTGTGTGTGTGCATGTGCGTGTGTGTGTACTTGTGCGTGTGTGTGTGTACTTGTGCGTGTGTGTGCGTGTGTGTGTGTACTTGTGCGTGTGTGTGTGTGCATGTGCGTGTGTGTGTGTGCATGTGCGTGTGTGTGTATACTTGTGCGTGTGTGTGTGTGTACTTGTGCGTGCGTGTGTGTGCATGTGCGAGTGTGTGTGTGTGTACTTGTGCGTGTGTACTTGTGCGTGTGTGTGTGTGCATGTGCGTGTGTGTGTGCATGTGCTTGTGTGTGTGTGTGTGTGTGTGTGTACTTGTGTGTGTGTGTACTTGTGTGTGTGTGTGTGTGTGTGTGTGTGCATGTGCGTGTGTGTGTACTTGTGCGTGTGTGTGAGCATGTGTGTGTGTGTGTAAGTATGTTTTTCTCACCAAAGGGCAGAAAGAGAAGGCTACCATTTGTTACTAGAAAGCATTTACCACCAAGAGGTAATTCTGTCTCCACACACTCACTCACCTCCCAGCCTCACACAGACAACAGCCAGGTGCCTGCCAGGTAGACATAACACAAACACAGTCTAGAATACATCATACACTCCACCTCACATCCCCCTCCAGTCCCCCCTCCCTCCTTAGTCACTGGCTCTGATTGGCTGTGACGGCGGGGCTGGATCAATGGGACAGGGCTTGACTGGTGGCAGAGTGACGGAGTGTCTCTGGACGTCCCATTTGACTGAGAGATCACCAGCTGGGCCCTGCAGTGGAATACTAATCCAGTCTCTCCTTCCTCTGGTGACAGCCAAGGCATTGTAGGACAGGACATGCCTTGACACCATTAATAACACGAAGGCCCTGAATGCATGTGAACAGTCAACTGCTTATTGAGCATTCCCCCTGAACTATTCCCTCATGTGGCTCTGTGACATTTCTCTGTTTTCTCACATTATCACACCAAATCAAATCAAATGTTATTAGTCACATGCGCCGAATACAACAGGTCTAGTAGACCTTACAGTGAAATGCTTACTTACCAACAGTGCTGTTTAAAAAAATATGGATAAGAATAAGAGATAAAAGTAACAAGTAATTATAGAGCAGCAATTATAGGGGCACAGGTTAGTTGAGGTAGTATGTACATGTAGGTAGAGTTAATTAAAGTGACTATGCATAGATGACAACAGAAAGTGGCAGTGGTGTGGAGAGGGGAGGGGAGGGGGGGGCAATACAAATAGTCTGGGTAGCCATTTGACTAGATGTTCAGGAGTCTTATGGCTTGGGGGTAGAAGCTGTTTATTAGCCTCTTGGACCTAGACTTGGCACTCCGGTACCCCTTGCCGTGTGGTAGCAGAGAGAACAGTATATGACTAGGGTGGCTGGAGTCTTTGACTATTTTTAGGGCCTTCCTCTGAAACCACCTGGTATAGAGGTCCTGGATGGCAGGAAGTTTGGCCCCAGTGATGTACTGGGACGTTCACACTACCCTCTGTAATGCCTTGCGGTGGGAGGCCGAGTAGTTGCCATACCAGGCAGTGATGCAACCAGTCAGGATGCTCTCGATGGTGCAGCTGTAGAACCTTTGAGGATCTGAGGACCAATGCCAAATATTTTCAGTCTTCTGAGGGGGAATAGGTTTTGTCGTGCCCACTTCACGACTGTCCTGGTGTGCTCGGACCATGTTAGTGACCATGTTAGTTTGTTGGTGATGTGGACACCAAGGAGTTCTCAACCTGCTCCACTGCAGCACTGTCGATGAGAATGGGGGGCGTGCTTGGTCCTCTTTTTCCTGTAGTCCACAATCATCTCCTTAGTCTTGATCATGTTGAGGGAGAGGTTGTTGTCCTGGCACCACACGACCAGGTCTCTGACCTCCTCCCTATAGGCTGTCTCGTTGTTGTCGGTGATCAGGCCTACCACTGTTGTGTCATCGGCAAATTTAATGATGGTGTTGGACTCATGCCTGGCCGTGCAGTCGTGAGTGAACAGGGAGTTCAGAAGGGGGCTGAGCACGCACCCATGAGGGGACCCGATGTTGAGGATCAGCGTGGCGGAAGTGTTGTTACATACCCTAACCAACTGGGGGCGGCCCATCAGGAAGTGTAGGATCCAGTTGCAGAGGGAGATGTTTAGTCCCAGGGTCCTTAGCTTATTGATGAGCTTTGAGGGCACTATGGTGTTGAACGATGAGCTGTAGTCAATGAATAGCATTCTCACATAGGTGTTCCTTTTGTCCAGGTGGGAAAGGGCACTGCGGAGTGCAATAGAGACTGCATCATCTGTGGATCTGTTGGGGCGGTATGCAAATTGGAGTGGGTCTAGGGTTTCTAGGGTTTCTGGGATGGGGTGTTGAAGTGAGCCATGACCAGCCTTTCAAAGCACTTCATGGTTACAGACGTGAGTGCTACAGGTCAGTAGTCATTTAGGCAGGTTACTTTAGTGTTCTTGGGCACAAGCATTATGATGGCCTGCTTAAAATATGTTGGTATTACAGACTCGGACAGGGAGAGGTTGCAAATGTCAGTGAAGACACTTGCTAGTTGGTCAGCGTTTGCTCGCAGTACATGTCCTGGTAATCCGTCTGGCCCTGCGGCCTTGTGAATGTTGACCTGTATAAAGGTCGTACTCACACAGTCTCCAGGACAGCTGGTGCTCTCATGCATGTTTCAGTGATATTTGCCTCGAAGCAAGCATAGAAGTAGTTTAGCTCGTCCGGTAGGCTCGTGTCACTGGGCAGCTCTCGGCTGTGCTTCCCTTTGTAGTCTGTATTGGTTTACCACATCCGACAAGCGTCAGAGCCGGTGTAGTATGATTCAATCTTAGTCCTGTATTAACCAGGGAGGACCAAGCACGCCGGTTTGATGGTTTGTCGGAGAGCATAGTGGGAATCCTTTTAAGCTTCCGGGTTAGAGTCCCACTCATTGAAAGCAGCAGCTCTAGCCTTTATCTCAGTGCGCATGCTGCCTGCAATTCATGGCTTCTAGTTGGGGTATGTACATACGGTCACTGTGGGGACGACGTCATTGATGCACTTATTGATGAAGCAGATAATAGATGTGATGTACTCCACAATGCCATTGTATTGGATAGAAAACACTCTGAAGTTTCTACAACTGTTTGAATGATTTATGTGAGTATAACAGAACTCTTATGGCAGGCCAAAACCTGAGAAGAAATACAAACAGCAAGTGGGAAATCTGAGGTTGGTCGATTTTCAACTCAGTCCCTATTGAATACACAGTGGGATATTGGTTATGTTGCACTTCCTAAGGCTTCCACTAGATGTAAACTGTCTTTAGAAATGTGTTGAGGATTCTACTGTGAAGGGGGAGTGAATGAGAGAAGATTGAGTCAGAGGTCTGCGAGCAGTCATGCGCTAGTCATGCGCATTTCACATGAGAGGTAGCTCGCACACCTTTGCTTTTCTGAAGACAAAGGAATTCTCAGATTGGAATATTATTGAAGTTTCATGTTGAAAACATCCTAAAGATTGATTCCATAGATCATTTGACATGTTTCTACGGACAGTAACGGAAATTTTTGACATTTTGTCTGCAACTAGTGAACGCACTTCATGACTTTGGATTTTTTTAACCAAACGCGCTAACAAAAGTAGCTATTTGGACATAAATGATGGACATTATATAACAAATCAAACATTTAATGTGGAACTGGGATTCCTGGGAGTGCATTCTGATGAAGATCATCAAAGGTAAATTAATATTTATAATGTTATTTCTGACTTCTGTTGACTCCAACATGGCGGATATATCTATTTGTTTTCTTAAGCGCTAACACTTGTTCTCAGATTATTGCATGGATTTGCTTTATACTGAGATTTTTTTATATAAATATGTACCAAAACATACATGTAAAGCTTTTTCTGAAATCTGACACAGCGGTTGCATTAAGGAGAAGTTTATCTATATTTCCATGTCTAACACTTGTATTTTCATCAACATTTATAATGAGTACTTCTGTAAACTAATAATAAACTAATAAGGTTCTCTGCAATATCACCGGACACACACATAGAGCAACACACACACGTATATACACACGTACACACACACACACACACACACACACACATCATATACATCATATAGAGCAGCAAAACAGTGGAAGAGAGGGAAGATATACTATTAGTGAGATCGAGAGGAGAGAGATGGAGACAGATTGAGAGGGGAAGAGAGATGGAGATAGAGACTGCGGGGGAGAGAGGTGAGGGTTGTGGGGTCACCCAGAGGAATAGAGATGAGGGTTGAAAGGCTGTGGGGTCACTGAGGTGGAGAGAGATAAGGGTTGAAAGGTTGTGGGGACACTGAGGGGGAGGGAAATAAGGTTTGAAAGGTTGTGGGGACATTGTGGGGGAGAGAGATATGGGTTGAAAGTTTGTGGGGACATTGAGGGGGAGGGAAATAAGGGTTGAAAGGTTGTGGAGACACTGAGGGGGAGAGAGATAATGGTTGAAAGGTTGTGGTGTCATTGGGTCGCTACATGTGTGTTCTGAAGGACAACTTGCATATATCTGCCTCATTATTATTGTTCTTTCATACACTCTCCCCTGACATCTGGTGAAAAGGCTAGATGTCTACTGTACATACATGACTGACAGGCTTCATCCGCTTGACATAATAATAATATATACAGCGTTTCTAATAATCAAAGTAACAGCGTTTGCCCTGAAATGAAAAGATGAAAATAAAAATGTTGGTGAAGAAACCACCCAGAGGGTAAGAGAGAAATGAAAGGCTGTAGCAACACAGATTAAAGTGCGATAGTGTCTTTTGGAAGTAAGACTCATTCTGCTGGTGTGGTTTATAAGATACAGCAATGACTCCGTCCATACATGCTCTGCTCAAAGACCCTGATCCTAATCTCGTTCTCTCTACAACCACAACGTTCCTCTTTTGTCTCCCTCACTGTGCCCACTGCCTAATCCAAATTCAATATGTTAACATGTGCGAGCGCCTTGCTACATAGGAAAATGCAAAGCTGAGTCCAAAGGAGAGCATCCTGGGATTCTGCTGCAGTGTTGTGATGATTGGGAGGAATTATAAGTCATATCTCCATAATGACAGTGTTCGCTATTGTTGGGATCTGTTCATTCCATTTCCATATTTTACTACGTGTGTCAACACAGCAACAATATCTACCACAGTATTGTACAGCAGGGGGTAACTTAATGAGAAATGGTGAGGGGTATAATGTGTCTGGGATTGGTGTCATTTGGGGACAGTGATATGTTGAATAGATAAACACTGAAAGGGTGAAAGGGTGATTTTAAGTCTAAGCCAAATTACAGGTTGATTCTATATACAGCAGTTGTATACATTTAAGAACATTTCCATTGAAGTATTGAACCTGAAACAGAGGAAGTTGAGTAGAGCATTGTAAAGGCCACTACAGACATGGGATTTCTCTCTCTTTCTCTCTTTAAGGTACAGTAGGTTTTCCCAGCTCTAACTGGCAGACGCTCTCCACTAAAAACAACCTACAATGAAGGGAACTAATGAGCCATTCAAGAAAAGACGTCCTTAACCGAAGAGGTTAATAAGTTATTACTATATAATTATTAATACACAATACTGTAACAGGTTTTCTCTTTTCACTACCACAGGCTGCACAGCCAGACAGCAGCAATGCAACGTGACAAGGAAGTGTAACGTTTATTGACTTGGAAAGCAATCCAGTGATATGTTCTCTTTAGGGAGAGCTACAGAGAAAAGGAAAAGGCTTGTTCACAATTGCAAACCTTCTTTTTCGGTTCTCTGTTCATTGTATGACTAAAATGGCAATCTTCCGACAGATACTAAAATGTCAGAGATATTCCGATGTTAATGTTTAGTGTTAATAACATGTTTCAGAAGTCAATCTGTTGATCAGAAAAGCATGGAGCGTGGCAGTATGATGGCATGTAGCGTACTTGGTAATAGATTTGGACTAAATTAATCCTCCAGATTAATTTTAGGGAGATAACATGTTTCCTTATGTCCAACCAAATCTGAACCAAATCTGCCTCATTACAGGCAGGGCAATGTGATGATATGTCTCACAGAAACACACATGCCATGTTTGAGAGCCAAGGATTTCTACCTGGGAAACATAATGTCGCTGTCGGTTGAAAACCTTTGTAACACCATTTTATGCAAATGTTCATATTATAATTGTTTTATTACATCTTTTGAAAATTGTAACTCCCCTCAATGTCCTCTGGATCAAATTAAGGTCCGATGCTGTGGAGCTGTGATACGCAATTTAGTGCTATTAAATCAAAGTGATATTTGATAGTTTTTTAAGTGCAATGTGGGAATCGGCTATCTGCCTCCCAACATGGCTGTACCTATCCTAGGCCTGGTCGTTTACATGGCAGTTGTGGTAAAACAGTCAGGGAGTGGAGTAAGGAGAGTCATGACTCTAGGACCAAGAAAATGTATTTTAGTTATCGGGAAAATATTTCCAGAAAAGTTTCTGTTTTGGAGAAAATAGGTTTTAATCAACGATAAGGTATGTGTCACGCCCTGGCCATAGAGAGGCTTTTATTCTCTGTTTTGGTTAGGCCAGGGTGTGACTAGGGTGGGCATTCTATGTTCATTTTTTATATTTTGGATTTCTTTGTTGTTTGGCCGGGTGTGGTTCTCAATCAGAGGCAGCTGTCTATTATTGGCTCTGATTGAGAACCATACTTAGGTAGCCTTTTCCCACCTGGGTTTTGTGGGTAGATGCTTTCTGTTTTTGTGTCTGCACCAGACAGAACTGTTTCGGTTGTTCTCTTTGTTGTTTTGCTATTCAGTGTTCAGTTCAACTAATCAAAGATGAACACGTACCATGCTGCACCTTGGTCCTCACCTTCTTCCACCAACAGCCATTACAGTATGTGCAGTCTCCAGCCAATCAATAACATAAATTCTTGAACAATTCAATTAAAGCACATTGTTGGAATTAAAACCAGAAGCATCCTGTCAAAACCCTAGAGAAAAACCTCTTTCCTCTTCGGACGATTCCTACGGACCTGGAGATTGGTAAAAGTTGACGGCACACAGTGGCAAAGAACATAACAATGGGATTATTCCTTATGATTATAGCATATTAAGTGTTGCCCCTAATTGGTGTGAACAGTTGTGACTAGCTACAAAGCAACACACTCATCCAAATCAAATCTCCTGGCTGGACTATTTCGGCCTGATTACACAATAACCCCACGGTGAGTGATCGTGTTCCTCCTCAGGCATCGGCTATACAACCTAGCGCAGCACTGAATAGAATAGAGAATCATGGTAGAAGGGGGATTGGAACTGCTCTCTAACTGCCTGCCTGTTAACTCTCTGAGCCATGCTCCCTGGCTAACTGTCTGCCTGTGTTCACTCTCTGAGCCATGCTCCCTGGCTAACTGCCTGCCTGTGTTAACTCTCTGAGCCATGCTCCCTGGCTAACTGCCTGCCTGTGTTAACTCTCTGAGCCATGCTCCCTGGCTAACTGCCTGCCTATGTTCCCTCTCTGAGCCATGCTCCCTGGCTAACTGCCTGCCTGTGTTAACTCTCTGAGCCATGCTCCCTGGCTAACTGCCTGCCTGTGTTAACTCTCTGAGCCATGCTCCCTGGCTAACTGCCTGCCTGTGTTAACTCTCTGAGCCATGCTCCCTGGCTAACTGCCTGCCTCTGTTAACTCTCTGAGCCATGCTCCCTGGCTAACTGTCTGCCTGTGTTAACTCTCTGAGCCATGCTCCCTGGCTAACTGCCTGCCTGTGTTAACTCTCTGAGCCATGCTCCCTGGCTAACTGCCTGCCTGTGTTTACTCTCTGAGCCATGCTCCCTGGCTAACTGCCTGCCTGTGTTAACTCTCTGAGCCATGCTCCCTGGCTAACTGTCTGCCTGTGTTAACTCTCTGAGCCATGCTCCCTGGCTAACTGCCTGCCTATGTTCCCTCTCTGAGCCATGCTCCCTGGCTAACTGCCTGCCTGTGTTCCCTCTCTGAGCCATGCTCCCTGGCTAACTGCCTGCCTGTGTTCCCTCTCTGAGCCATGCTCCCTGGCTAACTGCCTGCCTGTGTTCCCTGTCTGAGCCTGTGTTCCCTGCCTGTGATCCCTCTCTGAGCTCTGCGCTGCAAAGGGGCAGTTAGCTAGGGGAATGCAAGTGTTACCACTGCTGAACGGCAGAGCAAATTTTCTCAGCTGAATTGAGGCTAAGAAGGAGAGAGGTCACACTGACTGTGCTAGTGATGTATGTGTGTGTGTGTGTGTGTGTGGCAGGCAGAACCAGGGCAAACACAGCATTGGGAGTTTTTTTATAGACCTCAAAGCCTTTATTAAAGGGACAGCTCAGTCAAAACACAGAAACAACTTGATTTTCATGAGCTTCCACAATCTTTCCAAAGTTGTGGGGAAACCATTCATCAGGTTTTACAGTGTTTGGAGAAAGGAGTGGCTCTGAAACAATATGTTGGATAGACAATGGTTCCTCTCCCAGTTGAGCCAAGCAGTGTTTGAGCCTAAAATGCAGGTTGTTATGGTCTTCTAAGTCAAGACACCTGCTCTGACCTTCCCACTCGCCTGGGTACGAACAACCTTTACAGGAATGAAACCCTAGGAAGCTGGAAACTTTACAACATTATGGAACTCATAAATGATAATGTTGTCCTCCGACGGGTGTCTGTATTCGACAAGGGGAGGAGGTACATGATCTCTCCTTTTCTGTCTCTCTACACCTCTTGTTTCCTCCCCCACCACCTCTCAGCTGTGAATAACTGTCCAACTTCATATCTTTCCTCCCTCGCTCCAGACTCCATAGCTGCGTTAAAGAACAGGAGTTGAGAAGCCTAAGAGTTATGGGTCTGCCAATGACACTTAATACCTTATTGTTCCCCGGAGAAAACAAACAAACAACTTAAGCATGTTAAGTGAGGCAGGGCCTCTAACAGTGTGGACCCAGGTCCAACTCTCTTCTGGCTGGGGATTAGAGAATTCATTAGTAATCTGCAGGGGAGGACTTTAAAGCAGCTTGATTTATGTGCATAGGTTGCAGAAACTCCTCTCCCCCACTCTTTTACCTACAACTGCTATGTAAACAACCAGGAATAGGATAGGTACAGAAACCCAGCCATTTTGGAAGGAAGATAACCAATTTCCACAATGCACTTCAACAACTATCAGATAAGATAGCAGTTATATTTAACAGCACTAAATTGCTCTAGGTTGACTAGATATAACAGAACACCTGACCTCAATACACAGGAACATAACAGAACAACTGACCTCAATACACAGGAACATGACAGAACAACTGACCTCAATACACAGGAATAGTGTCCAACGTCTTGGAGCTCGGTGGGTCTAAACCAGATAGCGTCCTCCTCCTTGTTCATTCTGACGCCGTCGAAAGAGATCGGCTCCTCAAAGTCTCCGTGTCCTGTACTTTTATACCACATCAGGCTTAGTCCCACACTCTGGGAGTGGGTGTAGTTCGCTCTGATGTATCCATAGAATAAAGCACATTTAATCCGCACCGGTTCCCCCAAAAGCACTTTGTATTTCAAGTAGTCCACTGACCAATCCGTGCAGTCGTCCACTGAGGAGAAAGGAGAGAGGGAAAGGTAGATTAATAGGACTGTCATAAGAGCGTCATAAAAGTGTTATAATGTCACAATATAAGCACATTTGTTTCCTACCAAAGGAAAACAAGCTGAAATATGCTGATCATTTAAATGGTATTTGGCGCTGGGAAGTGGGATCAGAGTCAAATAAATGACTGGCCTTAGTTAAGTCTCTATGTGCATTGCCAGTATTGATTTGACCATCATGAATCAGGAAGTAATAATTGCCCTCACTACAATTGTTTCCAGTAGCATTTTCATCTCAAAGTGGCAACACTTCCAACCTATCACCCCTCTCTAAGCTATTTCCACCACACAGGAACAGTAGAAAAGATGTAGACAGAGTGGAACACATAAAAGAAGAGGATAGAGTAGTAGCTGTGGTTGCCGGGGCCTACAGCTGTCTGCTCACCCAGCCGTGCCAGAGCACTAGCACCAGCTGTGACCTAGTCAGAGCCGGGGCAGCGAGAGCCAATGGGAGGGCAGAGTCAGGAGTAGACACACGACCACTCGCACCCGGAACGAGGACGAGGAGCCAGGCGCACACGGCGGTTGACAGACGGGTGTAAAGTCCAAAAACTTGGATGGCATTACCACCAGACCGTGGAGGCACTGTCCTCTGAGAAACTCACTACTAAAAAGTAGCACCTCTGTATTTAAACGGTATGAAGCACCATATTACCGTTATTGTATAACAATATTAGACTTCCCAAAGCATAATTCATCCTCTCACCAGACATGCACACATACGACATCCAGATGTATTAGTCTGTATTATAGACTCTTTAACATCAATCTAACATAATGATTACATACAGGCCCAGTTGTCAGAGCCATCTACTTCCATCCTAATGGACAACTCAGGACATTCATTCACATTAAACTGCAATAGAAAACAAGAGAATATCTCAGCGTACACCCTGAACTGCCTTCAGTGTCCTCTTTCAATACCACAAATGTCAATGTTCAGGGAATAAATGAAAAATCCCTTCCTGATATTGGCCAGCTACAGGTAGAGGCTGGGGGTCACTGAAGGTTTATCTCCATTATGATATCTCATATAGTAGTCACCGACCACCAGCCAATCATATCATATCATATCCCCATTAGGCACCTCATCAATTGGAAAATACCTAAATTGATTCGGTTGGTTTGCATATTTATTTTGGATCGGTGGGGTGTCTGTCTGTCACTCACACAGTTGCCTACCTCAAGGAGCACTGAAGGGACGGAACAAGAGTTCCAGGGGCCCCCAGCCATACACACACCAAAATACACACACACACATGCATGCACGCACACAGTGAAAAGGCTGTAGGGATCAGAGTTTTCATGCAGGCTTCCGGGCTGTGGAGGCCTTGGCTATTGCTAATAAAATGGATATGATTCTCCCTGAGATCTCTACAGCCTTTTCGCCAGATTATAGGATGATCCATTTTCTTTTTGAAGTGTAAAGTAACATTTAATCCAGAGGCAAAAAACTATCTGCTAGCATCTCAGCCAGTGGAGGCTCCTCAGAGGGGAAGGGGAGGACCATCCCTCCTCGGTGAATACTTGTTTTTTTTTTTACATAGTGAAACATTTAAAAAGTGATCCTTCTTAGATAAAACTATAGTAAATATATTCACATGTCACCAAAGCATTAATTAAAACACACTGTTTTGCAATGAAGGTCTACAGTATCCCCAGCAACACTCTTTGATGTAGCACCATGGTGTAGCTGCAGGACAGCTAGCTTCTGTCCTACTCTGGGTACATTGACTTCAACACAAAACCTAGGAGGCTCATGGTTCTCACCCTTTTCCATAGACTTACACAGTAACTATGACAACTTCCTCAGGACGTCCTGCAACCTTTCAGAACTCTCGCAGCATCCAATCAAAACAGCGCAGCACTGAATACACCCAATCAAATGATCAGAGAATGAATCTAGTAAAGAAAGCATAAGCTACAACTAGCTAGCACTGCAGCACATTTAAAGTGTGGTGAGTAGTTCACTCAAAGAAAGAAAAATACAATAGTTTAACAGTTTTTAATAAATTTATTCCTTTCAAAATCAAGACCAAGCGAGAGAGAGAGAGAACGAGTGAGCGCTAGGTATATTTCATAGTAAATATTTGTTTCACTTTCAATTACTTAGCTAGCATCGAATGCAGCTAGATAGTTTAGCATACTCAAACACCTGGCTCAAACAGAGGGATGCTATGTTGGCGAGCTGACTATGTCTATCCAACACTGGAAGTCTTACAAGTCAATGTAAGCATTTAGTTGTATTAATTTATTGCTGACGGGGCTCACCGGTGTAACTGCTAAACTGCTTGTTGCTGACTGTACACTGTACTGCATGACTGTATCAAGTTTACTAACATGTTAGTTCTAGTAGCTAAACTCAGCAAAAAAAGAAACGTCCTCTTACTGTCAAATGCATTTATTTTCAGCAAACTTAACATGTGTACATATTTGTGTGAACATAACAAGATTCAACAACTGAGACATAAACTGAACAAGTTCCACAGACATGTGATTAACAGAAATTGATGTGTCCCTGAACAAAGGGAGGAGGGGTCAAAATAAAAAGTAACAGTCAGTATCTGGTGTGGCCACCAGCTGCATTAAGTACTGCAGTGCATTTCCTCCTCATGTACTGCACCAGATTTGCCAGTTCTTGCTGTGAGATGTTACCCCACTCTTCCACCAAGGCACCTGCAAGTTCCCAGACTTTTCTGGGGGGAATGGCCCAGCCCTCACCATCCTATCCAACAGGTCTCAGATGTGCTCAATGGGAATGAGATCCGGGCTTTTCGCTGGCCATGGCAGAACACAGACATTTCTGTCTTGCATGAAATCACGCACAGAATGAGCAGTATGGCTGGTGGCATTGTCATGCTGGAGGGTCACGTCAGGATGAGACTGCAGGAAGGGTACCACATGAGGGAGGAGGTCTTCCCTGTAACGCACAGCATTGATTGCCTGCAATGACAACAAGCTCAGTCCGATGACACACTGCCCCAGACCATGACAGACCCTCCACCTCCAAATCGATCCCGCTCCAGAATATAGACCTTGGTGTAACGCTCATTCCTTTGACGATAAACGCAAATCCGACCATCACCCCTGGTGAGACAAAACCACAACTCGTCAGTGAAGAGCACTTTTTGCCAGTCCTGTCTTGTCCAGCGACAGTGGGTTTGTGCCCATAGGCGACAATGTTGCCGGTGATGTCTGGTGAGGACCTGCCTTACAACAGGCCTACAAGCCCTCAGTCCAGCCTCTTTCAGCCTATTGTGGACAGTCTGAGCACCGATGGAGGGATTGTGTGTTCCTGGTGTAACTCGGGCAGTTGTTGTTGCCATGTACCTGTCCCGCAGGTGTGATGTTCAGATGTACCGATCCTGTGCAGGTGTTGTTACACGTGGTTTGCCACTTTCGAGGACGATCAGCTGTCTGTCCTGTCTTCCTGTAGCACCGTCTTAGGTGTCTCACAGTACAGACATTGCAATTTATCGCCCTGGCCACATCTGCATTCCTCATGCCTCCTTGCAGCATGCCTAAGGCACATTCACGCAGATGAGCAGGGACCCTGGGCATCTTTCTTTTGGTGTTTTTCAGAGTCAGTAGTGTCCTAAGTTTTCATATAACTGTGACCTAAATTGCCTACTGTCTGTAAGCTGTTAGTGTCTTAACGATCGTTCCACATGTGCATGTTCATTAATTATTTATGGTTCATTGAACAAGCACGGGAAACAGTGTTTAAACCCTTTACAATGAAGATCTGTGAAGTTATTTTGGATTTCTACAAATTATCTTTGAAAGACAGGCTCCTGAAAAAGGGAGGAGAGTGCGTAGATAGTTGCGAGAATAAATTACAGACGCAACGAACTGTTTGAGTGTCTGCTATGAAAGTGAACTGTGTTCGCGTGTGATCAGAGGTGTACTCTTGCGTCTCTTCTGTTGTAAAATGTTCCTAAACGGGAGTAAATGGAACGAAACGGGGATAAACATACCTGCATTTGTCCAATAGAAACTCTTGTTTGCAACTGGACTAATTATTACACCCTATATCAGCTAGATGCAGGCAAGAGTGTGCAACTCGGTATTGAATGTGTCACTGTCTGTCACCTTGATTACTAAAAATGATCTCAACCTGTGCACCTACTGTACGTTGTAAACTTTCATTCATAGGCTAGGTTGTAGCAACCTCATGATGGGTACAGGGAACATTAGAATATCACGTAGTAGCCTAGTGGTTAAGAGTGTTGGGCCAGTAAATGAAAGGTCGCTGGATCCAATCCCGAGCCGACTCGGTGAAAAATCTGGCGATGTGCCCTTGAGCAAGGCACTTAACCCAAATTGTTCCTGTAAGTCACTCTGGATAAGAGCGTCTGCTAAATGACTAAACATTTAAATGTAGCCTAAACCAATCATGGTGAAATTGAGCTGGGAGAATGGAATATGAATGACAGTTGTCCAGTATGCTGTAATAGAAATAAGGCCATGCTCATGAAAAAATGATAATCCTCCCTCATCTTAAACACCTCTGATCTCATCTCAGTTATCCCTCCATCTTGTGCAATCCATTCCTCTCTCATCTTAAACGCCTCTGATCTCAGCTCAGTTATCCCTCCATCTTGTGCAATCCATTCCTCTCTCATCTTAAACGCCTCTGATCTCAGCTCAGTTATCCCTCCATCTTGTGCAATCCATTCCTCTCTCATCTTAAACGCCTCTGATCTCAGCTCAGTTATCCCTCCATCTTGTGCAATCCATTCCTCTCTCATCTTAAACGCCTCTGATCTCAGCTCAGTTATCCCTCCATCTTGTGCAATCCATTCCTCTCTCATCTTAAACGCCTCTGATCTCAGCTCAGTTATCCCTCCATCTTGTGCAATCCATTCCTCTCTCATCTTAAACGCCTCTGATCTCAGCTCAGTTATCCCTCCATCTTGTGCAATCCATTCCTCTCTCATCTTAAACGCCTCTGATCTCAGCTCAGTTATCCCTCCATCTTGTGCAATCCATTCCTCCATCACTCACTCGCTCTCGTTTCAACTGTCTTTATCTTCCCCCCATTAAAACAGCTGGCTAGCACAGCTGCTGAGCACTCAACAGACTTGGCTAATTGAGTCTTCATTCATGTTTTATTTACAAGAAACAACTCCGCAGCTAATTAACGGGGGGGGTTGTCCTATAATTCATCCATGCCAGAGAGAGAGAGTGAGAGAGAAGGTGAGAGTGAAAGTGAGAGAGGGGGAGAGAGAGATTAAAAATAACTCACATTTCAATAAAGCAGACACTGGATAAGCATCAATATTGCTTTTGAAACGACCATAGACTTCACAGTGGAGTTCCACTGAAATCTACATATCTATGTGTTAGTCTGTGGAGATGCTCTTCAAGTAGAGACCCAACCCCAAGCCACTTCAGGCTGAAGAGCAGGTAGCTAGATGATAGTGATGTATCAGTAGCAGACATTAACAGGAAGACTGCTGTCTATGGTCTGGGTTTTGGGGGACCTTTCGCAGCATGACTTAAAAAAGTGCTACTTTCCTCCCTGTATTACCATGGGAACACAGGGACTAACATTGCTAATCAACGACTGACTAATTAAGCGTCGTTTGAGCACTGTGGCAATCTGTAACTAAAACAAGAAATCACAAAGACGGTTTCGCATAATTAAAAGCTAATTGCGAGAAGTCTCCTTACGAGAACAATCTCTACCAGTCTTTAATGCACTCACAGAGTCACTCACACACAACTCATATTGCATTTGGATATTTTCTTCCAATTAGAGTTTTAAATTATGAATAAACAGTCATTATTGAAAGTGAGAATTTATGAATGGTCACATAGGACTGAGCTGCACTCCGTTTTGATTCCTGGCTATGTGTACACTAATGGCTATGTGTCCACTAATGGCTATGTGTCCACTAATGGCTATGTGTCCACTAATGGCTATGTGTCCACTAATGGCTATGTGTCCACTAATGGCTATGTGTACACTAATGGCTATGTGTACACTAATGGCTATGTGTACACTAATGGCTATGTGTACACTAATGGCTCTGTGTCCTGGCTATGTGTACAATGGCTCTGTGTCCTGGCTATGTGTACACTAATGGCTATGTGTCCACTAATGGCTATGTGTCCACTAATGGCTATGTGTACACTAATGGCTATGTGTCCACACTAATGTCCACTAATGGCTATGTGTACACTAATGGCTATGTGTCCACTAATGTATGTGTCACTAATGGCTATGTGTACACTAATGGCTCTGTGTCCTGGCTATGTGTACAATGGCTCTGTGTCCTGGCTATGTGTACACTAATGGCTATGTGTACACTAATGGCTATGTGTACACTAATGGCTCTGTGTCCACTAATGGCTCTGTGTCCACTAATGGCTCTGTGTCCTGGCTATGTGTCCACTAATGGCTATGTGTCCACTAATGGCTATGTGTCCACTAATGGCTATGTGTCCACTAATGGCTATGTGTACACTAATGGCTATGTGTACACTAATGGCTATGTGTCCACTAATGGCTCTGTGTCCTGGCTATGTGTCCACTAATGGCTATGTGTCCACTAATGGCTATGTGTCCACTAAAGGCTATGTGTCCACTAATGGCTATGTGTCCACTAATGGCTATGTGTACACTAATGGCTATGTGTACACTAATGGCTCTGTGTCCTGGCTATGTGTACACTAATAGCTATGTGTCCACTAATGGCTCTGTGTCCTGGCTATGTGTCCACTAATGGCTCTGTGTCCTGGCTATGTGTACACTAATAGCCATGTGTCCACTAATGGCTATGTGTACACTAATGGCTCTGTGTCCTGGCTATGTGTACACTAATGGCTCTGTGTCCTGGCTATGTGTACACTAATGGCTCTGCGTCCTGGCTATGTGTACACTAATGGCTCTGCGTCCTGGCTATGTGTCCACTAATGGCTATGTGTCCTGGCTATGTGTCCACTAATGGCTACGTGTCCTGGCTGTGTCCTGGCTATGTGTACACTAATGGCTATGTGTCATGGCTATGTGTCCACTAATGGCTATGTGTCCACTAATGGCTATGTGTCCTGGCTATGTGTCCACTAATGGCTATGTGTACACTAATGGCTCTGTGTACTGGCTATGTGTCCACTAACGGCTATGTGTCCTGGCTATGTGTACACTAATGGCTCTGTGTCCTGGCTATGTGTACACTAATAGCTACGTGTCCACTAATGGCTATGTGTACACTAATGGCTGTGTGTCCACTAATGGCTATATGTCCTGGCTATGTGTCCACTAATGGCTCTGTGTCCTGGCTATGTGTACACTAATGGCTCTGCGTCCTGGCTATGTGTCCACTAATGGCGATGTGTCCTGGCTATGTGTCCTGGCTATGTGTACACTAATGGCTATGTGTCCTGGCTATGTGTACACTAATGGCTATGTGTCCTGGCTATGTGTACACTAATGGCTATGTGTACACTAATGGCTATGTGTCCACTAATGGCTCTGTGTCTTGGCTATGTGTCCACTACTGGCTATGTGTCCTGGCTATGTGTACACTAATGGCTCTGTGTCCTGGCTATGTGTCCACAAATGGCTATGTGTCCTGGCTATGTGTACACTAATGGCTCTGTGTCCTGGCTATGTGTCCACTAATGGCTCTGTGTCCTGGCTATGTGTACACTAATAGCCATGTGTCCACTAATGGCTATGTGTACACTAATGGCTCTGTGTCCTGGCTATGTGTACACTAATAGCTATGTGTCCACTAATGGCTCTGTGTCCTGGCTATGTGTACACTAATGGCTCTGCGTCCTGGCTATGTGTACACTAATGGCTCTGCGTCCTGGCTATGTGTCCACTAATGGCTATGTGTCCTGGCTATGTGTCCACTAATGGCTACGTGTCCTGGCTGTGTCCTGGCTATGTGTACACTAATGGCTATGTGTCATGGCTATGTGTCCACTAATGGCTATGTGTCCACTAATGGCTATGTGTCCTGGCTATGTGTCCACTAATGGCTATGTGTCCTGGCTATGTGTCCACTAATGGCTCTGTGTCCTGGCTATGTGTCCACTAATGGCTATGTGTCCTGGCTATGTGTCCTGGCTATGTGTCCACTAATGGCTATGTGTCCTGGCTATGTGTCCACTAATGGCTATGTGTCCTGGCTATGTGTCCACTAATGGCTATGTGTCCTGGCTATGTGTCCACTAATGGCTCTGTGTCCTGGCTATGTGTCCTGGCTATGTGTACACTAATGGCTCTGCGTCCTGGCTATGTGTCCACTAATGGCTCTGTGTCCTGGCTATGTGTCCACTAATGGCTATGTGTCCTGGCTATGTGTCCACTAATGGCTATGTGTCCTGGCTCTGTGTCCTGGCTATGTGTCCACTAATGGCTATGTGTCCTGGCTATGTGTCCTGGCTATGTGTCCACTAATGGCTATGTGTCCTGGCTATGTGTCCTGGCTATGTGTCCACTCATGGCTATGTGTCCTGGCTATGTGTCCACTAATGGCTATGTGTCCTGGCTATGTGTCCACCAATGGCTCTGTGTCCTGGCTATGTGTCCACTAATGGCTATGTGTCCTGGCTATGTGTCCACTAATGGCTATGTGTCCTGGCTATGTCCTGGCTATGTGTCCTGGCTATGTGTCCTGGCTATGTGTCCACTAATGGCTATGTGTCCTGGCTATGTGTCCACTAATGGCTATGTGTCCTGGCTATGAGTCCTGGCTATGTGTCCACTAATGGCTATGTGTCCTGGCTATGTGTTCACTCATGGCTATGTGTCCTGGCTATGTGTCCACTAATGGCTCTGTCTCCTGGCTATGTGTCCACTAATGGCTATGTGTCCACTAATGGCTATGTGTCCTGGCTGTGTGTCCACTAATGGCTATGTGTCCTTGCTATGTGTACACTAATGGCTCTGTGTCCTGGCTATGTGTCCTGGCTATGTGTCCACTAATGGCTATGTGTCCTGGTTATTTGTCCTGGCTATGTGTCCTGGCTATGTGTCCTGGCTATGTGTCCACTAATGGCTATGTGTACACTAATGGCTATGTGTCCTGGCTATGTGTCCTGGC
This sequence comes from Oncorhynchus masou masou, assembly GCF_036934945.1. Lineage (NCBI taxonomy): Eukaryota > Metazoa > Chordata > Actinopteri > Salmoniformes > Salmonidae > Oncorhynchus > Oncorhynchus masou. The sequence goes on along the minus strand of NC_088218.1, from coordinate 12,829,804 downwards.
TCTGTGTCCTGGCTATGTGTCCTGGCTATGTGTCCACTAATGGCTATGTGTCCTGGCTATGTAGCCACTAATGGCTATGTGTCCTGGCTATGTGGCCACTAATGGCTCTGTGTCCTGGCTCTGTGTCCTGGCTATGTGTCCACTAATGGCTATGTGTCCTGGGTATGTGTCCACTAATGGCTCTGTGTCCTGGCTATGTGTCCTGGCTATGTGTCCTGGCTATGTGTCCACTAATGGCTATGTGTCCTGGCTATGTGTCCTGGCTATGTGTCCACTAATGGCTATGTGTCCTGGCTATGTGTCCTGGCTATGTGGCCACTAATTGCTCTGTGTCCTGGCTCTGTGTCCTGGCTATGTGTCCACTAATGGCTGTGTCCTGGCTGGGTATGTGTCCACTGGCTATGTGTCCACTAATGGCTATGTGTCCTGGCTATGTGTCCTGGCTATGTGTCCACTAATGGCTATGTGTCCTGGCTATGTGTCCTGGCTATGTGTCCTGGCTCTGTGTCCTGGCTCTGTGTCCTGGCTCTGTGTCCTGGCTCTGTGTCCTGGCTATGTGTCCACTAGAACACTGGAACACTGGACATAATGCCTTTTCTCCATCACTGCCTCTCCTTCACCCCTATCAGGCCAGATTAAACACAGACCATTATGGCTACATTCACTCATTTTTACAGCTCGGCGTGTCTTCGCTCGTCTCTCCCTTCACGTAGATAAAGTCCCCAAGAATCATGTCCTCTGTCAACTCGGCTCCTGCAGTGTGAATGGATTCTCAGGTGCAGAATGGGAGCTGTCTCTAGTCCTACTGCTGTTTCCTCGTCTGAAAGGTGTTTGGGTGTAAAAGCATAAGCACGTTGGTTTTCAACTTCTTGATTTATCAAAATAACACGGCACATTTACATGCACTGTATAAAGCATTATGTGGCAGGTCAAATAAGGTCAAATAAAAACAGCTTTGTATTTTAGAGGAAAGTTATCAACTCCAAATGATCCGGTTTGGCTTCGTCTGAAAGGTTCACATTTCCAAGTCTGTATTCATTTGGACAGAAAGGTAGTAAAGTTCTCAATCGGTTCAAAAAAATACAAAATGAGTAATAGTAAAAACATCCAATAGATTTTTCAGTTGAGTACCGCTATGTTGAAAATGTCAACAGTTTAATTGAGTATTTATAGCAGAGAGGAGGAGAGAGATTGGAAATATATTTTCCCTCTTCAAAGTGTATCCATTCAATCAAACTATTTTCATGGAAATATTCAACATAGACAGTAGTAGCTGAGTGAAGAGAATGCTCTGTCTCTCTGTCTCTGTCTCTGTCTCTCTCTCTCTCTCTCTCTCTCTCTCTCACGACTACCTCGACTCAGCCGTTTCAGACATGATGGGAGGAGAGCAGGGTTATTGTTCATTTCAGTCAGTGAAGAGAAATTATGGGTAATCTGTTGGCAGAAAAAACACAGTGCTCAGCTTGATTGAACTCAATTAACATGTCCCTGCTTACAACAGCTTCTACAGAGCCTGGAACACGAGCGGTGAGGGAGCAGGCCCGTTAACTACTAAACGGTAACTACACTGACTGACTGGCTGGCTGGCTGAATGGCTGACTGACTGACTGGCTGAATGGCTGACTGGCTGGCTGGCTGGCTGAATGACTAACTGATGACTGGATGGCTGACTGGCTGGCTGACTGATGGCTGAATGGCTGACTGGCTGGCTGATTGGCTGACTGACTGACTGGCTGGCTGGCTGGCTGGCTGAATGAATGACTGACTGACTGATGGCTGAATGGCTGGCTGACTGACTGATTGGCTGACTGACTGACTGGCTGGCTGAATGAATGACTGACTGATGACTGGATGGCTGAATGGCTGACTGGCTGGCTGATTGGCTGACTGACTGATGACTGGATGGCTGAATGGCTGGCTGATTGGCTGACTGGCTGACTAAATGATTCTCAATGTCTAAAAGTGTAGATGGAGAACTGTATCTCTAACTGGTCCTGAGGGGCTACTAGGTGTGAAGGGTTTTGTTCCATCCCAGCACCGACACTCACAGACCTGTCATACATGACCACAGCCACCTTATCATCCAATGCGTCCAATTGGCTCATTCCTCTCCTCTCCTCTGCAACTCAGTTCCCCAGTTCCCTAAGGCACTGCATCTCAGTGCTTGAGGCGTCACTACATACACCCTGGTTCGAATCCAAGCTGTATCACAATCGGCCGTGATTGGGACTCCCATAAGGTGGCCCACAATTTGCCCAGCATTGTCTGGTGTAGGCCATTATTGTAAATAAGAATCTGTTCTTAACTGACTAGACTAGTTAAATAGTACAACAACAAATAAATTGTACTGGAAGCAGAATAAACCCTGAGTCAGTGTACCAGGTGAAATACAGAGTAGCAGGGCCAGGTGAAACATGGTGCTAACAGTAAACATGGAAATTATAGACACGTACACATGTAGACACGTAGACACGTAGAAATGTAGACATGTAGACAAGTAGAAATGGACACATGTGGACATGTAGAAATGTAGACACGTAGAAATGTAGACACGTAGACACGTAGAAATGTAGACACGTAGACAGGTAGACACGTAGAAATGTAGACAGGTAGACACGCAGAAATGTAGACACGTAGACACGTAGAAATGTAGACACGTAGAAAAATATAGACATGTAGAAATGTAGACAAATAGAAATGTAGACACGTAGACATGTAGACACGTAGAAATGTAGACAAGTAGAAATGTAGACACGTAGACACGTATAAATGTAGACACGTAGAAATGTAGACATGTAGACACGTAGACATATAGAAACGTAGACACATAGAAATGTAGACACGTAGAAATGTAGAAATGTAGACACGTAGACATGTAGACATGTAGACATATAGAATATAGAAACACATAGAAATGTAGACACGTAGAAATGTAGAAATGTAGACACGTAGAAATGTAGACACGTAGACACGTAGAAATGTAGACACGTAGTCACGTAGAAATGTAGACATGTAGACACGTAGACATGTAGAAACGTAGACACGTAGACACGTAGACACGTAGAAATGTAGACACAGACACGTAGACATGTAGAAATGTAGACAGGTAGACACGTAGACAGGTAGACATGTAGAAATGTAGAAATGTAGACACGTAGAAATGCAGACACGTAGACACGTAGAAATGTAGACATGTACACATGTAGAAATGTAGACACGTAGAAATGTAGACACGTAGACAGGTAGACAAGTAGAAATGTAGAAAAGTAGACACGTAGAAATGTAGACATGTAGAAATGTAGACGTAGAAATGTAGACACGTAGAAATGTAGACACGTAGAAATGTAGACACGTAGACATGTAGAAATGTAGACACGTAGAAAAATATAGACACGTAGAAATGTAGACAGGTAGACACGTAGAAATGTAGACATGTAGACACGTAGAAATGTAGACACGTAGACATGTAGACACGTAGACGGGTAGACACGTAGAAATGTAGACAGGTAGACACGTAGAAATGTAGACAGGTAGAAATGTAGACACGTAGACACGTAGAAATGTAGACACGTAGACACGTAGACATATAGAAACGTAGACACGTAGAAATGTAGACACGTAGAAATGTAGACACGTAGACACGTAGAAATGTAGAAATGTAGACACATAGAAATGTAGACAGGTAGACACGTAGACAGGTAGACACGTAGAAATGTAGACACGTAGAAATGCAGACACGTAGACACGTAGAAATGTAGACATGTACACATGTAGAAATGTAGAAATGTAGACACGTAGAAAAATATAGACACGTAGAAATGTAGACAGGTAGACACGTAGAAATGTAGACACGTAGAAATGTAGACACGTAGAAAAATATAGACACGTAGAAATGTAGACACGTAGAAATGTAGACATGTAGACACGTAGACAGGTAGACACGTAGAAATGTAGACAGGTAGACACGTAGAAATGTAGACACGTAGACATATAGAAGCGTAGACACGTAGAAATGTAGACACGTAGAAATGTAGACACCTAGAAATGTAGACACGTAGATACGTAGAAATGTAGAAATGTAGACACGTAGAAATGTAGACATGTAGACATATAGAAACATAGACACGTAGAAATGTAGACACCTAGAAATGTAGACACGTAGATACGTAGAAATGTAGAAATGTAGACACATAGACACGTAGACACGTAGAAATGTAGACAGGTAGACACGTAGACACGTAGACATGTAGACATGTAGACACGTAGAAATGTAGACATGTAGACACGTAGACATGTAGACACGTGGACACGTAGAAATGTAGAAAAGTAGACACGTAGAAATGTAGACATGTAGAAATGTAGACATGTAGAAATGTAGACACGTAGAAATGTAGACACGTAGACATGTAGAAATGTAGACACGTAGAAAAATATAGACACGTAGAAATGTAGACAGGTAGACACGTAGAAATGTAGACATGTAGACACGTAGAAATGTAGACATGTAGACACGTAGACGGGTAGACACGTAGAAATGTAGACAGGTAGACACGTAGAAATGTAGACAGGTAGACACGTAGAAATGTAGACACGTAGACACGTAGAAATGTAGACACGTAGACACGTAGACATATAGAAACGTAGACACGTAGAAATGTAGACACGTAGAAACGTAGAAACGTAGAAATGTAGACACATAGCCACGTAGAAATGTAGACAGGTAGACACGTAGACAGGTAGACACGTAGAAATGTAGACACGTAGAAATGTAGACACGTAGACATGTAGACACGTAGACATGCAGACACGTAGACACGTAGAAATGTAGACATGTACACATGTAGAAATGTAGACACGTAGAAAAATATAGACACGTAGAAATGTAGACACGTAGAAAAATATAGACACGTAGAAATGTAGACACGTAGAAATGTAGACATGTAGACACGTAGACAGGTAGACACGTAGAAATGTAGACAGGTAGACACGTAGAAATGTAGACACGTAGACACGTAGACATATAGAAGCGTAGACACGTAGAAATGTAGACACGTAGAAATGTAGACACCTAGAAATGTAGACACGTAGATACGTAGAAATGTAGAAATGTAGACACGTAGAAATGTAGACATGTAGACATATAGAAACATAGACACGTAGAAATGTAGACACCTAGATACGTAGAAATGTAGAAATGTAGACACATAGACACGTAGACACGTAGAAATGTAGACAGGTAGACACGTAGACAGGTAGACACGTAGACACGTAGACATGTAGACACGTAGAAATGTAGACACGTAGAAATGTAGACATGTAGACACGTGGACACGTAGAAATGTAGACATGTAGACACGTAGACATCTAGACACGTAGAAATGTAGACACGTAGAAATGTAGACACGTAGAAAAGTAGACACGTAAAAATGTAGACATGTAGACAGGTAGACACGTAGAAATGTAGACACGTAGACATGTAGAAATGTAGACACGTAGAAATGTAGACATGTAGACAGGTAGACACGTAGAAATGTATACATGTAGAAATGTAGACACGTAGACATGTAGACACGTAGACATGTAGAAATGCAGACACGTAGACACGTAGAAATGTAGACATGTACACATGTAGAAATGTAGACACGTAGAAATGTAGACACGTACAGGTAGACACGTAGAAATGTAGACACGTAAACACGTAGAAATGTAGGCACGTAGAAATGTAGAAACGTAGACAAGTAGACACGTAGAAATGTAGAAACGTAGACACGTAGAAATGTAGACACGTAGATACGTAGACACATAGACAAGTAGACACGTAGACAAGTAGACACGTAGAAATGTAGACACGTAGTCACGTAGAAATGTAGACACATAGACACGTAGAAATTTAGACACGTTAACAAGTAGACAAGTAGACACGGTTGACCCTTTAAAATGGGCTTCTTGCCTCAGCCTCACTATAAACACTTAATGTTATGTCACTCACAGCCAGACATGTTTTCTGGTCACCGCAGGCTGCCCATGTGCTCCCTATATGTTCTACTGCTCGTTAAAACAAGCTAACAGGTCTGTGGGAGGTACAGTCATCGTCTGTAACATGGGTCGGACCTTCACTTAAGGATGTCCTCTACCGCTGCAGTGTGTGGAAGCCATAGAAATAGGATAACTAGAGTGGGCATCCCCATTCAAGTCAATGTAATTCTACAGTGGAAGCTTGTAGGGTCACCATGTTTAGACCGATACACTGGGCACAGCACAACAATAACTTGTCTATTACAATTTCTGTATCACTATAGTAGT
>NC_088218.1:12783501-12818501 GCF_036934945.1 Oncorhynchus masou masou | reverse complement strand
ATACAGAGAGTGATATATAGAGATACAGAGAGAGATATATAGAGATACAGAGAGAGATATTGTCACGCCTTGGTCATTGTATTTTGTGTTTTCGTTATATATTTGGTTAGGCCAGGGTGTGACATGGGTTTATGTATTGTATTTTCGTATTGGGTTTTGTAGTATTTGGGATTGCGGCTGAGTAGGGGTGTTGTATAGGTTTGGTTGCCTGAGGCGGTTCTCAATCAGAGTCAGGTGATTCTCGTTGTCTCTGATTGGGAACCGTATTTAGGTAGCCTGGGTTTCACTTTGTATTTCGTGGGTGATTGTTCCTGTCTCTGTGTAGTGTTCACCAGATAGGCTGTAATAGGTTTCACGTTCCGTTTGTTGTTTTTGTATTTATTTGTTATTTCATGTATAGTTCTGTTATTTGTTTCATTAAAGAACATGAGTAACCAACACGCTGCATTTCGGTCAGACTCTCTTTCGACAAACGAAGAATGTCGTTACAGATATATAGAGATACAGAGAGAGATATATAGAGATACAGAGAGAGATATACAGAGATACAGAGAGTGATATATAGAGATACAGAGAGAGATACATAGAGATACAAAGAGAGATATACAGAGATACAGAGAGAGATATATAGAGATACAGAGAGAGATACATAGAGATACAAAGAGAGATATACAGAGATACAGAGAGAGATATATAGAGATACAGAGAGAGATATACAGAGATACAGAGAGTGATATATAGAGATACAGAGAGAGAGATATAGAGATACAGAGAGAGATATACAGAGATACAGAGAGAGAGATACAGAGAGAGATATAGAGATACAGAGAGAGATATATAGAGATACAGAGAGAGAGATACAGAGATACAGAGAGAGATATATAGAGATACAGAGAGAGATATACAGAGATACAGAGAGTGATATATAGAGATACAGAGAGAGAGATAGAGATACAGAGAGAGATATATAGAGATACAGAGATAGAGATATAGAGATACAGAGAGAGATATATAGAGATACAGAGATACAGAGAGTGATATATAGAGATACAGAGAGAGAGATATAGAGATACAGAGAGAGATATATAGAGATACAGAGAGAGAGATATAGAGATACAGAGAGAGATATATAGAGATACAGAGAGAGATATACAGAGATACAGAGAGTGATATATAGAGATACAGAGAGAGATATATAGAGATACAGAGAGAGATATATAGAGATACAGAGAGAGATATACAGAGATACAGAGAGAGATATATAGAGATACAGAGAGAGATATACAGAGATACAGAGAGTGATATATAGAGATACAGAGAGAGATATATAGAGATACAGAGAGAGATATATAGAGATACAGAGAGAGATATATAGAGATACAGAGAGAGATATACAGAGATACAGAGAGAGATATACAGAGATACAGAGAGATATATAGAGATACAGACAGTGATATATAGAGATACAGAGAGAGATATATAGATATACAGAGAGAGAGATATAGATATACAGAGAGAGAGATATAGAGATACAGAGAGAGAGATATAGAGATACAGAGAGAGATATATAGAGATACAGAGAGAGATATATAGAGATACATAGAGAGATATATAGAGATACAGAGAGAGATATACAGAGATACAGAGAGAGATATATAGAGATACAGAGAGAGAGATATATAGAGATACAGAGAGAGATATATAGAGATACAGAGAGAGATATATAGAGATACAGAGAGAGAAGGGAAGGAGGTAGAGCCGTATTTGTAACCCAAGGAAACAGCAGCAGTAAGGTCTACAGTCTAGAAATTATTATATGATGAATGTGTACTTCAAGGAAGGGCGCTAGTATCACTTCAAAACCAGGAATAAAACCACATTTCAAAAGGCTGGTGGATTGAGTGAGGACATGATACAACAGTGGTGATCATTTTTTGGGAGTGTTAACAATTCATTTCGAGCACAGAGTTGGAGATAACGGCTAATAAGTTTTACGTTGTGCAGCTCCATGTGGCTCACATCCGACCACATGGTGAGAAGTCTACACACTACAGCACAACACAGCCAGGGAAAGCAGTGGCCTGGAACTTTACAGAGAGCCACTGAGCCATTAGAGAACATTACTGTCAACCACTGCAACCGAAACTAGCTGCTGCACACTGATTAGAGCTACAATTCAATTACAAACTAGTGTGGATATGATGCGGTCACATTATTCAATGTGACAGCCATCAGACAGAGAGCTGGTCACCAGAGGAGCAGGAGAGCTGAGGGAAACTCTGGAAGGGTACAGTCCCACCGTGATGCTGGCGGGTTTTGGACTTCTGACCCCTTTTAAACATTGTGGATTCGTCAATTTCTTCGGCATCCGCTGATACCAACCTTTTGTCTGTGCTAGAGCACTGTCTGTGAGGACGAGTGCGGTTTTTCTCACAAAAATGTATGTAAAGTCCACACGGTTTGAACTAGTAACTATTATGGGATATATATGAGAAGCTAAGACTCTCGCAAACATGCACATGTAACCTGTGATGCTCACAAGCCAAGAGTCGTAAGAAGGTAAGGGGTTCTTCTACACAGAAGATCATAGGCAATGCAGGTCATAGTGTCTACAGTACTGTAATAAGCTCAGATAGTTGCTGTCACAAACTCCCAAACTCTACATAGTTGTCACCAACTAGTTGGATATTAATTTCACAGTGAGCAAACAATCTGTAATTACAGCATTCTTATAAATTCCTTTTTCATGGTTAATTGTTTGAAGTTCTGTCTATGTCTTTTCCTGTAGGCTACGCTAGGGAGGGTAGCAGATATCAATGTAAGTGACTGACTGATGGTCGATGACTGATATAACAATGCAAAAACTGGTTTGATGTTTGATAAACCGTCGATGACCAGCATCAAATCAAATCAAATCATCAAAACAAATTGTATTGGTCACATACACATGGTTAGCAGATGTTAATGCGAGTGTAGCAAAATGCTTGTGCTTCTAGTTCCGACAATGCAGTAATAACCAACGAGTAATCTAACCTAACACAGTTTAGGGCCAGCCTCAGTGGCATGTCCAGCAACTTTGGATATTAAAATGATTCATTCTTCCACAAATTCTCTATTTAGGTCACCCACTTTGACTGGCCTGTTGTCATCATCAGCCACACATGACGCTAACATACTGGCTGCATTATCGCCTTGAACCAGTCCAGGGCTCCAAAAACCCTCCACCGCCCGCCACCACACCGCCATCAGCCCAGCGCCACGCACACACGCACTCCCAAATCCCTCCTCCCCCGACAGACTGCCCGTTAACGATTCACTCATTCTGTTGATTTAAATCAAGCCGTCTTGTTCGCTGCAATTAGCAGCCGGCCCGCTGCTCGCTGGTAACGCCGTAACTCATAACAACCATGGCGCTCCTGTCCTCTCCTCTCCAAAATAATCCACGCAGGAGTGGGAGTGGGAGTTAGAGCTCTGCAGTGCTTGAGAAATAATAACAAAAGAACTGTTACAGTATATTCACCATGTCAGTGAATTAGAGCCTCAATGCAAATTGAGTTTCCAATAAAACCCACCTGGAGAAAGAAGAAGAAAAACACAAATAAAAAAGGAAGGAACATTTAAAAGCAAATCTTGGCAAAATGTTACTGACATTTGCATATAATTAATTTACTAGGCTTTACTACTTAAAGTGGACGGTGGGCTGGGAAGCAGGAGAGCTCCTGCACCAATGGGAGTCATACTAGAGGAGGGGGCTTTCATATGGAGGGATGAGAGGAGTGAATTACCAGGGGATATAGTCACTGATCAGGTTGCAGGGGCAGAACAGGCAGGGACGATTGTTGTTGTTGCCTCTGCGCCACTTATTGAGACAACTTCACAATGTTCCCAAACAGCAACAAGGCAGACAACAGGACAAATGCCAATGAATGCCACTCAGAGTGAGGCTGGCAGCTGCTTAAGAAAACACACCTCAAACCATTGCCTTTGTCAAATAGTGTACTTGCCGCATTTACAAAATCTCCATTTGCTTCAAAACGCATTTTAGAACAACTGTACGAGCCAAGTTACAAAGTGGATTTAACAAACACAATGCTTTCCTGCTGAAATTAGAAATGAGCTATAGGCCTATCCATGCAGGTTGGGACGAGGAAGGAAATTGATGTATTTGTTTCAGAGCTATTTAAAATGGCTCTCATTAAGTAATTGCACCCTCAGCAAGGCAGGACTGCATAATGAAGTTGGCTAGGCTGGTGCAGGAGATGGGAGCTGCTTTCTACAACACAGCCAGCCCCCACCAAGCAAAACTACATACCAACATTCCCCTCATATTCATAAAGAGTTTGGAATCAGATCAAAATACAGTAAGGAACGTTGTCTCTGTAGCATCTCGAAAAGGGTCATTATAATATATTCACCCCAGTGCCATCTTGGGTCATTATAATATATTCACCTCAGTGCCATCTTGGGTCATTATAATATATTCACCTCAGTACCATCTTGGGTCATTATAATATATTCACCTCAGTGCCATCTTGGGTCATTATAATATATTCACCTCAGTGCCATCTTGGGTCATTATAATATATTCTTGGGTCATTATAATATATTCACCTCAGTGCCATCTTGGGTCATTATAATATATTCACCTCAGTGCCATCTTGGGTCATTATAATATATTCACCTCAGTGCCATCTTGGGTCATTATAATATATTCACCTCAGTGCCATCTTGGGTCATTATAATATATTCATCTCAGTGCCATCTTGGGTCATTATAATATATTCACCTCAGTGCCATCTTGGGTCATTATAATATATTTATCTCAGTGCCATCTTCGGTCATTATAATATATTTATCTCAGTGCCATCTTGGGTCATTATAATATATTCACCTCAGTGCCATCTTGGGTCATTATAATATATTCACCTCAGTGCCATCTTGGGTCATTATAATATATTCACCTCAGTGCCATCTTGGGTCATTATAATATATTCACCTCAGTGCCATCTTGGGTCATTATAATATATTCACATCAGTGCCATCTTGGGTCATTATAATATATTCACCTCAGGGCCATTATAATATATTCAACCCAGTGCCATCTTGGGTCAATATAATAAATTCACCTCAGTGCCATCTTGGGTCATTATAATATATTCACCTCAGTGCCATCTTGGGTCATTATAATATATTCACCTCAGTGCCATCTTGGGTCATTATAATATATTCACCTCAGTGCCATCTTGGGTCATTATAATATATTCACCTCAGTGCCATCTTGGGTCATTATAATATATTCACCTCAGTGCCATCTTGGGTCATTATAATATAGTCACCTCAGTGCCATCTTGGGTCATACTGCCCCATACCGCCCCTTGGGTCATACTGCCCCGTAGCACTCACTTCCGTCATCATGAAGTGCTTTGAGAGACTAGTCAAGGACCATATCACCTCCACCCTACCTGACACCCTAGACCCACTCCAATTTGCCTACCGCTCAAATAGGTCCACAGACGATGCAATCTCAACCACACTGCACACTGCCCTAACCCATCTGGACAAGAGGAATACCTATGTGAGAATGCTGTTCATCGACTACAGCTCGGCATTTAACACCATAGTACCCTCCAAGCCATCGTCATCAAGCTCGAGACCCTGGGTCTCGACCCCGCCCTGTGCAACTGGGTCTGGACTTCCTGACGGGCCGCCCCCAGGTGGTGAGGGTAGGTAACAACATCTCCTCCCCGCTGATCCTCATCACTGGGGCCCCACATAATATATTCTGAGCCCTCTCCTGTACTCCCTGTTCACCCACGACTGCGTGGCCACGCACGCCTCCAACTCAATCATCAAGTTTGCGGACGACACAACAGTGGTAGGCTTGATTACCAACAACACCTCGAGACGGCCTACAGGGAGGAGGTGAGGGCCATCGGAGTGTGGTGTCAGGAAAATAACCTCATACTCAACGTCAACAAAACTAAGGAGATGATTGTGGACTTCAGGAAACAGCAGAGGGAACACCCCCTATCCACATCGATGGAACAGTAGTGGAGAGAGTAGCAAGTTTTAAGTTCCTCTTGGCATATAATCACAGTCAAACTGAATTGGTCCACTCACACAGACAGCATCGTGAAGAAGGTGCAGCAGCGCCTCTTCAACCTCAGGAGGCTGAAGAAATTCACCTCAGTCCAAAAGCACTCTCAAACTTCTACAGATGCACAATCGAGAGCATCCTGGTGGGCTGTATCACCGCCTGGTACGGCAACTGCTCCGCCTTCAACCGTAAGGCTCTCCAGAGGGTAGTGAGGGCTGCACAACGCATCACCGGGGGCAAACTACCTGCCCTCCAGGACACCTACACCACCCGATGTTACAGGAAGGCCATAAAGATCATCAAGGACATCAACCACCCGAGCCACTGCCTGTTCACCCCGCTATCATCCAGAAGGCGAGGTCAGTACAGGTGCATCAAAGCTGGGACCGAGAGACTGAAAAACAGCTTCTATCTCAAGGCCATCAGACTGTTAAACAGCCACCACTAACATTGAGTGGCTGCTGCCAACACACTGACACTGACTCAACTCCAGCCACTTTAATAATGGGAATTGATGGGAAATGATGTAAATATATCACTAGCCACTTTAAACAATGCTACCTTATATAATGTTACTTACCCTACATTATTCATCTCATATGCATACGTATATACTGTACTCTATATCATCGACTGCATCCTTATGTAATACATGTATCACTAGCCACTTTACCTATGCCACTTTGTTTACATACTCATCTCATATGTATATACTGTACCCGATACCATCTACTGTATCTTGCCTATGCTGCTCTGGACCATCACTCATTCATATATCCTTATGTACATATGCTTTATCCCCTTACACTGTGTATAAGACAGTAGTTTAGGAATTGTTAGTTAGATTACTTGTTGGTTATTACTGCATTGTCGGAACTAGAAGCACAAGCATTTCGCTACACTCGCATTAACATCTGCTAACCATGTGTATGTGACAAATAAAATTTGATTTGATTTGATTTATAATATATTCACCTCAGTGCCATCTTGGGTCATTATAATATATTCACCTCAGTGCCATCTTGGGTCATTATAATATATTCACCTCAGTGCCATCTTGGGTAATTATAATATATTCACCTCAGTGCCATCTTGGATCATTATAATATATTTATCTCAGTGCCATCTTGGGTCATTATAATATATTCACCTCAGTGCCATCTTGGGTCATTATAATATATTCACCTCAGTGCCATCTTGGGTCATTATAATATATTCACCTCAGTGCCATCTTGGGTCATCTTGGGTCATAATATATATTCACCTCAGTGCCATCTTGGGTCATTATAATATATTCATCTCAGTGCCATCTTGGGTCATTATAATATATTCATCTCAGTGCCATCTTCAGGACACTTGGGTCATTATAATATATTCACCTCAGTGCCATCTTGGGTCATTATAATATATTCACCTCAGTGCCATTATAATATATTCATCTCAGTGCCATCTTGGGTCATTATAATATATTCACCTCAGTGCCATCTTGGGTCATTATAATATATTCACCTCAGTGCCATCTTGGGTCATTATAATATATCTTGGGTCATTCATATTCATCTCAGTGCCATCTTGGGTCATTATAATATATTCATCTCAGTGCCATCTTGGGTCATTATAATATATTCATCTGCCATCAGTGCATCATCTTGGGTCATTATAATATATTCATCTCAGTGCCATCTTGGGTCAATAATCATCTCAGTATAATATATTCACTCAGTGCCATCTTGGGTCATTATAATATATTCACCTCAGTGCCATCTTGGGTCATTATAATATATTTATCTCAGTGCCATCTTGGGTCATTATAATATATTCACCTCAGTGCCATCTTGGGTCATTATAATATATTCACCTCAGTGCCATCTTGGGTCATTATAATATATTCATCTCAGTGCCATCTTGGGTCATTATAATATATTCACCTCAGTGCCATCTTGGGTCATTATAATATATTCACCTCAGTGCCATCTATTATATATATTCACCTCAGTGCCCTCTTGGGTCATTATAATATATTCATCTCAGTGCCATCTTGGGTCATTATAATATATTCATCTCAGTGCCATCTTGGGTCATTATAATATATTCATCTCAGTGCCATCTTGGGTCATTATAATATATTTATAATATATTTATCTCAGTGCCATCTTGGGTCATTATAATATTATAATATATTTACCTCAGTGCCATCTTGGGTCATTATAATATATTCACCTCAGTGCCATAATATATTCACCTCAGTGCCATCTTGATTTATAATATATTCACCTCAGTGCCATCTTGGGTCATTATAATATATTCACCTCAGTGCCATCTTGGGTCATTATAATATATTCACCTCAGTGCCATCTTGGGTCATTATAATATATTCACCTCAGTGCCATCTTGGGTCATTATAATATATTCACCTCAGTGCCATCTTGGGTCATTATAATATATTCATCTCAGTGCCATCTTGGGTCATTATAATATATTCATCTCAGTGCCATCTTGGGTCATTATAATATATTCATCTCAGTGCATCTTGGGTCATTATAATATATTCATCTCAGTGCCATCTTGGGTCATTATAATATATTCATCTCAGTGCCATCTTGGGTCATTATAATATATTCATTATAATATATCAGTGCCATCTTGGGTCATTATAATATATTCATCTCAGTGCCATCTTGGGTCATTATAATATATTCATCTCAGTGCCATCTTGGGTCATTATAATATATTCACCTCAGTGCCATCTTGGGTCATTATAATATATTCACCTCAGTGCCATCTTGGGTCATTATAATATATTCACCTCAGTGCCATCTTGGGTCATTATAATATATTCACCTCAGTGCCATCTTGGGTCATTATAATATATTCATCTCAGTGCCATCTTGGGTCATTATAATATATTCATCTCAGTGCCATCTTGGGTCATTATAATATATTCATCTCAGTGCCATCTTGGGTCATTATAATATATTCATCTCAGTGCCATCTTGGGTCATTATAATATATTCATCTCAGTGCCATCTTGGATCATTATAATATATTCACCTCAGTGCCATCTTGGGTCATTATAATATATTCACCTCAGTGCCATCTTGGGTCATTATAATATATTCACCTCAGTGCCATCTTGGGTCATTATAATATATTCATCTCAGTGCCATCTTGGGTCATTATAATATATTCATCTCAGTGCCATCTTGGGTCATTATAATATATTCATCTCAGTGCCATCTTGGGTCATTACCGCACAGAAACAGACAGAGCAGTGCTGCTTCCAATAGAATGTGGCCCGTCAGTTCTAGTCATTGCAGACTGTAGCAAATGAATGTCGCAGACAACGTCCTTGACTCCATTCAGGACATTAAAAAAGGCTCATTTTAACGACTTCAAATTGACTCCAAATTAACAAAAACTAAATTTCCCCTGTTGAGCTGTGAAAGGATGACACTGTGTCATTCAGACAATTTAGACGTAAGATTTTTAATTATCATCAACAAAAGTACATTTTGGTAAAGGAGAAAAGCACGGCCTTGTCACACAGGTACCTGAAATAGCATTTCTATGCCCCAAAATAAACAATAAGTCATTCTTATTGACAATATTTGAGTGAACCTGTAGTGTGGTTCACCTATATCTGCAATAGGTTAAACATAGAGCACAGCCTCTTCCATGTCAGTCCATTTCAGTGATTCCAGTCTGTTTCAGCATGAAGGCCTTTCCTCTGGCTTTCTCCTGCTGATGTTAGCCAACCTGTCAGCCTCCTTCATCTCCCACGGAGGACATATAGCAACTAAAATGTCATCTTACCATTTCTGAGTATGTTTACACACTGTGCTGGATCAACCTTTGCTAATTTGACAAGCCATGATCATATTTCTCCCCAAGCCAGCCAGTAATTAATCCAGATGGAAAAGACGGGAAAGACGAAATCAAAAACCTTTACCGCCACTGTCGTCATACTAATTCAACTCTGCAGCCTTCAGCACTGTTGTCATACTAATTCAACTCTGCAACCTTCAGCACTGTCGTCATACTAATTCAACTCTGCAACCTTCAGCACTGTCGTCATACTAATTCAACTCTGCAACCTTCAGCACTGTCGTCATACTAATTCAACTCTGCAACCTTCAGCACCGTCGCAACCTTCAGCACCGTCGTCTAATTCAACTCTGCAACCTTCAGCACTGTCGTCATACTAATTCAACTCTGCAACCTTCAGCACCGTCGTCATACTAATTCAACTCTGCAACCTTCAGCACCGTCGTCATACTAATTCAACTCTGCAACCTTCAGCACTGTCGTCATACTAATTCAACTCTGCAACCTTCAGCACCGTCGTCATACTAATTCCACTCTGCAACCTTCAGCACCGTCGTCATACTAATTCCACTCTGCAACCTTCAGCACCGTCGTCATACTAATTCCACTCTGCAACCTTCAGCACCGTCGTCATACTAATTCAACTCTGCAACCTTCAGCACCGTCGTCATACTAATTCAACTCTGCAACCTTCAGCACCGTCGTCATACTAATTCAACTCTGCAACCTTCAGCACCGTCGTCATACTAATTCAACTCTGCAACCTTCAGCACCGTCGTCATACTAATTCAACTCTGCAATCTTCAGCACCGTCGTCATACTAATTCAACTCTGCAACCTTCAGCACCGTCGTCATACTAATTCAACTCTGCAATCTTCAGCACTGTCGTCATACTAATTCAACTCTGCAATATCTCTGTTTCCTATCAGCGCATGTGCACGCACGCACGCACGCACGCACGCACACACACACACACTATAATTATTATTAGTAGTATACACACACCCACAAATACTCAAGAGAGGTCATGTCTCAGGAGATTGTTGAATGGTGTCTATCATGTTCACTGCCAGGTGATGTTCTATGTAGTTCCCTCAGTCTAGTGGGTGGTTGTCTTAGGTATGACGCCACTCCCCCTGAGTGGTGCGTCAGTCAGAGTATTGTGGTGCATGTGTACTAGAGTGTGCAGCTAAGAGATAAAAGACATAAAGAGACAACCATATCATGTCCTCACAGTAAAAAAATGCACCTGATTGAGTATTTCTAGTACAAGACAGGGAGAGAGAGAGAGAGAGAGAGAGAGAGAGAGAGAGAGAGAGAGAGAGAGGGAGAGAGAGAGAAAGAAAGAGAGCGCAAGAGAGAGAGAGAGAGAAGAGAATGGCTGCTCTGGTGTCTCGTCCGTTTTCAAGAAAGATAATATAATTAGATTGAGAAAAACAGAGACCAAGAGAGAGCATGAGAGAGAGAGAGAGAGAGAGAGAGAGAGAGAGAGAAAGAGAGCGCAAGAGAGAGAGAGAAGAAAGAGAGAGAGAGAGGAAGAGAGAGAGGCAGAGAGAGAGAGCATGAGAGAGAGAGAGAGAGAGAGAGATGAGAGAGAGAGAGAGAGAGAGAGAGCATGAGAGAGAGAGAGAGAGAGAGAGAGCAAGAGAGAGAGAAAGAAAGAAAGAGCACAAGAGAGAGAGAAAGAAAGAGCGCAAGAGAGAGAGAAAGAGGCAGTGTGAGAGAGATTACGTGTGAAAGAGAGAGATCATTGGTCATTCATCTCCTTCGAAGCTGTGCATATTAATGCAGCAGAAGTGCAGTGTCCCGTCCTCCCATCCATGAACCAGCAGCAGCCAGCTAGCCAGCCACCCACCCAACCAGCCAACCAGCCAGCCAGCCAGCCAGCCAACCAGACAGCCAGCCACCCAACCAGACAGATAGCCACCCAACCAGCCAGCCACCCAACCAGACAGCCAGCCAGTCAGCCAAGGTCACCTGGGGTTACAATGTGAGTCCATGACTAAACAGCGTGGGGGGTTAAGTAGGACACCCTCCATTTCAGCCGAGCCCCCCGCTCAGCTCAGACACGTACAAAACCCCTAATAAATGAGAGCCTTCATGCATTCCATGAGAGACTGTTGTAGGCAGCTGCATTTATGAATTCTGATTAGATGCAGAAGAAGATTCCATAGCCAGGTTTCGATGACGTAGCTGTTTCTGTGTCTCTGTGTGTGTCTTTCTCTCGCTGTCTCTCTTTCTCTCTGGGAGAGAGGGGGAAGAAGTTAAGGAAACCAATCACGGCATTCCTCAGAATTAGAAGGTGTTATTGTTAATGAAAAGCTTCTTCTTCTCCCTCCTATGCTGTTAAACCAGCTGTGTCGTTAACGGTCTATTTTAGTGCAGCGTATTACATTAGTACCCTCAGGCTCCTAGCCTCCCTTCCTGCTCATCAGAGCACTCAGGTCAGGATAATATACCCACACGTGTCATGAGGCATTGTGGTAGGGGCGGCTGGAAGGAGCAGATGGTGACAGACCATATGGCCCTGAGCTTACAGCAGTGCTGTGAGAAAGCCTAAGACACACACTCACACACAAAAGCAAAGGTACACACACACACTATGTGAGCATTGTCATTAGCTCTGTGCTCAGCAGCAGGGAGGTAATCATTCTATCTGTGGCCACAGTCTACCAGGGAGTTTTCTGGATATACGTCTGCTCGCCAGGCACCGGCACAATTTATTTTACATATTGATCTCATCCTAATGGACGCAGTAAGAAGTGAGATTAAAGGTTGCGAGTGGCCTTTATAAATCCTTCATAAGACCATCCATTCCCCATTTAGGACCCGCTAATACCAAGCAAGATCATGTACGACCGGTAGGCAGTGTTTTCCAATAAACGGACGGGAAACTTTATTTGCTTTGAATTAGTCTGGGTGTTGTTCAGCTAGGCCCATATAAGGGCCAGACAGGAAATGTAGCATGACACAGGAAACAGGAAGCTTGGTAAGGAACTAGAAGTAATATGTACTGCATCTCAGGTGTGTTGATTTATTTTCATATTCTATTGACCTTACAATGAGATACATTTTGAGAAAGGCCTCACAGAGCTGTAAAAAATAACAAGTAGAACTGAAGATGTTCTTTGGTTTAGGGGTCATTGGAAGTCATATGTGACCAACAGGCTCGATTCGGTCTTATGTTGCAAAATTTGAAATTGTGTTTTAAACATTGGATAAAAGTACAGACTCAGAGATAGAAAATTGTATATCATACACTACAGTTGAGGAACAATGGGACAGTAATTCTGCTTTGAAAGTTGACCAACTTGTGACCTCACTTTTGAGAAAAAGGCCCCTTGAATGTTTTTCACACCCTCTTAAGCCCTAGCCCCACCCATCTCTTTAAGGATTCACATGCGAGGCCATGTGCTAAACAGAGTGAGCACGGTATTGTACTAAACAACCAGAGATTTCAAAACTAAAGGCTGGTTTATACTACATGTCTGTAGACTGTTGTCGCAGTGACATCATGAACATTCTATTGTCGTCTGACATCAAACATGACGTTGTCGTTATGAGAAAGTATAAACACAAAAACGACAGGCTGCATGACTTCAGCAGCCTGGTGGTCCAAAATAGCATAACTGATGTATTTGCCGAGGAGGATCAAGGCACTCTTCATAGTACTGGGCCATTCCACTTTAACAGAGTGATGCTAAGACTCAGATTTTTCACTTTAAAACGTGTCAAGCAAAAACTTATGATTGCAAAGTTTATCAAACCATAAAACTCTATGCACAAGGCCTACTTTTAACAATTTCCACAGAACAGTGCTGATGCTAAGTTTGGTGACAGAATAACAGTTTGTGCTGTTTGTGCTGTTTGTGCTGTCATTCTGTTACCAAACTTTGCGTCTGCATTGTTCTTTAATTAAATGTGTTTTTGTGTTGTTGTATTTTGGGGGAAATTGTTAAAAGTATTCCTTGCACAATCATTTATTTTGTTTGACACATTTTAAAGTGAAAAATCTGAGTCTCAGCATTACTTTGTTATCATGGAATTGCCCAATTTACAATGTTTTTATCTGGCCCTGGTATGTTCAGTGAAAAAGATTGTTAAAGTGAAGCCTTTCAGCATGGCCTTGATCAGTTTGAAAATGGGATGCCTATTGTTCAATCACAGGGCGGGCTCCAGGTATAAACAACATAAGCCCCCGTGTTTTAGGGACTCAGTTGGTGTCTCAAATTACTGTTGAGAGTTACAATAGTAGAATACACAAGGTGCAAGTTCAAAATGTGGTTGTGCATCAGCAGTTGTTCGCTTGTTTTGTCAATCACTGACAGTCACTCAATTAGCCCATGTCAGCTTCTGTAACCATTTTTAAATTGGGAAGTTAATCTAGCCAGTTATCTAAACTTGCAGTAATCATGGATTAATTTCAGGAAATCAGCTTTAAAACTGCAAAACAATATCTCTACCCCATGGCAAAATGAGTACAATTGCATGAAATGTGTAATACATTTGCTAAATGTTCTTTCCGCTCCATGGCAAAATGTGTAGAACTGCAGAAAACGTGCTTTAAAAATGCTAAATGTTCTTTCCGCCCCATGATAAAATGTGTAGAACTGCAGAAAACGTGCTTTAAAAATGCAAAGTGTTCTCTACGCCCCATGACAAAATGTGAAAACTGCAGAAAATGTGCTTTAAAATGTAAAATGTTACTTACGCCCCATGACAAATTGTGTAAAATTGCAGGAAATTAACTTTAAAAACAAAATGTTTAGGTTTCAGGGCTCCCAAAAGTCTCGAGCCAGCCCTGTTCAATCACACATAATGTGTTGAATAAGATGTTCTATCAACTACAGTATGGTCTGAATAGATTCCTAATACTTTATACCATGTGTCTAAAATAAGGTCCTGTATCAGGCAGATAATAACGAGAGTGTTTGAATTTATTTTGTTATCACATGAACCTTGTAAACAGCTTCTAGAGATCAGCACTTGACAAGCACAGTAGCCTTTTCTGTAATGACTTATTTTTCATTGGGATTAATCTGCCTCGCAGTACTTTCCCACAGATAATTAACTCAACTTTCATCTTAGTTTTTAAACGGCATGTTCATTAACTCATTTGTGGCTTCCACTAAGAAAAGACTGTTTCAGTTGATGAAAATAAACAGGTCAATAAAGACAACCACCAGAAAGCAATCAACTGAAGCTTAAGATTTTTCCTGATGTGACAGTAATCAAGGTACACAGAGAGAATCCTGGGTAATTATATAGAAACAGACAACCATGAAGGGATCACATGCAGGTCTCAGATGATTGTTTTCGCTCTCTCTCTCTCATATACCTTAATATTTATTAGATCTTATACCTCAGTGGATGAAATATCTATCCCCCTTGTTTGTCCAAAACCCAATATCGTATAATGCAGATATGCTGTCAAGAGAGCAGACATATTTTAAAGAGGATTGTCATATTTCCCACCAGCCCCTCTTCTCACGGAGTAGCTAGCACATCCATTCACAGCAGCCAGTGTCACGCCCTGACCTTAGAGAGCCTTTTTAATGTCTCTATTTGGTTTGGTCAGGGTGTGATTTGGGTGGGCATTCTATGTTCTGTTTTCTAGGTTTGTGTATTTCTATGTTTTGGCCGGGTATGGTTCTCAATCAGGGACAGCTGTTTATCGTTGTCTCTGATTGGGAATCATACTTAGGCAGCCTTTTTCCCTGTTGTGATTGTGGGAAGTTGTCTTTGTTAGGGGTACTATAGCCCTTGTAAACTTCAAGGTCGTTTTTGCTATTTCTTGTTTTTGTTGGCGACATTTTACTAAATAAAAGAAAATGTACACACACCACGCTGCACCTTGGTCTTCCTTTAACGACGGTCATGACAGCCAGAATATCCTTGTCACCATTTTAAATCTTCTGTTTTGAGTTTTTGAGGACTTTGCAAGTCTAGCAATGTGCATCTCATTGGTAATTCTGTGTATAGTGATACTAGAGCTGATAATAACACAAAAGCATACAAGCTCACCACAGATACAGTGAGCTCCAAAAGTATTGGGACAGTGACAATTTTTGTTGTTGTTTTGGCTCTGTACTCCAGTATATGAAATGACACAATGACTGAGGTTAAAGTCCAGACTGTCAGCTTTAATTAAGGGGTATTTCCATCCGTATCAGGTGAACCGTTTAGAGTACAGGACTTTTTGTTCATAGTCCCCCCATTTTAAAGGATCAAAATACTTCACTTATTTGTGTAGTAAAACATGACATTTGGTCCCATATTCCTAGCAGGCAATGACTACATCAAGGTTGTGACTCTACAAACTTGTTGGATGCATTTGCTGTTTGTTTTGGTTGTGTTTCAGATTATTTTGTGCCAAAATAGAAATGAAAGGTAAATAACGTATGTTATTTTAGAGTCACTTTTATTGTAAATAAGAATAGAATGTTTCTAAACTTTTCGATATCCATGTGGATGTTACCATGACTACGGATAATCCTGAATGAATTGTGAATAATGACGAGTAAGAAAGTTACAGAGGCATAAATATCACCCCCCCCCCAAAAAAAAAACATGCTAACCTCACCTGTTATTAAAATGGTGAGAGGTTAGCATGTCTTGGGTATATGATATTATTACAGTATTATTGAATTACAGAAGTTGTATTACTTCAAATGGTTTAACTTCAAATGCTCAAATGTTTTGGGTCGCCTTCCACAAGCTTCCCACAATAAGTTGGGTGAATGTTGGCCCATTCCTCTTGACAGAGCTGGTGTAACTGAGTCAGGTTTGTAGGCCTCCTTGCTCGCACACGCTTTTCCAGTTCTGCCCACACATTTTCTATAGGATTGAGGTCAGGGCATTGTGATGGCCTCTCCAATACCTTGACTTTGTTGTCCTTAAGCCATTTTTCCACAACTTTGGAAGTATGCTTGGGGTTATTGTCCATTTGGAAGACCTATTTTCGACCAAGCTTTAACTTCCTGACTGACATATTGAGATATTGCTTCAATATATCCACATAATTTTTCTTCCTCACGATGCCATCTATTTTGTGAAGTGCACCAGTCCCTCCTGCAGCAAAGCAACCCCACAACATGATGCTGCCACCCCTTGCTTCACTGTTGGGATAGTGTTCTTCGGCTTGCAAGCCTCCCCCTTTTTCCTCCAAATATATTGATGGTCATTATGGCCAAACAGTTTTATTTTTGTTTCATCAGACCAGAGGACATTTCTCCAAAAAGTACAATCTTTGTCCCCATGTACAGTTGCAAACCGTCGTCTGGCTTTTTTTATGGTTGTTTTGGAGCAGTGGCTTCTTCCTTGCTGACCGGCCTTTCAGGTTATGTCGATATAGGGCTCGTTTTACTGTGGATATAGATACTTTTGCACCTGTTTCCTCCATCCTGAGCGGCATGACAGCTGCGTGGTCCCATGGTGTATATACTTGCGTACTATTGTTTGTACAGATGAACATGGTACCTTCCAGGTGTTTGGAAATTGCTCCCAAGGCAGAACCAGATTTGTGGAGGTCTACAATATTTTTTCTGAGGTCTTGGCTGATTTCTTTAGACTTTCCCATGATGTCAAGCGAAGAGGCACTGAGTTTGAAGATAAGCCTTGAAATACATCCACAGGCACATGACATTCCTTATAATAAAACTCTAATGGAGATCAGTATTCAGCTAATCTCCCCATTTCCTGGCCCACAACCTTTCTACACCCTGTACAGCAGGGGTGTCAAAGTCAAATGGACGGAGGGCCAAATAAAAATTTAGCTACAAGCCGAGGGCCGGACTGTTCGAATGTTCATTGAAAAATTTTTAAATGACGTTATAGTCTAGTGAACCTAATTGAACCTACTGAAAACCTAACAAATATATTCCAATATGATCAGATAAATAAAGCAATATTTTCTTATGGCTCTGTCAGTAATCTTTAATTTTCAACAGACACAAAAGACAAATTTCCTTTATATAAAAATCCCCATAACATGAACATTAAATGAAAGAAACCGGTATTCAAGGCACCATCAGTAGCCTATATTTTCTATTTTAGCAAAAGTGGGCTAAATTTACTTCAAAGAAAAAAAAAAAAACAATAATAGCAATTTTCTATCATCCACTCAACTGAAATATTTTTAAAATATAATTGATTGAAATACAATAAAATAAAGTGCAAAAATCTATTAATCAAAAACAACACTTTGTTTAAGGAGAAGTAACATGCAGTGAAAACAAATATTAAACTTTAACTTTTAAACTTGAACTGAGTAAAAACTCTAAATATGTGATTGCACAGTAATGTTCACTTGTTTGAGGTTGAGGGTGATACTTGGTGGTGTCCCATCTTTTCCACAAGTTCATCAATGTTCGGGGTAAGGCTCTGAGCTGAGGAAATCCTCAGAATTGAGTGGAGGTGTTCAGCAGTAAGTCAACTTCTGTGTGATGTTTTGTTCAGGTTCATCAAAGAAAAAAGTTGTTCACACAGGTATGTGCTGCCAAACATAGACAACGTTTGAGCAGCCTGGATGCGCAGCTGGGGCATTGTGTCGGGAGGAAACGGGCGAACTCCGCAGCACCCACTGCCGCATATTTTGCCCTCAGTGCATCATTGCATTGGAGGTCAATCAACTCCATTTGGAGGTTTGGTGGTGAGCTTTCCACGTCAACAGCAAATGGGTTACCGAGCAGTTCCAACCTGCTTTTTTGTGCTTCAAAGTCAGCAAATCGGCGTCGAAAGTCCGGCAAGCATACCTATTTTATCAGCCAACTGTGCGCTCGGGAACGCACTGGTAGAGAGCTTCTCTTTCATGGTCTGGCAGCTGGGAAAGTGGCTCAAATTTTCTTTCCGCATCTGCGTCTCCCACAGAGTCAGTTTGGTTTTAAATGCCTTCACTGTACTGTACATATCAGAGATGACATGATCCCGACTGCAGCTGCAAGTTCATTGCATTCAGATGACTCGTAATGTCACACAGAAAAGCCATTTCACACAGAAACATTTCGTCTCGGAGTTGTGTTGTGTCTTTCCCTTTGCTGTCCAAGAACAGACAAATCTCCTCACGAAGCTCGAAACATCTTTGAAGCACCTTTCCCTGGCTTAGCCATCGCACCTCTGTGTGATAAGGCAAATCACCATGCTCCGTTTCTAACTCCGTCAGAAATGCCTTGAACTGGCGGTGATTCAAACCTTTGGCTCTGATAAAGTTAACTGTGCGCGTGATGATGCTCATTACATGCTCCATTTTCAAGGCTTTACCGCACAACGCTTCCTGGTGTATGATACAATGATAAGCTGTCAGCTCACCTGTCGCGTTTTCCTCTTGCATCTTTTCCCGTATCTTCGCCACCAGTCCGCTCCTGTGTCCACACATCGCAGGTGCTCCGTCGGTTGTCAAACCCACGAGTTTTTCCCAAGGCAGCTCCATCTCATTTACACATCTTGACACCTCTTCATACAAATCATGCCCCGTAGTTGTGCCATGCATAGGACGTAAAGCCAAAAACTCCTCTGTCACGCTTAGGCTGGAGTCCACTCCGCGGATGAAAATTGACAACTGGGCAATGTCAGAAATGTCGGTGCTCTCATCCACAGCCAAGGAATATGCAATGAAATCTTTTCCCTTTTTCACAAGCTGCTCTTTTAGATTGATGGACAACTGGTCTACTCTCTCGGCAATGGTGTTTCTGCTCAGACTCACATTTAAAAAGAGTTGCCTTTTTTCTGGGCAAACTTCGTCACAAACTTTAATCATGCAGTTTTTGATGAAATCCCCCTCCGTAAATGGCCGGGCTGATTTAGCGATCTCTTCTGCCAAAATAAAACTGGCCTTGACAGCAGCCTGGCCTTGTGATTTGGCTTTTTTGAACAGAGCCTGTCGAGATTTGAGGCCTCGTTTTAATTCCTCTGCCTTTTGTAGCCTTTGTTCCATGTCCATATTCTTGTTTTTGTCCGCGTGTTTCGTTTCATAATGTCGTGATTTGGCTTTTTTGAACAGAGCCTGTCGAGATTTGAGGCCTCGTTTTAATTCCTCTGCCTTTTGTAGCCTTTGTTCCATGTCCATATTCTTGTTTTTGTCCGCGTGTTTCGTTTCATAATGTCGTCTCAGATTATACTCTTTCAGTACCGCCACACTTTCTCCACACAGAAGACACACAGGTTTTCCAGCTACCTCCGTGAACATATACTCCGACTCCCACCTTGTTTGAAACCCCGGTTCTCAGTGTCCACCTTCCGTTTTGCCATTTTTGATGGGTATCTGAAAGTTAATTTTACTGTGATGCTGACGACTGCTGTGCCAATAAATATTGAAATGAAGCAGCCTACTGCTCGGTCGTCACCGTTGCATTGTGGGAAATGTAGTATTGGTGCGTGTAAAAGATCTGCGGGCTGCCGGCTTGCTGCGGTCTGCGGGCCGGTTCTAATAATAAATCAAGATCATCCCAGGGGCCGTAAAAACCTTCTCGCGGGCCGGATGTGGCCCGCGGGCCTTGACTCTGACATATGTGCTGTACAGTATACATTCCTCCGTAATTTATACCTCTCTCACCTCTCCCTCCCTCCCCCTCTCCGTTCTATTTACATATCACTTGCTGATGAGACGTTTCTCTGGTGGCACCGCTCGTCGGCCCAGAGTATTCCTCTCTGGCATCACAACACAATTCAGAGATGAGAGAGCGTTGCCTCTTAATGGGAAGATCTCCAGCCACAGGACTTTTTCACGATTCCCAAATCCTCTCCTCTCCTGTTGTCTCCTCTACCGCCACCTCCCTTCTCCTCTCGCGCGTCTTGTTTTTAAATCAAATGAATAAAAAGTAGGCCATGGGTCTCCAGGGGTGCTGATTGTTATATAACATTAGAAAAAATCCACACATCACATGTCCTTATTACAAGGGCTGGTGGGGTTTGAATGCGTGTGGAGGGGGGGGGAGAGAGCTGCCACAAATACGTATTAAAAATAACCGAGAGGGGAAAACATCGTTCAGCGTCATTTCACCAGCCGCTGCACTAAACAAGCTAGACTGGGAAAATAAACTGCCTCAGAAATCTCTCTGAGAAACCTCCACTCTCTTTCTTTTTCATCTCTCCCTCCTTTCTTCTCTAAATAACGTGTACTGTATCACAGAGCTACAGTCCCATTTCTTTCCTTTATTACGTCTGTGGAAAGCCTTCGCCGACAATAAGCATATTTACCCCCTCCCCTGCTAATGAATAAACCAATACGATCACAGTTGAAATGATGCTGGTCGCGGCACATCGTGCCTTTTTTTCTCATCATTCATCATCAAAGGGGGAGTTTAGAATGAAACTAGCCGTGGATTACTGTAGATAGAAGTACCTAATGGAACACCTCGCTCTCATTTCCGTCGGCACTACAGATGAAAGGGACTTTTTAAATTGAGTACACTATAATAAAGCTGAGCTTTTCATTTACAAGGCTAATCATTTCCTCCTTTCCTAACTGCACTTTGGTACGAAGGGTAAAGCTAGCAAATCACAATTACAATGACAATAGAGTCATCAGTCGATTTCCTGACGGGCATTGCATGCGGCACGATTTGAAAAGAAGGAGAGGATGTTTACCACTATTATTCAGAAATCATCTGCAGAGCATGAATTATTAATAGCTGCGAGCAATGTTTTGTAACGGCTCTTGATACTCTGTTCAATTTCACAATTCCTTTTAAATGCATTAGTCTCTCTATGTAAGTCATAGCTCACATACCTGCAGGGAGACTTAGGATCGTGAGGACAAATGTACAAGACTAGCACTGTAAATGTGTCAATTTTTACTGTAGGAATCAGCTGAATTATTTGAGTCAGGAGGAGAGGAGTCTCAGAGAGGAAGGGAGAGAGAGAGAATGAGAGAGAGAGACAGAGAGAGAGAGACAGAGAGAGTAATATATATACAGTACCAGTCAAACTTTTGGACACACCTTCTCATTCGAGGGTTTTTCTTTATTTTTACTATTTTCTACACATATGGAATCATGTAGTAACCAAAAAAGTGTTTATATATTTATATTTGAGATTCTTCAATGTAGCCACCTTTTGCCTTGATGACAACTTTGCACACAGTAGGTGTGTCAAGAGAGAGAGAGAGAGAGAGAGACAGACAGACAGACGGACAGACCAATAAGTCTGTCTGTACATTGTCATCCATGCTCTATACTTTAAATCTATCCTGATCACTGAAAAATAAAACATACATTTCACATCAACCTTGAATAGCCCCATAGTTATATCACAGTGAATGTGCCTTGGGCTGAGTGGCACAAAGGTCCACATGAAGTCAGCATACCAAACCAGCTCTGTTGTTTCATGTCTCTCCCATCTTCAATGCTAGCTCAGCCTGAAATAATTTGCTAACTTTTCCACTTGCGTGAACATATGTCAGGACGAACTAGGTCACACTGTGGTGTGGAGCCAAGCTGGATTTCAGCTCACATCCCTGGAAGGAGACTAGAGGGCAACATGGTAATGGCAACACACTGCAGCCTGCTCGCTGCTCTGTCTCGGTCTCTGCATCTGCTGCAGAAATGCCCCCTGGAATCAGGAGTGAACAACATGTTTGAAACATTGCAGAATTTACCAGGGTTTGGAACTGGTTCAAGGAACAGAAACGGAACCAGGAACAAAAGTGATCCATACCGTTCCGGAAGAGAACAATTATTTTAAAAGCATGGGAACAGGTTAATATTTTTTTTCTCGTCTCACAAAAACGCAACAAAGTGCCTATGTACAACTCAGAAACTTATTCCAGTTTCTGTCTGCAAGTTGCAAATCTTTTGTGTGTGTGTGTGCGCGTGTTTATGCTACCTGCCCCTCCCCCCTCCGAAGCATAAACTACTGTACTGACGTTACAAGAGTAATTCAGAACATAGGGAGAGAGATTATTATTAGCTAGAGAAGAATGGATTAACTTTTTCAATGGTAGTTAACTATAGGCCAAATTATTATGTTTCACGTTGGATTTATTACCTACACACAACCTTGTTAGCTAAAGAGCTCAAAGCACATTCAAAGTTCCTCCTCCCAGGTATAATTCTGTGGACTTAATTCAGATAATGCGTGCCATAACAAGATGCCCAGCGCTTCAAGCCTCCTCCTCAACCCTCTATCTGGTCATTGCTAGAAGGGATCCAGCTTTTGTCAAAACATACTTCAAAATATATTTTACTTCAAAAATAGTATTTTGGCTAGTCAATCATTTTACAACAAATTCAAAATGATTGCTGTCATTTGAGTGAAATTTAAATATCAACATTTAAAATGTTTTCCTTGGTTATCTAGGGAGCATTTCCATCATACTTGTGATATCCAAGTGGTTGTGTTTGCCAACTGATGTCACCGGCGATGAAATGGCATTGGAAGAGATGGGCATGCCAACATGCGAGTGCTGGATTAATTAAATGTGTCTGAGACAGCTGCTTCCTAGGTCTGTGAGGGCTGTGGTGAAGACCCATTACATAAGTTATATATTTCGTCTCTCTCTCTCTCTCTCTCTCTCTCTCTCTCTCTCTCTCTCTCTCTCTCTCTCTCTCTCTCTCTCTCTCTCTCTCTCTCTCTCTCTCTCTCTCTCTCTCTCTCTCTCTCTCTCTCTCTCTCTCTCTCTCTCTCTCTCTCTCTCTCTCTCTCTATATATAAATATATATATATATATATATATATATATATATATATATATATTCCAACCCATATGGACCAGACAAACTCAGTGTGGGTCAAACCCAGACAAGCTGTCCATTCTACAAGCAGCATGACTCCCTCCTCTATTTGGGCACATCATGCTTTTCCTTCGCCATTCATCCATGGATTTGTGCTAGTTTGCATGCTGAGTGCATTCCTTTAAAACACAAATGGGTTGGACATGCTGTGGACGTACACAAGGAGACATGCAGTGACAAATAGCCCCGCTTTTAACTATATTAAAGATTTTCTCTCTACCAGCCCATTTCTTCTCTTAGAAGGAGGACAGTACTTTGGAGTTGATATTTTCAGTTTGCAGAGGCATTCAAGGAGAGGTTATTTTCTGCCCTGTGGGTTGTGGCTGTGCTGTTGGCACCATTTGAATGCAGGGAGAGGGTAGGAGAAGGGTTGGAGTGTTATGAACGCAGAGGGTTGGTAACTAGACCATCATGTAGCAGTAGTGAATATGAGAACAAATACGTCCTCTCCCTCACTCTGCTATCAGTATGGGCGTGATTCCCAAGGCCTGCAGTAGCTGTTTTCTCTCAAGGGGACAGTTAAAGGCTCTATATCTCAAAAATACAAGCCACTATTGCCGCTTCTCAGCAACAGAGCTTGTGTGTCGGTGATGGTAATGAGGAATTATCTGAAATTAATTCAGATTAAAATAGGTCCCAAGGTGAAGGACTTGATTATTATTGTGGCTTGTAAATCTGCTATAATCCCTACCCCAGAAGAGGCCAAACACTGTGATTTTCTCCAAATGCAAATGATTTTCTCCAGTGCATCGCTTACTCACAACCACACACACACACATGCATGCACAAACACACACTCACTCACAACCATCTACCAACCTCACACACACACACACACACACACACACACACACACACACACACACACACACACACACACACACACACACACACACACACACACACACACACACACGGGCATGCAGTTAGAGAAATGACTGAAATTAGTATAGCATAATATTGTCTAAATTGAATGCTCATGTCCTCAATTTGAGAAAAGCGATTGTTGCTCTCGGGGCTATCAGAGTCTATCAGAGACAGGGCTATGAGTGGACAGGGGGTTAGAGGGCATCAGAGACAGGGCTATGAGTGGACAGGGGTTCGAGTCCTTCAGAGACAGGGATGTGATTGGGCAGGGGGTTAGAGGCCATCAGAGACAGGGCTATGAGTGGACAGGGGTTCGAGTCCTTCAGAGACAGGGATGTGATTGGACAGGGGGTTAGAGGCCATCAGAGACAGGGCTATGAGTGGACAGGGGGTTAGAGGCCATCAGAGACAGGGCTATGAGTGGACAGGGGTTCGAGTCCTTCAGAGACAGGGATGTGATTGGGCAGGGG
Organism: Oncorhynchus masou masou; assembly: GCF_036934945.1. Lineage (NCBI taxonomy): Eukaryota > Metazoa > Chordata > Actinopteri > Salmoniformes > Salmonidae > Oncorhynchus > Oncorhynchus masou. The sequence continues at coordinate 12,793,514 of NC_088218.1, read as the reverse complement.
GTTAGTGAGTCTATCAGAGACAGGGCTGTGAGTGGGCATAGGGTTAGTGAGTCCATCAGAGACAGGGTGGTGAGTGGACAGGGGGTTAGTGAGATCATCAGTGATTGGGCTGTGAGTGGACAGGGGGTTAGTGAGATCATCAGTGATTGGGCTGTGAGTGGACAGGGGGTTAGTGAGATCATCAGTGATTGGGCTGTGAGTGGACAGGGGGTTAGTGTTTTTCAGAGACAGGGATGTGATTGGGCAGGAGGTTAGTGAGTCCATCAGAGACAGGGTGGTGAGTGGACAGGGGGTTAGTGAGATCATCAGTGATTGGGCGGTGAGTGGACAGGGGGTTAGTGAGATCATCAGTGATTGGGCGGTGAGTGGACAGGGGGTTAGTGAGATCATCAGTGAACGGGCTGTGAGTGGACAGGGGGTTAGTGAGATCATCAGTGATTGGGCTGTGAGTGGGCAGGGGGTTAGTGAGACTGCCCCCTCTGCCAACTGTTCATCCACACCACACCACCAAGGTGGGATAAAGAGCTGCCTGCAGTAACAGTGGATTACAACGTGTCACACAGGGCCATAAATCCCATATTAGAGGCCCATCCTGTGCTCATGTGGCGTTGTTGTCACTAGCACTGTGGACAGGATAAGTGCCACAGGTACAGTACTTTGCAAGGTGACTCCTTCTCCGTACCCTTGGCCGCTGCTCTCGGTACGCCGTCACTGCGTTACTCCAAAGCCACGCTGCTCCAGTAGGATTGACGGAGTACCTTCCCTACCCATAATGCATCTATCACGGGCTGGGCCAACGCATCGGGGGCTTTCCTCCTGCTAGTCTGTCTGTCTGCCTGTTTGGAGCTGAGTGTTATTTAAGAAGTGAGAGGCACAGAGACACTGGGGTCCTTCCTATCCTGAAGGTTAATCTGTGTGCCGAGAGGGATGAGAGGGAGTCGCCCCCTGTCTCCCCTCGTCCCGGTTAACATGGTCTATGTCCAAAATGGCACGCTATTCCCTATATAATGCATTACTTTTGACCAGAGTCCTATGGGCCCTGGTCAAAAGTAGTGCACTCTAAAGGGAAAGGGTGCCATTTGGGACTTAGACATTGTTTATTCACAACCGGCGGTTCATTATGTGGCAGAGCGCCGGTCGGCTCCGGCATCGACTCAGCGGTCCACCGTGACAGTCCACATCAAACATCGGCGCCCCCTTCCACATATCCTCCGGGGCCTGGGCCAAGACAGATGCTACAGATGCGCACGAGACCAACCAGGTAGCAAACCAGGGCCAACCAGGGCTACAGCTCCACGAGGCAACAGAATACGTCTCCCTCTGCTCTACTGGGTGAAAAAACAAATAAAATAAAACCAGAGAGACACTGACAGTGCACCCCCCCCCCACACACACACACACCCATCGTCATCAATAAAACATGAATAGATGAAAGCAGGCTTGGAGGCCAGGCAGCTCCAAAAACAGTGTAATTGTCAGGCCAGTCAGTTTCTCCCTGCCCACAGACACACACTTCTCTTTTACCCCCCATTTTTCTCCTCTCCCTCCATTTCTTTCTCTCCTTCCTTCGTTCTTTTGCAGGGTGAGCACATCTATTGTTGATGCTGACAAGCTGCAGAAATGTATCCTGTGGAATATACAGCACTAATAAGATGCTCCCGTACTGTATGGCTGTCGGCATGCGAGCTCCGACCCAACTTTGCTATTTTGTGATTCTTTTGGCATCTTTACTTTTTTTGTATTTATTAGGCATACTAGTTAGATACTGAAGACTGCAGTGTTGGGTAGAGCTCACAAGTTAATCATTTTAACTGTACATGTGATGAATACAAATTGAAACTTGAAACTTGAAACTACCAAAATGTACAGAGGGACAGTCTTGTTATTGTGCAGCGTCCCAAATGGGACCATATTCCCTATATAGTGCCCATAGGGCTCTGGTCAAAAGAAAGCTCTGGTCAAGAGTAGGGAATAGGGTGCGACATGGAATGCACGCTGGGACTCCAGTCAACAGGATGAGTGTGTAGATACAGGGCCTCTTTATCAGCGCAGGAGACAGGGACGCAGACAGGCTGCAGAGCCACTAAATGTCTTTATGGGCTGGGGTATCAGTGGGTATTTGAATGAGTTATTTAATGGCTCAGGCATAGTAATAAAGTGGTGTAGAGAAATGATTAGCATTAGGAGTGTTTGTGACATTTTCAGAATTGACAGTTGGTAAATGAATAAATCAAATCAAACCAAATTCAATTATATTTCTCACATGCACCGAATACAACAGGTAGACCTTACCGTTAAATGCTTACTTACAAGCAGTCAACCAACAACGTAGTTTGAAGAAAATAAGAGTTAAGAAAATATAATATATAATATTTACTAAATAAACTAAAGTAAAGTAACAATAACAAGGCTACAGTACATACAGGGGGTACCGGTACCGAGTCAATGTGCGGGGATGCACGGTGGTCCAGGTAATTAAGGTAATATGTACATGTAGGTAAATTGACTATGTATAGATAATAAACAGTAACAGCAGTGTACATGTAGGTAAAGTGACTATGTATAGATAATAAACAGTAACAGCAGTGAACATGTAGGTAAAGTGACTATGTATAGATAATAAACAGTAACAGCAGTGTACATGTAGGTAAAGTGACTATGTATAGATAATAAACAGTAACAGCAGTGAACATGTAGGTAAAGTGACTATGTATAGATAATAAACAGTAACAGCAGTGAACATGTAGGTAAAGTGACTATGTATAGATAATAAACAGTAACAGCAGTGTACATGTAGGTAAAGTGACTATGTATAGATAATAAACAGTAACAGCAGTGTACATGTAGGTAAAGTGACTATGTATAGATAATAAACAGTAACAGCAGTGTACATGTAGGTAAAGTGACTATGTATAGATAATAAACAGTAACAGCAGTGTACATGTAGGTAAAGTGACTATGTATAGATAATAAACAGTAACAGCAGTGTACATGTAGGTAAAGTGACTATGTATAGATAATAAACAGTAACAGCAGTGTACATGTAGGTAAAGTGACTATGTATAGATAATAAACAGTAACAGCAGTGTACATGTAGGTAAAGTGACTATGTATAGATAATAAACAGTAACAGCAGTGTACATGTAGGTAAAGTGACTATGTATAGATAATAAACAGTAACAGCAGTGAACATGTAGGTAAAGTGACTATGTATAGATAATAAACAGTAACAGCAGTGTACATGTAGGTAAAGTGACTATGTATAGATAATAAACAGTAACAGCAGTGTACATGTAGGTAAAGTGACTATGTATAGATAATAAACAGTAACAGCAGTGTACATGTAGGTAAAGTGACTATGTATAGATAATAAACAGTAACAGCAGTGTACATGTAGGTAAAGTGACTATGTATAGATAATAAACAGTAACAGCAGTGTACATGTAGGTAAAGTGACTATGTATAGATAATAAACAGTAACAGCAGTGTACATGTAGGTAAAGTGACTATGTATAGATAATAAACAGTAACAGCAGTGAACATGTAGGTAAAGTGACTATGTATAGATAATAAACAGTAACAGCAGTGTACATGTAGGTAAAGTGACTATGTATAGATAATAAACAGTAACAGCAGTGTACATGTAGGTAAAGTGACTATGTATAGATAATAAACAGTAACAGCAGTGTACATGTAGGTAAAGTGACTATGTATAGATAATAAACAGTAACAGCAGTGTACATGTAGGTAAAGTGACTATGTATAGATAATAAACAGTAACAGCAGTGAACATGTAGGTAAAGTGACTATGTATAGATAATAAACAGTAACAGCAGTGTACATGTAGGTAAAGTGACTATGTATAGATAATAAACAGTAACAGCAGTGTACATGTAGGTAAAGTGACTATGTATAGATAATAAACAGTAACAGCAGTGTACATGTAGGTAAAGTGACTATGTATAGATAATAAACAGTAACAGCAGTGTACATGTAGGTAAAGTGACTATGTATAGATAATAAACAGTAACAGCAGTGTACATGTAGGTAAAGTGACTATGTATAGATAATAAACAGTAACAGCAGTGTACATGTAGGTAAAGTGACTATGTATAGATAATAAACAGTAACAGCAGTGTACATGTAGGTAAAGTGACTATGTATAGATAATAAACAGTAACAGCAGTGTACATGTAGGTAAAGTGACTATGTATAGATAATAAACAGTAACAGCAGTGAACATGTAGGTAAAGTGACTATGTATAGATAATAAACAGTAACAGCAGTGTACATGTAGGTAAAGTGACTATGTATAGATAATAAACAGTAACAGCAGTGTACATGTAGGTAAAGTGACTATGTATAGATAATAAACAGTAACAGCAGTGTACATGTAGGTAAAGTGACTATGTATAGATAATAAACAGTAACAGCAGTGTACATGTAGGTAAAGTGACTATGTATAGATAATAAACAGTAACAGCAGTGTACATGTAGGTAAAGTGACTATGTATAGATAATAAACAGTAACAGCAGTGTACATGTAGGTAAAGTGACTATGTATAGATAATAAACAGTAACAGCAGTGTACATGTAGGTAAAGTGACTATGTATAGATAATAAACAGTAACAGCAGTGTACATGTAGGTAAAGTGACTATGTATAGATAATAAACAGTAACAGCAGTGAACATGTAGGTAAAGTGACTATGTATAGATAATAAACAGTAACAGCAGTGTACATGTAGGTAAAGTGACTATGTATAGATAATAAACAGTAACAGCAGTGTACATGTAGGTAAAGTGACTATGTATAGATAATAAACAGTAACAGCAGTGTACATGTAGGTAAAGTGACTATGTATAGATAATAAACAGTAACAGCAGTGTACATGTAGGTAAAGTGACTATGTATAGATAATAAACAGTAACAGCAGTGTACATGTAGGTAAAGTGACTATGTATAGATAATAAACAGTAACAGCAGTGTACATGTAGGTAAAGTGACTATGTATAGATAATAAACAGTAACAGCAGTGTACATGTAGGTAAAGTGACTATGTATAGATAATAAACAGACAGTAGCATCAGTGTACATGTAGGTAGGGGTAAAGTGACTATGTATAGATAATAAACAGTAACAGCAGTGTACATGTAGGTAAAGTGACTATGTATAGATAATAAACAGTAACAGCAGTGTACATGTAGGTAAAGTGACTATGTATAGATAATAAACAGTAACAGCAGTGTACATGTAGGTAAAGTGACTATGTATAGATAATAAACAGTAACAGCAGTGTACATGTAGGTAAAGTGACTATGTATAGATAATAAACAGTAACAGCAGTGTACATGTAGGTAAAGTGACTATGTATAGATAATAAACAGTAACAGCAGTGTACATGTAGGTAAAGTGACTATGTATAGATAATAAACAGTAACAGCAGTGTACATGTAGGTAAAGTGACTATGTATAGATAATAAACAGTAACAGCAGTGTACATGTAGGTAAAGTGACTATGTATAGATAATAAACAGTAACAGCAGTGTACATGTAGGTAAAGTGACTATGTATAGATAATAAACAGTAACAGCAGTGTACATGTAGGTAAAGTGACTATGTATAGATAATAAACAGTAACAGCAGTGAACATGTAGGTAAAGTGACTATGTATAGATAATAAACAGTAACAGCAGTGTACATGTAGGTAAAGTGACTATGTATAGATAATAAACAGTAACAGCAGTGTACATGTAGGTAAAGTGACTATGTATAGATAATAAACAGTAACAGCAGTGTACATGTAGGTAAAGTGACTATGTATAGATAATAAACAGTAACAGCAGTGTACATGTGGTAACACTATGTATAGATAATAAACAGTAACAGTGTCATGTACTATGTATGTATAGATAATAAACAGTAACAGCAGTGTACATGTAGGTAAAGTGACTATGTATAGATAATAAACAGTAACAGCAGTGTACATGTAGGTAAAGTGACTATGTATAGATAATAAACAGTAACAGCAGTGTACATGTAGGTAAAGTGACTATGTATAGATAATAAACAGTAACAGCAGTGTACATGTAGGTAAAGTGACTATGTATAGATAATAAACAGTAACAGCAGTGTACATGTAGGTAAAGTGACTATGTATAGATAATAAACAGACAGTAGCATCAGTGTACATGTAGGTAGGGGTAAAGTACTATGTATAGAGTAAACAGTACAGTAGCATCAGTGTACATGTAGGTAAAGTGACTATGTATAGATAATAAACAGTAACAGCAGTGTACATGTAGGTAGAGTGACTATGTATAGATAATAAACAGTAACAGCAGTGTACATGTAGGTAAAGTGACTATGTATAGATAATAAACAGTAACAGCAGTGTACATGTAGGTAAAGTGACTATGTATAGATAATAAACAGACAGTAGCATCAGTGTACATGTAGTGTAAAGTGACTATATAGATAATAAACAGTAACAGCAGATAATAAACTATGTATAGATAATGAACAGCAGTGTACATGTAGGTAAAGTGACTATGTATAGATAATAAACAGACAGTAGCATCAGTGTACATGTAGGTAGGGGTAAAGTGACTATGTATAGATAATAAACAGTAACAGCAGTGTACATGTAGGTAAAGTGACTATGTATAGATAATAAACAGTAACAGCAGTGTACATGTAGACTATGTAAAGTGACTGTAGGTATGACTATGTATAGATAATAAACAGTAACAGCAGTGAACATGTAGGTAAAGTGACTATGTATAGATAATAAACTATGTATTAACTAGCAGTGCCAGTAACAGCAGTAACAGCAGTGACATGTAGGTAAAGTGACTATGTATAGATAATAAACAGTAACAGCAGTGTACATGTAGGTAAAGTGACATGTATAGATAATAAACAGTAACATGTACATGTAGGTAAATGACTATGTATAGATAATAAACAGTAACAGCAGTGAACATGTAGGTAAAGTGACTATGTATAGATAATAAACAGTAACAGCAGTGTACATGTAGGTAAAGTGACTATGTATAGATAATAAACAGTAACAGTGTACATGTAGGTAAAGTGACTATGTATAGATAATAAACAGTAACAGCAGTGTACATGTAGGTAAAGTGACTATGTATAGATAATAAACATAACATCAGTGTACATGTAGGTAGGGGTAAAGTGACTATGTATAGATAATAAACAGTAACAGCAGTGTACATGTAGGTAAAGTGACTATGTATAGATAATAAACAGTAACAGCAGTGTACATGTAGGTAAAGTGACTATGTATAGATAATAAACAGTAACAGCAGTGTACATGTAGGTAAAGTGACTATGTATAGATAATAAACAGTAACAGCAGTGTACATGTAGGTAAAGTGACTATGTATAGATAATAAACAGACAGTAGCATCAGTGTACATGTAGGTAGGGGTAAAGTGACTATGTATAGATAATAAACAGTAACAGCAGTGTACATGTAGGTAAAGTGACTATGTATAGATAATAAACAGCAACAGCAGTGTACATGTAGGTAAAGTGACTATGTATAGATAATAAACAGTAACAGCAGTGAACATGTAGGTAAAGTGACTATGTATAGATAATAAACAGTAACAGCAGTGAACATGTAGGTAAAGACTATGTATAGATAATAAACAGTAACAGCAGTGTACATGTAGAAAGTGACTATGTATAGATAATAAACAGTAACAGCAGTGAGCAGGTGATACAAACAGTAGGTAAAGTGACTATGTTAAAGTGACTATGTATAGATAATAAACAGTAACAGCAGTGTACATGTAGGTAAAGTGACTATGTATAGATAATAAACAGTAACAGCAGTGTACATGTAGGTAAAGTGACTATGTATAGATAATAAACAGTAACAGCAGTGTACATGTAGGTAAAGTGACTATGTATAGATAATAAACAGTAACAGCAGTGTACATGTAGGTAAAGTGACTATGTATAGATAATAAACAGTAACAGCAGTGTACATGTAGGTAAAGTGACTATGTATAGATAATAAACAGTAACAGCAGTGTACATGTAGGTAAAGTGACTATGTATAGATAATAAACAGTAACAGCAGTGTACATGTAGGTAAAGTGACTATGTATAGATAATAAACAGTAACAGCAGTGAACATGTAGGTAAAGTGACTATGTATAGATAATAAACAGTAACAGCAGTGTACATGTAGGTAAAGTGACTATGTATAGATAATAAACAGTAACAGCAGTGTACATGTAGGTAAAGTGACTATGTATAGATAATAAACAGTAACAGCAGTGTACATGTAGGTAAAGTGACTATGTATAGATAATAAACAGTAACAGCAGTGTACATGTAGGTAAAGTGACTATGTATAGATAATAAACAGTAACAGCAGTGAACATGTAGGTAAAGTGACTATGTATAGATAATAAACAGTAACAGCAGTGTACATGTAGGTAAAGTGACTATGTATAGATAATAAACAGTAACAGCAGTGTACATGTAGGTAAAGTGACTATGTATAGATAATAAACAGTAACAGCAGTGTACATGTAGGTAAAGTGACTATGTATAGATAATAGCAGCACAGTAGAAACAGTGTACACTGACGGAACGACTAAAGTGACTATGTATAGATAATAAACAGTAACAGCAGTGTACATGTAGGTAAAGTGACTATGTATAGATAATAAACAGTAACAGAGTGTACATGTAGGTAAAGTGACTATGTATGATAATAAACAGACGTGTAGTGACAGTATGTATAGTGACTAATAAATAAACAGTAACAGCAGTGTACATGTAGGTAAAGTGACTATGTATAGATAATAAACAGTAACAGCAGTGTACATGTAGGTAAAGTGACTATGTATAGTGGTAAACAGTAACAGCAGTGTACATGTAGGTAAAGTGACTATGTATAGATAATGGAAACAGTAACAGCAGTGTAACATGTAGGCAAAGTGACATGTATAGATAATGTAACAGCTAGTCCCTGTACATCTTGGCAAAGTGACTATGTATAGATAATAAACAGTAACAGCAGTGTACATGTAGGTAAAGTGACTATGTATAGATAATAAACAGTAACAGCAGTGTACATGTAGGTAAAGTGACTATGTATAGATAATAAACAGTAACAGCAGTGTACATGTAGGTAAAGTGACTATGTATAGATAATAAACAGTAACAGCAGTGTACATGTAGGTAAAGTGACTATGTATAGATAATAAACAGAACAGTAACAGAGTAGTGACTTGATGCCTACAAGCAGTAACAGCAGTGAACATGTAGGTAAAGGTAAGTCCAGTGACTATGTATAGATAATAAACAGTAACAGCAGTGTACATGTAGGTAAAGTGACTATGTATAGATAATAAACAGTAACAGCAGTGTACATGTAGGTAAAGTGACTATGTATAGATAATAAACAGTAATCAGTATAGATGCTGTAAACATGTAGGTAACCTGACTATGTATAGATAATAAACAGTGTAGGTAACATGTGGTATGACTATGTATAGATAATAAACAGTAACAGCAGTGAACATGTAGGTAAAGTGACTAACCTGTATAGATAATAAACAGTTCCAGCAGTGATCATGTAGGTTGACTCTGTATAGATAATAAACCTATCTCCTGATTCATGTAGGTAAAGTGACTATGTATAGATAATAAACAGTAACAGCAGTGACATGTAGGTAAAGTGACTATGTATAGATAATAAACAGTAACAGCAGTGAACATGTAGGTAAAGTGACTATGTATAGATAATAAACAGTAACAGCAGTGTACATGTAGGTAAAGTGACTATGTATAGATAATAAACAGTAACAGCAGTGTACATGTAGGTAAAGTGACTATGTATAGATAATAAACAGTAACAGCAGTGTACATGTAAGTATCTGAAACCCTAGGAAGCTCTTTGCCACCTTCTCCTCCCTCCTGACTATGTATGTAACATGTAGGTAAAGTCCCTATGTATAGATAATAAA
>NC_088218.1:12163501-12423501 GCF_036934945.1 Oncorhynchus masou masou | reverse complement strand
TCTCTCTATCCACCTCTCCTCTCCTAATCCATCTCTCTTCTCTCTATCCAACTCTCTTCTCAGGAGAATACCTCAGGAGAATACCTCTCCACTCTCTCCCTCTCTTCTCTCTCTCCCCCTCTCTTCTATTATCTTTCTCTCTCCCTCTTTCACACTCTCTCGGGGGCTACCTCACCTCTCCCTCTGCCCACCTTCTCTTAGGGGTACTCCTCCCCAGTAGCTCCACCCACCTGCACATGATAGCCTAGACTCCTCACCAGTAACTCCACCCACCTGAACATAAAAGCCTAGTCTCCTCCCAAGTAGCTCCACCCACCTGAACATAAAAGCCTAGTCTCCTCCCCAGTAGCTCCACCCACCTGAACATAAAAGCCTAGTCTCCTCCCCAGTAGCTCCACCCACCTGAACATAATAGCCTAGTCTCCTCACCAGTAACTCCACCCACCTGAACATAAAAGCCTAGTCTTCTCCCCAAGTAGCTCCACCCACCTGAACATAAAAGCCTAGTCTCCTCCCCAGTAGCTCCACCCACCTGAACATAAAAGCCTAGTCTCCTCCCCAGTAGCTCCACCCACCTGCACATAAAAGCCTAGTCTCCTCCCCAGTAGCTCCACCCACCTGCACATAAAAGCCTAGTCCATGCTGTTTACTTCTGTTCAGGGGTCTGTATCACACTTCTGTAACTCCAGTGATAGTTCCCCTCAACAGACACACACTGAGCAAGGTAAGGACATCCTATAGGTTTCCTGGAGGAAGGTGTGGTCTGTCAGGATTCATTTGGCTGATATTATGATGATGATTTGGAGGGGTTTTGCGAACTGGGTGTTTACCAGGAGTGTATTCTCATTCTCTAGACCTGGTACCACCTGACTATTTGGTGCTTTCAATGTCTGCATTTTTCTCCTCCGGTGAGTTTGTGTATTCTGGCAAAGGTGTCGAGGGAACGGGGCGAGATTCTTTGCACGTGTCTGGGTTGTTCTGAAGGCTATGTGGTTAAAATGAGGAGGACGTGCAGCTCAAATTGTTCAGTGTTCATTGGGACTTTTGTAACCTTTCAGAGATTCCCTGAAAAAGATCCTGCTGAAATAACCCTAAATCTCGTGATGATGAGGCACTTATTTTTCCAAAGAGAAAAGGACATGTGAAACAGACAGTCTGTTCAGTAGAAATCCAGGGCTTGTCAGAGGTGTTAACTCTGAGAGAACTGACCCAGTAGCTTTACTTCCAGTCTAGTTAGTTAAAACCACATCATGTATTAGGATGGTGATGTCAGAGGTGTTAACTCTGAGAGAACTGACCCAGTAGCTTTACTTCCAGTCTAGTTAGTTAAAACCACATCATGTATTAGGATGGTGATGTCAACCACATCTTCCAGTCTAGTTATTAAAACCACATCATGTATTAGGATGGTGATGTCAGAGGTGTTAACTCTGAGAGAACTGACCCAGTAGCTTTACTTCCAGTCTAGTTAGTTAAAACCACATCATGTATTAATGGTGATGTCAGAGGTGTTAACTCTGAGAGAACTGACCCAGTAGCTTTACTTCCAGTATTAGGATGGTGATGTCAGAGGTGTTAACTCTGAGAGAACTGACCCAGTAGCTTTACTTCCAGTCTAGTTAGTTAAAACCACATCATGTATTAGGATGGTGATGTCAGAGGTGTTAACTCTGAGAGAACTGACCCAGTAGCTTTACTTCCAGTCTAGTTAGTTAAAACCACATCATGTATTAGGATGGTGATGTCAGAGGTGTTAACTCTGAGAGAACTGACCCAGTAGCTTTACTTCCAGTCTAGTTAGTTAATACCACATCATGTATTAGGATGGTGATGTCAGAGGTGTTAACTCTGAGAGAACTGACCCAGTAGCTTTACTTCCAGTCTAGTTAGTTAAAACCACATCATGTATTAGGATGGTGATGTCAGAGGTGTTAACTCTGAGAGAACTGACCCAGTAGCTTTACTTATTAGGATGGTGTCTAGTTAGTTAAAACCACATCATGTATTAGGATGGTGATGTCAGAGGTGTTAACTCTGAGAGAACTGACCCAGTAGCTTTACTTCCAGTCTAGTTAGTTAATACCACATCATGTATTAGGATGGTGATGTCAGAGGTGTTAACTCTGAGAGAACTGACCCAGTAGCTTTACTTCCAGTCTAGTTAGTTAAAACCACATCATGTATTAGGATGGTGATGTCAGAGGTGTTAACTCTGAGAGAACTGACCCAGTAGCTTTACTTCCAGTCTAGTTAGTTAAAACCACATCGTGTATTAGGATGGTGATGTCAGAGGTGTTAACTCTGAGAGAACTGACCCAGTAGCTTTACTTCCAGTCTAGTTAGTTAATACCACATCATGTATTAGGATGGTGATGTCAGAGGTGTTAACTCTGAGAGAACTGACCCAGTAGCTTTACTTCCAGTCTAGTTAGTTAATACCACATCATGTATTAGGATGGTGATGTCAGAGGTGTTAACTCTGAGAGAACTGACCCAGTAGCTTTACTTCCAGTCTAGTTAGTTAAAACCACATCATGTATTAGGATGGTGATGTCAGAGGTGTTAACTCTGAGAGAACTGACCCAGTAGCTTTACTTCCAGTCTAGTTAGTTAATACCACATCATGTATTAGGATGGTGATGTCAGAGGTGTTAACTCTGAGAGAACTGACCCAGTAGCTTTACTTCCAGTCTAGTTAGTTAAAACCACATCATGTATTAGGATGGTGATGTCAGAGGTGTTAACTCTGAGAGAACTGACCCAGTAGCTTTACTTCCAGTCTAGTTAGTTAAAACCACATCGTGTATTAGGATGGTGATGTCAGAGGTGTTAACTCTGAGAGAACTGACCCAGTAGCTTTACTTCCAGTCTAGTTAGTTAATACCACATCATGTATTAGGAGGGTGATGTCATCTCCAGTCTAGTTAGTTAATACCACATCATGTATTAGGATGGTGATGTCATCTCCAGTCTAGTTAGTTAATACCACATCATGTATTAGGATGGTGATGTCATCTCCAGTCCAGTTAGTTAATACCACATCATGTATTAGGATGGTGATGTCATCTCCAGTCTAGTTAGTTAATATCTCATCATGTATTGGGATGGTGATGTCATCTCCAGTCTAGTTAGTTAATAACACATCATGTATTAGGATGGTGATGTCATCTCCAGTCTAGTTAGTTAATACCACATCATGTATTAGGATGGTGATGTCATCTCCAGTCTAGTTAGTTAATAACACATCATGTATTAGGATGGTGATGTCATCTCCAGTCTAGTTAGTTAATACCACATCATGTATTAGGATGGTGATGTCATCTCCAGTCTAGTTAGTTAATATCACATCATGTATTAGGATGGTGATGTCATCTCCAGTCTAGTTAGTTAATACCACATTGTGTATTAGGATGGTGATGTCATCTCCAGTCTAGTTAGTTAATACCACATTGTGTATTAGGATGGTGATGTCATCTCCAGTCTAGTTAGTTAATACCACATCATGTATTAGGATGGTGATGTCATCTCCAGTCTAGTTAGTTAATACCACATTGTGTATTAGGATGGTGATGTCATCTCCTGAATATGATCATATGCTAAATCCTTCGCTTAGCAGTCAAATATTATTCATATTATTCACATTCATATCATTTGAGACAGAGAGAGAGAGAGAGGCTGTTGAACACAGATTAACCCATTGAAAACATACCTCCAGCAGTCAGGATATGTGCAGCCTGATGGCCTGTCCTTGTAAAGTCAGTAGGCCCTGTGTCCACTAGACATGACTGTGTGGCTCTGGGCTTCTTAATGGGTTCCCTAAAGCCCCATGCAGCATCCTAGCTTTACCTTCACTTCCTGGCCCATAGATCTGAGCCTGGACCCTGAGGACGACTCTATTCTGTCCCCCCTCTCTTCCTCTCTCTCATTCCCCCCTCTTTTGCTCTCTCTCTTTCCCCTCTCTTCATCCCTCTCTTCCTATACAAGGATTAGATACAGCAGCAGGTTGTTTCTGTTGTCTCTGAGGTTCATTGTGGGAGCATTCCGTGGTGTCTGCTGTGCAGCCTGAGAGAGAGGGCCAGAAAAAGGCCTGGGCAGCGGGTTGTCACTCTACCCTGCCCAGAGGGTCACTCTCCCCCTGAAGGTGTGGAACCACAGTATCCGGTGTGATCTGTCTTAGACCGCTCAGCCATTCCAGGGAGGGGTGGATGAAATTGTTTGGAATTCAACTTCTAAGCCGCGACCTATTGTATGTGTTGTGTGAGCTAAGGGTGGTGCCCTTGCCTTGTTCAGGGTGAAGAGGTGATTCAGGTGTAGTCAGTTGGCAGAGATTTGACTCGACAACGATGTTCTTTGCTAGTTTAAAATAAATCACACCTGGTGATGTCATTTATTTATTTATTTTCTGAAGTTTATTTGGACAGGGACAGCATGCAACAAAAACATGCGTTGCTCCAGATTTAGCAAACAGCTCATTTACATACTTAGTCCCTGGGCAGGTGAACATATACTGTAACCGCGACAACATTATATACAAAAGGACAACATATGTACATCAGACATTTAAAAACAACAGGAAGGACATATAGAATATATAATTCAATTCAATTCAATTTGCTTTATTGGTATGACGTAAAAATTTACATCTTGCCAAAGCTTACTTTGAATATTTACAATATTAAAATAATTGTAATGAATATTGTCAACAGGACAACAGTAACAACAATAACCAAGGGTCAAAATAACTATTGAACAATATAGAGGACATGTTGGTTGGTCTGTCAGACACTGTCCCTCATCTTATGGCAGGCAGCAATGTAGTGCGCTGCCAACCCACAGCTCTCTGCGTCCTCCCCCAACAGGATGGGAAGCCTACTCTCATCAGAGAGGTCTTTGCCACAGCTCTCTGCGTCCTCCCCCAACAGGATGGGAAGCCTACTCTCATCAGAGAGGTCTTTGCCACAGCTCTCTGCGTCCTCCCCAACAGGATGGGAAGCCTAGGATCTTTGCCACAGCTCTCTGCGTCCTCCCCCAACAGGATGGGAAGCCTACTCTCATCAGAGAGGTCTTTGCCAACAGCTCTCTCAGAGAGGTCTTTGCCACAGCTCCTCCCCCAACAGGATGGGAAGCCTACTCTCATCAGAGAGGTCTTTGCCACAGCTCTCTGCGTCCTCCCCCAACAGGATGGGAAGCCTACTCTCATCAGAGAGGTCTTTGCCACAGCTCTCTGCGTCCTCCCCCAACAGGATGGGAAGCCTACTCTCATCAGAGAGGTCTTTGCCACAGCTCTCTGCGTCCTCCCCCAACAGGATGGGAAGCCTACTCTCATCAGAGAGGTTTTGCAAAGCTCTCTGCGTCCTCCCCCAACAGGATGGGAAGCCTACTCTCATCAGAGAGCCACAGCTCTCTTCCTCCCCAACAGGATGGGAAGCCTCTCTCTGCGTCCTCCCCCAACAGGATGGGAAGCCTACTCTCATCAGAGGTCTTTGTTTTATATTTCATCAGACTTTGCCACAGCTCTTTCCTCCCCAACAGGATGGGAAGCCTACTCTCATCAGAGAGGTCTTTGAAACCTTGAAGGGTTTCAAATTTGGAGAAATTACACTCTCTAATTGTTTTATATTTCTGACATTTTATCAGGAAATGCAGCTCTGTCTCGGGTTCTGCTGTGTTGCTGTCGTTGCACAGCCTTTCCTCTACAGGGAGCCAGGTTTTTCTCTCTCTTTCTCTTTCTTTCTTTCCCTTCTGTCTGTCTGTCTGTCTGTCTGTCTGTCTGTCTGTCTGTCTGTCTGTCTGTCTGTCTGTCTGTCTGTCTGTCTGTCTGTCTGTCTGTCTGTCTCCTACTCTCAGCTAATACCGTTGTATAAGAAGTGTTTACAAGGTTTAGGGGAATGTGCCCTGGGATCACACAGCTGCAGTGGCTGTGATTTGAGCACACTACCAAATACGGGACAGTAGCAGTCTATCCCTAGCAGATCAGCCCTACTGCCGGGAGCAGAGAAGCCCTGTTCCGTTCCACTGCAGCTGCTGTATCTGGTTCTTTTGTAGCTCGTCAGGATGTAACACCCACTGAATAGATGTATTGATAGTGCATTTAATTACGGTGCCTTCAGAAAGTATTCACACAAAGTATTTCCACATTTTGTTGTGTTACAGCCTGAAGATTGAGATTTTGTTTCACTGACCTACACACAATACCCCATAATGTCAAATTGGAAGTATGTTATTATTATTTATTTTTTTACAAATGAAAAGTTGAAGTGCCTTGAGTCAATAGGGATTCAACCCCTTTGTTATGACAAGCCTAAATAAGTTCAGGAGTAAAAATGGGCTTAACAAGTCACATAATAAATTGCATGGACTCACTCTGTGTGCAATAATATCTAAGGTCCCTCAGTTGAGCAGTGAATTTCATACACAGATTCAACCACAAAGACCAGGGAGGTTTTCCAATGCAAATAAAGGCACCTATTGGTAGATGGGTAAGAAAAAGGCAAACATTGAATATCCCTTTGAGCATGTTGAAGTTATTAATTACACTTTGAATGGTGCGTCAAAGATACACCGAGGCCAATGGTGAATTAAAATAGTTAGAGTTTAATGGCTGTGAAGGGAGAAAACTGAGGATGGATCAACAACATTACAGTTACTCTACAATATCAACCTAAATGACAGAGTGAAAAGAAGGAACTTCCTGTACAAAATAACAAATATTTAAAACATTCTTACTGTTTGCAATAAGGCACTAAAGTAAAACTGCAAAACAAATGTGGCAAAGAAATGAACTTTGTCCTGAATACAAAGCATTATATTTGGGGCAAATCCAACACCTCATGGTGTTGGCTGCATCATGTTATGGGTATGCTTTTCCTCGGCAAGGACTAAAGAGTTTTTTTAGGATAAAAATAAATGGAATAGAGCTAAGCACAAAACCTGGTTCAGTGTGGTTTTTAACAGACACTGGGAGACAAATTCACCTTTCAGCAGGACAATAACCTAAAACACAAGCCCAAATATACACCGGAGTTGCTTACCAAGATGTCATTGAATGTTCCAGAGTGACCTAGTGACAGTTTTTACTTAAATATGCTTGAAAATCTATGGCAAGACTTGAAAATGGCTGTCTAGCAATGATCAACAAACAACTTGTTTGAGCTTGAAGAATAATGTGCAAATATTGTATAATCCAGGTGTGCAAAGCTCTTAGAGACTTACCCAGAAAGACTCACAGCTGTAATGGCTCTTAGAGACTTACCCAGAAAGACTCACAGCTGTTATCACTGCCAAAGGTGAATCTAACATGTATTGACTCAGGGGAGGGAATACTTGTGTAAATTAGATATTTCTGTATTTCATTTGAAATACATTTGCAACAATTTCTAAAAACATGATTTCACTTATTTCATTATGGGGTATTGTGTGTAAATGGGTGAGACCAAATATATTTAATTTGTTTTGAATTCAGGTTTGTAACACAACAAAATGTGCAATAAGTCAAAGGGTACAAATCATTTCTGATAAAATAACTTGACAGTTATGTGGATATCTAAAATAAAATACCTTCAAAGTTATGTAGATTCTGAATTGAATTATTCATAGTGAATTTAGTAATATTACTGACAAAATAACTTGAAAGTTATGCAGATATGTGGAGTCATATTCTTAATAAAATATCCTTGAAAGTTACGCGGATGATGTCTCAAGCGAATGGCATGGAATTGAGAATTCCTACGGCAGTTTTGTATGGCATGTGATATGGCATGTGAAATGGCATGTGAAATGGCATGTGTATGGCATGTGATATAGAACATATTTGATTGCTGAACTGTATAATAGGTTAAGTTGTCTCTGACATCCATCATGTTCCTTATTCTCATCACTATCCTGTCTGGCCCGTGGCTGTACTGTACATCTCTCTTCTGAGAGATCCTAAATGATACTGGGTTTGGTTTAATGGTCTGGAGTGAAGCCATCAGCATGTGGGTAAAAACAACCCAACATGCTGTTATATATATTTTATGGTGGATTATGGTACAGGGGGGGAAGGAGAGATATGTGTTATGGTAACACCTTATGTAACCAACGGTAATAACATTTTATTATTAACATGGCGTTACATGGTAACTGCTTTGTAACTGCAGGTTAAAGTGTTACCAGTGTTATTGTGAAGAGAGCATTGACGACAGAAGCCAAAGTCCCTTAGACTGGTCTCTTGGATGGGATATTTCTCACACTGCAGTAGTTGGAAAAGTACTCAATAGTCACACTTGAGTAAAAGTAAAGATACCTTAATAAAACATAACTCAAGTCAAAGTGAATGTCACCCAGTAAAATATTACTTGAGTAAAAGTCTTAAAGTATCTGATTTTAAATGTACTTAAGTACAGTGGTGGAAAAAGTACTGAATTGTCATACTAAAAAAGTAAATGCTATACATCAAATTCCTTATATTAAGCAAACCAGACTACACAGGTTGTTTTTTATATTTACGGACAGACGGACACTCTCCAACACTCAGACATGAGTCTCCTGATCAGAGGCAGTAGGGATTACATTGCGTTATATTGATAGGTGTGTGAATTTGACCATATTGCTTGTCCTGCCTGAGCATTCCAAATACAATGAGTACTTTTGTGTCTCAGGGAAAATGTATGGGAGTAAAAAGTACATATTTTCTTATGTAGTGGAGTAAAAGTTGTCATAAATATAAATAGAAAAGTCAAGTACAGATACCCCCCAAAAACTACTTTAGTACTTCAACATAGTACTTTACACCACTGATACTGTGACATGATTTATCATCAGTTATTTATATCAGTTATGTCCATGGATTTAAACATGTATAGAATAGAATACCTTTATTGTAAATTAGATTAGAGTTCAGTTCCTGGAGGGTTTACAACATTCATTACAGCTCAAGCTGAATAAGAATATCGTGCCTCTCCACAAAAGTGTGGCCTAAAATATGCGACAGCTCACAGTTCCCAGTGTTAACAACACAAATAGTCTTAGTCTGAGATCACCAAGTATTGTGAAGGTACCAAAGCCTTCCCAACATAAAGTCAGCCTCTCCTCAGCTTATTTGTGACCCTCTTGACCCCTCGCTGACCCTGACCTCCATTACAACGTCCTATTCCACCCAGCTCTGTGAACTGTGTACTGCTGAGGTCATCGTGATCACCATTGGTTTCCCACCTCTGGAGGCTGAGAGCTACGACCAAATAACTCAGGGTGACTCCTGTAGCCTTGCTCTGTAAAGAGAGCGTCTATGTGTGAAGGAATGCTGGAAAAGGCCAGGCACACACACACATCGATCAGCTCATAAAATGGGCAGGACAACGGGAGTATTGGCAGAGGCGCTGACCTTTGCAGGGCAGGTATTTAGGCTGCTGGGAGTTGGGAGTGGAGTAGTGTTTGTGATGGGATAAATCACATCGGACAAGGCCAGATGAACAGCACATACAGGGAGAGGCGAGGGGAGAGGAGGGAGAAGAGAGGAGAGCAGAGGGGAGGGGAGAGGTTAAGGAGGGAGGAATGGAGAGGAGAGCTGGGGAACAAAGTTAAAGTGAGAGAAAGACAAAGGATCAGGAGTTAGTTGGAGGGAGGATTGATTCCTCTGCTGCTCCCCACACTACTGCTGTCAGAGTGGGACAGGAGACCTCACAGCCATCTCATCCTCATACAGTTGTCTGATGGGGCTAACAGGTCTAGCTCTCTTTCTTTCCCTCCCTCCCTCTTTCTTTCTCTAATCCTCTTTCTTGGGCTGTCTCTCTCTTGCTGTCTCTGTGTCTCACTCTCCTTCTCTCTGTCTCTCTCTCGTTTTCTCTCAGTCTTTCTCTCTCTCTTCCTCTTTTCCTCCCTCCCTCCTTCCTCCTTCCCTCCCTCCCGCCCTGTCTCTCTGTCTCTGCTTCCCAAGGGTCTTCACCACTAGACCAGGTCAGCTGAGTGAAGTGTGGAGTGGTGTTCCTGAATACACAGAGAGAGCACCCACAGATGAGATGAAGACTAGAGGGAGAGAGAGGCTTAGGTCCCGATGGGTTTTACAGTCCCCAGATGTGTGTTTGGCTCCCGCTCGGCTCTGTCAGCTGATCGGAAATTCCTGTGGAACCAGTGGTGCGTCTTTCCCTTTGAAACTCCAGAATGCTGCTGGGAAAAAGTCTAAGTGGGATACCTTTGGACGTCCCAACTCTGACGTCACCCCATTGAACTTGAAATATAAAACAGTTCAGTTAGTGTTAGGTAAGGGTTATGTTTAAGATTAAGGTAAATGATAAGGTTAGGATTTGGGTTTAAGGTCGAGAAGTCACAAGGTTCCCAGATATCACTAACACATACTGCTGCTAATACGGAGCGGCTCTTCTTCTGTTTAACACACTACTCATTATTGGAGGCTGCTGAGGAGAGAACGGCTCATAATAATGGCTGGAACGGAGCAAATGAAATGGCATCAAACACCTGGAAACCATGGAAACCATGTGTTGATGTATTTGACACCATTCCACTGATTCTGCTCCAGTCATTACCGTGTGTGTGTGTGTGTGTGTGTGTGTAGAGTAAGGTTGGAGTGGTTGCCATGGTTACCCGTGGACATCGGTTGGGCGAAAGGGAATGGGATGACACCAAAGACAATGGGCTTCTTTAGGGCACCAGCCACAGCCTGTAGGAAGGGAACCTGAACTGAGGCTCTGATCTAAAATCAGCTTACTCTCATCATATCCTAACCTTACCTATTAGATGAGGAAATGCTAAACTTGACCTTGGATCAGTGAGTACTGATGTAGGATCTTATTTTGAGCCAGTTTCCTACAGCAGGAAAATAATGCTGCAGCAACAAAAAATGTGAATTATGTGGATTATAATTATTGAACATTTTTTGTAGGGGTTGATACATTTTTTGTTAGGACAAATAAAGTCTGACATTTTAAAGTGGAAATTACAACCTTTAGGAGCCTTTTTAAACCTTGAATACACTACAAGTTTCAGCAACAAAACAAAAAGTTTCAGCAAGAAAAGAGTGATCAAATTAAGACCCTACATCTGTAGGGTAAAACTCATTTTATTCAGGGAAGGAAAGAGAGCACACAGATAGGTCCATGGGAAGGTGTCAGGCATTTCCCTCTGGTATTCTGTGTAGAAATTCCAAGGGCAGCTTTGTAAGATTTACAGTACTTTGTCTCCAGTCACGCGTCCTACCTTTGTGTTCAGAGGACATGATCCACATTCAACTTAAACTGTTCAGGCTTGATTTCTGGAACCGACGCAAGCAAAACGGCATCAAGTAAAGCCCAACGTGGTAAAAATGAAAATCCTTCCTTTTGTTCCCTCCTTTTCCCTCACTCCGTCTCTGTTCCATAGAATCTGTTTAACCCACTAACCTGTCTGTTCCGTCTTAGCTTGTCTCCACTGCCAGTCTTCGAGTGATATGCGTCATATACAGCGTGTTGAATATGTTTCAAGTTTCAACGTTTATTCGTCACGTGCACAGGATACAACCGGTGTAAAACAGTACTGTGAAATTCTTCCTTGAGAGCTCTTTCCCAACAATGCAGTGATAATACTATAGAGAATAATAGAAAATAGGATTCAAAAAATACACTAAAAGTACAATATGGCAGGATAAAAAAAACGGTTTTCAGTTTTTGTGAACATTAGAAACATTAGAAATACATCTGATGGTATTCTGGGTAGAGAGAGAACTGGTCCTCTGAGCTGCGTATTGTCTTACTGAGCGTCATAACAGAGAGTCTGATTTTACCACCTCAACAGTCCAGAGTTCGGATCAGTGGAAAACATGATATTATCCCTTATTTATTTGCTTGCTGTGTCCGTGTTTGAAGTGAGGTTGCAGTTTGATCAGAATCAGAAACAAGCAGTGTTCGATTTGGACAGACGATAACAGGGCCAGTAATGTTCACGTATAAGTTCACTTGTCAACTTCTCTTGTTCACTGCATGTGTACATAGTGAAGGGGTATTAGGCCAAGGGGTGCCGTTGAAACAGCGATGCCAGACCTGACTACAGACTACTAAAGAAGCACATATCTGTGCTCAACAGCATGGTTGGTATTCAACATGCTTTTCCTCATGATCCCCTTTTGATTATTGAGAATTAAAGTTACCATCTGGAAGCAGTCAGGGAAATACAGACGAGAAATGGAAATGTGATTATTTTCAAACCCCCGAGTTGGGGGCGATAAAAGAGTTGTGGCGCGGGACCAAGCAGACACTGCTGTGGTTGGAAGTGGTGGCAAAGGTGGTAGGAAATAGACATCCTGTGGTAGAATGGCAATAGCTTCTTTAAAAAAAAATGATTTGAGTCAGTTAAGAAAAAATTCTTATTTACAATGACAGCCTACCCCGGACAACGCTGGGCCAATTGTGAGCTGCCCTATGGGACTCCCAATCACATCCGGATGTGACACAGCCTGGATTTGAACCAGGGACTGTAGTGACACCTCTGGCACTGAGGAAAGTGCCTTAGACCCATGCGTCACTCGGGAGCCACTTTGTGGCACTATCATTATTGTTTTGCACCACACTAAAAATCCCAGGTTAGTGTCTAGGTCAGGGCTCCCCAACCCCGTTCCTGGAAAACTACTGTCCTATAGGTAGAAAACCTGCAGGGGTTGCTCACCAGGAACAGGGTTTGAGAGTCCTGGTCTAAATATTGACAGAGGGTTGGGAGAAATACATTTTGGCAGCCCGTTGAAGGAATATTTAGACGTTTGACTGACTTTTGTTGTTCCAACAGCAAGCCCCGGAGAACAACGTGGGAATTGTATTGCAGTCATGTGAATCTGATAAGTAAATAAGGCAGGGAGTGGGGAGGAAACAGGTTGCTTTTGCAGCTGAGAGCTTGGACCCGGCTCAGTTGTTGGATTCTGACTCTGCTGTGTGCCGGACTCCGTCTCCCTAGCTCCTCGGCCAAATTGAGGAGCCAAAGAAGATGGCTCCCACAGGCCTCTTGCAATTGGTCCGTCTAGAATTCCTTGGAATATCCAAGACTGTCACCCGATTGGTTGATGTGTGAGTGGGCTGCGTGGAGACTGGAAAACAGCAGCTGTGAACCCTTGTACCCCGGCTCTCTTTAACTCTGGGTGTCTGGCCCTCACTGTCCACAGGGGGAGTAGTTAAAGAACATTATTGTTAAATGAACTAGGGGTGTTGGTAGGACAGGTGTTGGTAATTGAATAGGATGTGTTTTGGTCTGGTTGCTCTCAGATTGACACGTCCTTGGAGACGTGCCATGATGCATCTGTTTTAAAGAGCCTATTGCTCTTCTCAGTTTTCACTGCTGTTGTTGTTGTTAATTGTTGTTGTCAGTAACCCCTTATTTCCGGGTCATATACTTTTTATTATTATTATTTACTCATTACAAAGCGACTAAATTAAAACATTTCCAATTTGTAAGTCGCTCTGGATAAGAGCGTCTGCCAAATGACTTAAATGTAATGTAAATGTCTATTGCAGTGCAGCCCGGTGTTCATCCGTTCGTGTTTGGCAGCACTCAGTCCTCTGTCCATGGTGCTGGATACATACATTGCAAACACAATAGTTCAATCTTTTTCTTCCTGAAAATCTTATCGGATCAGAAATATACCTCTTGGTTTAAAGTAAATGCTGGTGTCTTGGTATCCCCTCTCAGCTCTTTCATGTTTGTGTATTATTTTAATCAAAGCTGCAAATCATTCTTAATCCAGAGGTCTCAGAGTCATTTCCGACATGAAGCCTAAGGGATGTCTTCTGAGTCTGGGAATAATTGTCTCGCTGATCACTGTGGATGCCAAGAGTGTGCAAAGCTGTCGAGGCAAAGCGTGGCTACTTTGAAGAATCTCAAATATACAATATATTTTGATTTGTTTAACACTTTTTTGGTTACTACATGATTCCATATGTGTTATTTTAGAGTTTTGATGTCTTCACTATTATTCTACAATGTAGAAAATAGTCAAAAGAAAGAAAAACCCTGGAATGATTAGGTGTGTCTAAATTTGGACTATTACTGTATATATATAATAAGATGATAAAAAAATAGAATGACAAAGCTGTAAAACATTATTCTAAATACAAACCATCAGCTCAGTGAATACCATTGGTGTTTAATATGTGTAACGGCGTTCTTCTTTTGTTGAAGGAGAGTCGGACCGAAATGCAGCGTGTAAGTTACTCATGTTTAATAGTGAAGACAAACGAACGAACTATACATGAACAACTAATAAATACAAAACAACAAACAGAACGTGAAACCTGTTACAGCCTGACTGGTGCACACTACACAGAGACAGGAACAATCACCCATGAAATACAAGGTGAAAACCAGGCTACCTAAATACGGTTCCCAATCAGCGACAACGAGAATCACCTGACTCTGATTGAGAACTGCCTCAGGCAGCCAACCTATTTAACACACACACACCCCTAATCAACTACAATCCCAAACACTACAAACCCCAATACGAAAAAACAATACATAATAACCCCATGTCACACCCTGGTCTTACTAACTAATAAACTAAAACACAAAATACTAAGACCAAGGCGTGACAAATATGTATTTTTTTACACACTTGTATTTAGTTTTCTATGTCAATATGTCTTTGTTGTAAATGTGTTGTGCCAGACTGGTGGCAGTTATAAAATAATACAAAAGTTGGAGAGTTGCAGAGTTAGCTGAAATTATGTTGATTAGCTTTTTTCATTATTTTGTTGATTTTCTCTTGAACCAGAAAGTCTATATACTAGAAACTTGTAGACAATATGGACACAGATATAAAATAATTATACTATATATTAGGGCCGAGATACCAGTATTTGTTATTTTGCAAAAATGAAAACACGAGGCAGATCATACTCTTTAAAACCTGCTGTATATAAAATATTGGGTTCATCTTTTTATTTGTTTATTTGGTTCCCCCTTAGCTTTTGCAGAAGCATCAGCTACTCTTCCTGGGGTCTACAAAACACACAAAACATGACAAGTAATAGAACACTGAAAGACAAGGACAGTCACAACTTTTAAACACAACAATTTACAAACACCACAACTAAAAAACAATGTGTGTGTGTGTGTGTGTCCCCTCATAGTCCAGCTTTTTTAAAGGTACAGTAATTCTTCTGTTTGACTGAGTAATGGAAGATGGAAGGGAGTTCCATGCGATCATGGCTCTGTATAACACTGTACGTTGCCGTGAATTCGTTTTGGACTTGGGGACTGTGAACAGATGCCTGGTGGCATGTCTTGTGGGGTATGTATGTATGGGTGTCTGAGCTGAATGTCTGTGTAATCAAATAACAATCTGGAGTTTTCATTGCAGTAATATTTCTCATGGAAAGAAGCAGTTAGTCTCTCGTCAACCCTCAACCAGGAAGGACTGGCATGTTGTTGATGTTAGTTCTGTATGCGTAGTTAAGGGCGAGGCGTGCTGCTCCGTTTTGAGCCGGGTTCAGCCTTGCTAGGTCTTTCTTTGCTGCACCTGACCATATTACCGGACAGTAATCAAGACCAGAGTCTTAACAACTAGTACAGTTGATTTCTGTGTCAAAAATGCAGAACATCTTTTTATACCAGAGTGATAGCACCTCCACTACTGTCCAGAGTGATAGCACCTCCACTACTGTCCAGAGTGATAACACCTCCACTACTGTCCAGAGTGATAGCACCTCCACTACTGTCCAGAGTGATAACACCTCCACTACTGTCCATCGTGATAGCACCTCCACTACTGTCCAGAGTGATAAAACCTCCACTACTGTCCAGTGATAAAACCTCTACTACTGTTCAGAGTGATAGCTCCACTGTCCAGAGTGATAGCACCTCCACTACTGTCCATCGTGATAACACCTCCACTACTGTCCATCGTGATAGCACCTCCACTACTGTCCAGAGTGATAAAACCTCCACTACTGTCCAGTGATAAAACCTCCACTACTGTCCAGTGATAAAACCTCTACTACTGTTCATAGTGATAACACCTCTACTTGTCAGGACCCGGTTACGAACCTGGGTCTCCGGAGTGAGAAACAGTCACTTAACCAACTGAGCCACGAATAGTCAGCAGAACCCAGAAGATGAGGCAGACACAGCAGTACTTAAGAGGGTGTATTTAATAAAGTAAAAAGGAGAAGTCCTACAATACAAAAAATGGCAAATCCAAAAGGTGGTAGGTATAGCACAAAAAAGCCTCAAGAGATACTCAAAAACAAAAACAGAAATCCACAAGAGCATCCACCGGAAACGACAAGAATACACAGAACACTAGGGCTGGGTGCTAACATACAAACACAGAGCACAGAACTGAGGGAAACTAAGGGTTTAAATACAATCAGGGAAAACGAGGCACAGGTGCAAATAATAATGGGGAACAAGGGAAAAAACATAAGGTCAAAAAGCACAATGGGGGCATCTAGTGACCAAAACCCGGAACAACCCTGGCCAAATCCTGACAGAATCCCCCCTAGGAACGGCTCCTGACGTTCCTACCAGCTCTCTCAGGGTGGAGGGCCCTGAACTGACGAATGAGGTCAGGGTCCAGGATGTCTTTGGCAGGAACCCAGGAGCGCTCCTCGGGACCGTAGCCTTCCCAGTCCACCAGATACTGCCAGGACCGCTGCACCCGGCGGGAATCCAGTATCCGATGGACGGTATAAGCCGGCTGGCCTCCAATGACACGAGGCGGAGGGGGAGGTCTGTCTGCCGGGACAAGGGGAGAAAAAACAACAGGTTTTAACAATGAAATGTGAAATGTGGGATTAATCTTAAGGGATCTGGGTAAGTGTAGGCGATAGGAAACTGGGTTAACTCTCCTGGCAACCTTGAAGGGACCGATGTATTTTTGGGACAGCTTGCGAGACTCCACCCGTAGAGGTAAGTCTCTTGTGGAGAGCCAGACTCTCTGGCCGGGGCGCAGGGTAGGCCCGGGACGGCGACGTCTGTTGGCTTGTTGTTGGTACCTCTGTGAGGAACGCATAAGATTAAGACGGGTCTTCCTCCACATAAGCCGACAGCGTCTGACGAACTTCAAGGCTGAAGGCACTCTGACTTCTGCCTCCTGGTCCGGGAACAATGGAGGAGCATAGCCAAACTGACACTCGTGCGGGACATACCAGTGGAGGAGGAGCGCAAGGTGTTGTGCGCGTATTCGGCCCAAACAATAAAGGATGACCATGTGGACGGGTTGTCACGAGTCATACATCGGAGGGTGGTTTCCAGCTCTTGATTCATCCTCTCTGTTTGGCCGTTGGACTCCGGATGGTACCCTGAAGATAGACTGGCAGAAGCCCCCATGAGTTGGCAGAAGGCCTTCCAAAACCTTGAGGCGAACTGGGGACCTCTGTCAGAAACCATATCTTGAGGTATGCCGAAGACTCGGAACACATGATTAATTACCAACTCAGCCGTTTCCTTGGCAGAAGGTAACTTAGTCAGAGGGACGAACCTGGCCGCCTTTGAAAACCTGTCGATTATGACTAGGATAGTAGTATTGCCATGGGATGGAGGAAGTCCAGTAATAAAGTCCAATGAGATATGGGACCAGGGTCTGTGGGGAACAGGTAAAGGGTGAAGGAGTCCTTGAGGGCGTAGGTGAGAAGATTTGCCCTGGCAGCACACGGGGCAGGCATTGACGAAAGTGGCAACGTCTTCTCTTATGGTAGGCCACCAGAACTTACGCTGGATGAACTCCAAGGTGCGACCTACGCCCGGATGACAGGTGAGGCGAGAGGAGTGCCCCCACAGAAGGACCTGAGTCCTCACTGCCTTGGGGACAAACAACCGATTGGCAGGACCTCCTTTCGGGTCCGGTTCGCTAGCTTGAGCACGTCTCACGGTATCCTCAACTTGCCACGAGATCGGAGCCACAATCTTAGCAGCAGGAAGGACAGGCATGTCCGTGTCATCTCGAATGGCAGGAGCGTAGACTCGGGACAGGGCATCCGGTTTGAGATTCTTCGACCCGGGCCGATAGGTGAGGATAAACTGGAATCGATTGAAGAAAAGAGACCATCTAGCTTGTCTAGAGTTCAACCGCTTCGCCTGCTGGATATACTCCAGATTTTTGTGGTCCGTAAGCACTTGAAACGGGTGAGAAGCCCCCTCGAGCCAGTGTCTCCATTCCTTCAATGCCATCTTAACCGCTAGGAGTTCACGATCCCCCACATCGTAGTTCCTCTCAGTCGGGGTAAGCCGGTGTGAGAAGAAAGCGCACGGATGAAGCTTCTTGTCTTCACCCCTCTGAGACAGGACAGCTCCAACACCAACCTCTGATGCGTCTACCTCCACCACAAATGGTTCATCCGTAGTCGGTAGTATCAGGATGGGAGCAGAGAGAACGCGCTGCTTGAGTCCTTGGAAGGCCGTCTCAGCTTCTCTTCCCCACAAAAACCTTGCATTGCCACCCTTGGTTAAAGCTGAGAGAGGGGCTGCCACCAAGCTGAAGTTCTTGATGAACTTGTGGTAAAAGTTTGTGAAGCCCAGGAAACGCTGAACCTCCTTAACGGATTTGGGGGTGGGCCAATCCGCTACCGCCTCTACCTTCCTGGGGTCCATTTGGACTCGACCGGGTTCCACTACAAATCCCAGGAATTGTACTCGGGATGAATGGAATTCACATTTTTCCGGCTTAACGTACAGATGGCTGTCTAGGAGGCGTTTGAGTACTTGTCTGACATGCTTAGTGTGTTCTTGAAGGGAGCTCGAAAAGATGAGGATGTCATCCAAGTAAACGAACACAAATATGTTAAGCATATCCCTAAGCACATCGTTTATGAGCGCTTGGAACACCGCTGGGGCGTTGGTCAGGCCGAAGGGCATCACCAAGTATTCATAGTGACCAGTAGGCGTGTTGAAAGCGGTCTTCCACTCGTCACCAGGTCTGATCCGCACAAGATGGTATGCGTTCCGCAGGTCAAGCTTAGTGAAAACAACTGCTTCCTGGAGCAGCTCGAAGGCTGTGGCCATAAGGGGTAGCGGGTAACGGTTACGGACGGTTATGGCATTGAGTCCCCGGTAGTCGATGCAAGGAAGTAATCCACCGTCTTTCTTGGCCACAAAGAAAAACCCTGCTCACGCCGGGGAGGTGGATGGACGCATGAGGCCTGCTTCCAGAGCATCCTTGATGTAGGTATCCATAGCAGCTCGTTCGGGTGGAGATAGGGAAAAGATCCGACCCCTGGGGGGGCAAGTGCCCGGAAACAGGTCGATGGGGCAATCGTAAGGTCTATGGGGTGGTAGCATGGTGGTCCTCTGTTTGCTAAACACCAGTTTGAGGTCATGGTAACACTCGGGAACTCGGGTCAGGTCGATGGATTCTAAAGACTCGGGAATAGAACTCGGGGAATTCTGGAAAATACAAGTAGCTTGGCACGTAGGACCCCACTGCTTGATAGTGCCCATAGACCAGTCGATGTGAGGGTTATGGCTGTGAAGCCAGGGGTATCCAAGGACGAGAGGGAACTCGGAACAGGAGATCAAATGAAAGTTCATCAATTCCTGGTGTTTTGAAACTGAAAGTCGCAAGGAGGTAGTGACATGAGTGACAAGTCCAGATCCCAAAGGGCTTCCATCCAATGTAGTAACCCTCATGGGGTCACTTAGAGGTTCAGAGGGAACGCCATTCTCCTTCGCCCAGACACCATCCATGAAGTTACCTGCGGCTCCAGAGTCTACCAAGGCTTGAAGGTGAAGCTTGTGGTTGTCCCAGGAGAGGGTGACTGGAATGAGCAGACGGGAGTTGGACGGATGGGAGGAGGTTATGTTTCCCGTTACAGTTCCCCCGGTCTGTACGGGACAGAGCGTTTCCCTGGAGCCCGGGACACGTGGAACGGAAATGGCCCGGTTTGCCGCAATATAGACAGCGTCGCTCCTCATCCGGCGGTCTCTCTCAGCCTGGGAGATGCGTCCAATCTGCATGGGTTCCGATGGAGCCAGCGAGGATAAAGGTGGGGACTCGGAGCTGGGACTGATAGGGGCTAGAGGTCTACGGTTGAGTTCTCTCTCTCTCAGACGCTGGTCAATGCGTGAGGCCAACTTGATCAGGGACTCGAGATTGTCCGGTGGTTCCCGAGTGGCCAGTTCATCTTGGATAGTGTCGGAAAGGCCTTTCAGAAAGCACACCGTGAGCGCCTCGTTGTTCCAGCCACTTGCTGCTGCCACCGTGCGGAACTGGATGGCATAGTCCGTCACGCTGCGCCAACCTTGGTGGAGAGTCAGCTGTTTGGCTGAGTCAGAACCACTGCTTGGGCCTTGAAACACTCGTTTGAATTCCTCAACAAAGGCAGAGTAGCTGGCACAGCAGGAACTATGGGCATCCCACACAGCAGTAGCCCAGGCCAGGGCTTTTTCCGACAGCAGGGTGATGATATAAGCGATCTTAGACCGGTTGGTGGGAAACGACGAGGGTTGTAGCTCAAAGGAGAGAGAACATTGGGTGAGAAACCCTTTACAAGCACTTGGATCACCTGAGAACCGTTGGGGAGGTGGAAGACGAGGTTCAGCCAGGGGGTTAACTGCCATGGGTACGTGAATCTGAGGTACTGGGACGGGAACTGTTGCCGGGGTAAGACGATCAGATATTTGCTTAATGGAAGTCAGCATCTCCGACAGAAGATGAGAATGTCTAGCCATTAAGGCCTTTTGCTGAACCAGGGCGGCTTCGTGGCGTTGGACAGTCTCCTGGTGGTGGGACAGCATGGCAAAAAGGTCCTGGGAACTGGCTGCCTCTGGGTTCATTTTTGGCTCTGTGTTTCTGTCAGGACCCGGTTACGAACCTGGGTCTCCGGAGTGAGAAACAGTCACTTAACCAACTGAGCCACGAATAGTCAGCAGAACCCAGAAGATGAGGCAGACACAGCAGTACTTAAGAGGGTGTATTTAATAAAGTAAAAAGGAGAAGTCCTACAATACAAAAAATGGCAAATCCAAAAGGTGGTAGGTATAGCACAAAAAAGCCTCAAGAGATACTCAAAAACAAAAACAGAAATCCACAAGAGCATCCACCGGAAACGACAAGAATACACAGAACACTAGGGCTGGGTGCTAACATACAAACACAGAGCACAGAACTGAGGGAAACTAAGGGTTTAAATACAATCAGGGGAAAAGAGGCACAGGTGCAAATAATAATGGGGAACAAGGGAAAAAACACAAGGTCAAAAAGCACAATGGGGGCATCTAGGGACCAAAACCCGGAACAACCCTGGCCAAATCCTGACACTACTACTATAGAGTGACAAAACCTCCACTACTGTCCTCAATGATAACACCTCTACTACTGTCCAGAGTGATAACACCTCCACTACTGTCCATCGTGATAACACCTCCACTACTGTCCATCGTGATAACACCTCCACTACTGTCCATCGTGATAAAACCTCCACTACTGTCCAGAGTGATAACACCTCCACTACTGTCCAGAGTGATAACACCTCTACTACTGTCCAGAGTGATAGCACCTCTACTACTGTCCAGAGTGATAACACCTCTACTACTGTCCTCAATGACAACACCTCCACTACTGTCCAGAGTGATAACACCTCTACTACTGTCCAGAGTGATAGCACCTCTACTACTGTCCAGAGTGATAACACCTCTACTACTGTCCTCAATGATAACACCTCCACTACTGTTCATAGTGATAACACCTCTACTACTATAGAGTGACAAAACCTCCACTACTGTCCTCAATGATAACACCTCTACTACTGTCCAGAGTGATAACACCTCCACTACTGTCCAGAGTGATAACACCTCCACTACTGTCCATCGTGATAAAACCTCCACTACTGTCCAGAGTGATAACACCTCCACTACTGTCCAGAGTGATAACACCTCCACTACTGTCCAGAGTGATAACACCTCTACTACTGTCCTCAATGATAACACCTCCACTACTGTCCAGAGTGATAACACCTCTACTACTGTCCAGAGTGATAGCACCTCTACTACTGTCCAGAGTGATAACACCTCTACTACTGTCCATAGTGATAACACCTCCACTACTGTCCAGAGTGATAACACCTCCACTACTGTCCATAGTGATAACACCTCCACTACTGTTCATAGTGATAGCACCTCTACTACTGTTGATAGTGATAACACCTCTAAATCAAATCGAATCAAATGTATTTATATAGACCTTCGTACATCAGTTGATATCTCAAAGTGCTGTACTGAAACCCAGCCTAAAACCCCAAACATCAAGCAATGTAGGTGTAGAAGCACGGTGGCTAGGAAAAACTCCCTAGAAAGGCCAAAACCTAGGAAGAAACCTAGAGAGGAACCAGGATATGAGGGGTGGCCAATCGTCTTCTGGCTGTGCCGGGTGGAGATTATAACAGAACATGGTCAAGATGTTCAAATGTTCACAAATGACCAGCATGGTCAAATAATAATAATCACAGTAGTTGTCGAGGGTGCAGCAAGTCAGCACCTCAGGAGTAAATCTCAGTTGGCTTTTCATAGCCGATCATTAAGAGTATCTCTACATTTACATTTAAGTCATTTAGCAGACGCTCTTATCCAGAGCGACTTACAAATTGGTGAATTCACCTTCTGACATCCAGTGGAACAGCCACTTTACAATAGTGCATCTAAATCATTTAAGGGGGGGGTGAGAAGGATTACTTTATCCTATCCTAGGTATTCCTTGAAGAGGTGGGGTTTCAGGTGTCTCCGGAAGGTGGTGATTGACTCTGCTGTCCTGGCGTCGTGAGGGAGTTTGTTCCACCATTGGGGGGCCAGAGCAGCGAACAGTTTTGACTGGGCTCTACCACTCCCGCTGTCTCTAGAGAGTTGAAAACAGCAGGTCTGGGACAGGTAGCATGTCCAGTGAAGAGGTCAGGATTCCATAGCCGCAGGCAGAACAGTTGAAACTGGAGCAGCAGCACAGCCAGGTGGACTGGGGACAGCAAGGAGTCATCATGCCAGGTAGTCCTGAGGCATGGTCCTATGGCTCAGGTCCTCCGAGAGAAAGAAAGAATTAGAGAGAGCATACTTAAATTCACACAGGACACCGGATAAGACAGGAGAAGTACTCCAGATATAACAAACTGACCCTAGCTCCCCGACACATAAACTACTGCTGCATAAATACTGGAGGCTGAAACAGGAGGGGTCAGGAGACACTGTGGCGCCATCCAACGATACCCCCGGACAGGGCCAAACAGGAAGGATATAACCCCACCCACTTTGCCAAAGCACAGCCCCCACACCACTAGAGGGATAACTTCAACCACCAACTTACCATCCTGAGACAAGGCCGAGTATAGCCCACAAAGATCTCCACCACGGCACAACCCAAGGGGGGGCACCAACCCAGACAGGAAGATCACGTCAGTGACGCACCCCCTCCTAGGGACGGCATGAAAGAGCACCAGTAAGCCAGTGACTCAGCCCCCGTAATAGGGTTAGAGGCAGAGAATCCCAGTGGAGAGAGGGGAACCGGCCAGGCAGAGACATCAAGGGCGGTTCGTTGCTCCAGAGCCTTTCCGTTCACCTTCACACTCCTGGGCCAGACTACACTCAATCATATGACCCACTGAAGAGATGCATCTTCAGTAAAGACTTAAAGGTTGAGACCGAGTCTGCGTCTCTCACATGGGTAGGCAGACCATTCCATAAAAATGGAGCTCTATAGGAGAAAGCCCTGCCTCCAGCTGTTTGCTTAGAAATTCTAGGGACAATTAGGAGGCCAGCGTCTTGTGACCGTAGCGTACGTGTAGGTATGTACAGCAGGACCAAATCAGAAAGATAGGTAGGAGCAAGCCCATGTAATGCTTTGTAGGTTAGCAGTAAAACCTTGAAATAAGCCCTTGCCTTAACAGGAAGCCAGTGTAGGGAGGCTAGCACTGAAGTAATATGATCACATTTTTTGGTTCTAGTCAGGATTCTAGCAGCCATATTTTGCACTAATTGAAGTTTATGTAGTGCTTTATCCATGTAGTTGGAAAGTAGAGCATTGCAGTAGTCTAACCTAGAAGTAACAATACCATGGATTAATTTTTCTGCATAATTTTTGGTTCAGAAATTTTCAGATTTTTGCAATGTGACTGGATTGGAAAAAAGCTGTCCTTGATATGTTCGTCAAAAGAGAGATCAGGGTCCAGAGTAACGCCGAGGTCCTTCACAGTTTTATATGAGACTGCTGTACAACCATCAAGATTAATTGTCAGATTCAACAGAAGATCTCTTTGTTTCTTGGGACCTAAAAAAGCATCTGTTTTGTCCGAGTTTAAAAGTAGAACGTTTGCAGCCATCCACTTCCTTATGTCTGAAACATAGGCTTCTAGCGAGGGCAATTTTGGGGCTTCACCGTGTTTCATTGAAATGTTCAGCTGTGTGTCATCCGCATAGTAGTGAAAGTTAACATTGTTTTCGATGACATCCCCAAGAGGTCAAATATATAGTGAAAACAATAGTGGTCCTATAACGGAACCTTGAGGAACACCGAAATTTACAGTTGATTTGTCAGAGGACAAACCATTCACAGAGACAAACTGATATCTTTCCGACAGATAAGATCTAAACCAGGCCAGAACTTGTCTGTGTAGACCAATTTCGGTTTCCAATCTCTCCAAAAGAATGTGGTGATCAATGGTATCAAAAGCAGCACTAAGGTCTAGGAGCACAAGGACAGATGCAGAGCCTCAGCCTGATGCCATTAAAAGGTCATTTACCACCTTCACATGTGCAGTCTCAGTGCTATGATGGGGTCTAAAACCAGACTGAAGCATTTTGTATACTCTAATACCATAAATAGTGATACAACCTCTACTACTGTTCATAGTGATAACACCTCTACTACTGTCCAGAGTGATAACACCTCTACTACCATAACTAGTGATAACACCTCTAATACCGTAAATAGTGATAACACCTCTACAACTATCCAGAGTGATAACACCTCCACTACTGTACATAGTGATAACACCTCTACTACTGTCCAGAGTGATAACACCTCTACTACTGTATATAGTGATACCACCTCTACTACTGTACATAGTGATACCACCTCTACTACTGTACATAGTGATACCACCTCTACTACTGTCCAGAGTGATAACACCTCCACTACTGTCCAGAGTGATAGCACCTCCACTACTGTCCAGAGTGATAACACCTCCACTACTGTACATAGTGATACCACCTCTACTACTGTACATAGTGATACCACCTCTACTACTGTCCAGAGTGATAACACCTCTACTACTGTCCAGAGTGATAACACCTCTACTACTGTACAGTGCTGTATGATGGCCAAGTTGGGCAGGGCAGTGAGATGGAGATGGCAGCTCAGTGTTAAAACCCCAGCTGTCTGAGAAAAGTAATGGAACTCCAGGATCTCTCATTCATCATCGTTCTGTTGCAGGGCCCTAGTCTGCACTGCACCGCAACGTATCGGACCTGTGGCAGAGTCACAAGCAGTCTCATGCCTCGGGAAGCCCCCAATTCCAACACCACCAAATACAGAGGGAAAGTACAGAGACCTGTGGCAGAGTCACAAGCAGTCTCATGCCCCGGGAAGCCCCCAACTCCAACACCACCAAAAACAGAGGGACAGTACAGAGACCTGTGGCCAGAGTCACAAGCAGTCTCATGCCTCGGGAAGCCCCCAATTCCAACACCACCAAAAACAAAGGGAAAGTACCGAGACCTGTGGCCAGAGTCACAAGCAGTCTCATGGCCCGGGAAGCCCCCAACTCCAACACCACCAAAAACAGAGGGAAAGTACAGAGACCTGTGGCAGAGTCACAAGCAGTCTCATGGCCCGGGAAGCCCCCAACTCCAACACCACCAAAAACAGAGGGAAAGTACAGAGACCTGTGGCCAGAGTCACAAGCAGTCTCATGGCCCGGGAAGCCCCCAACTCCAACACCACCAAAAACAGAGGGAAAGTACAGAGACCTGTGGCCAGAGTCACAAGCAGTCTCATGGCCCGGGAAGCCGGGGCATGTAAATGTGAAGCTATAATAATACTAGTGCAGACACAGGCAACTAGACATAGAAAATAACCCACAAAATACCCAAAGAAGATGGCTGCCTAAATATGGTTCCCAATTAGAGACAATGATAAACAGCTGCCTCTAATTGAGAACCAATCGAGGCAACCATAGACATACATAAACACCTAGATAGTAAACGACCCCATAAACCTACAAAACCCCTAGACAGTACAAACACATACATCACCCATGTCACACCCTGACCTCACCAAAACAATAAAGAAAACCAAAAATACTAAGGTCAGGCCGTGACTGTACCCCCCCCCCCCCAAAGATGTGGACTCCCGGCCGCACACCTAAACCTATATGAGAGGGTGTGGGTGGGCATGACTCCGAGGTGGCGGTTCTGGCTCAGGATGTGGACCCCTCTCCACTTCACCCTTACTTAATGTCTCTGGAGCGGGAACCGTCACCGCCGACCACGGACTAGAGGACGCCACTGGACTGATGGTCGAGTCTGGAGTGAGTGGCGGATCCGGACTGGAGGGAGACTCTGGCAGATCCGGACTGGTAGGTTCCGGACTGAGACCCGTCGTGGGAGGTTCCGGTCTGCGACCCGTCGTAGGAGGTTCCGGTCTGCGACCCGTCGTAGGAGGTTCCAGTCTGCGACCCGTCGTGGTAGGTTCCAGTCTGCGACCCGTCGTGGTAGGTTCCGGTCTGCGACCCGTCGTAGGAGGTTCCGGTCTGTGACCCGTCGTGGTAGGTTCCGGACTGCGACCCGTCGTGGTAGGTTCCGGTCTGCGACCCGTCGTAGGAGGTTCCAGTCTGCGACCCGTCGTAGGAGGTTCCAGTCTTCGACCCGTCGTAGGAGGTTCAGGTCTGCGACCCGTCGTAGGAGGTTCCTGTCTGCGACCCGTCGTGGTAGGTTCCGGTCTGCGACCCGTCGTAGGAGGTTCCGGACTGCGACCCGTCGTGGTAGGTTCCGGACTGCGACCCGTCGTGGTAGGTTCCGGACTGCGACCCGTCGTAGGAGGTTCCGGACTGCGACCCGTCGTGGTAGGTTCCGGACTGCGACCCGTCGTGGTAGGTTCCGGACTGCGACCCGTCGTGGTAGGTTCCGGACTGCGACCCGTCGTGGTAGGTTCCGGACTGCGACCCGTCGTGGTATGTTCCGGTCTGCGACCCGTCGTAGGAGGTTCCGGACTGCGACCCGTCGTGGTAGGTTCCGGACTGCGACCCGTCGTGGTAGGTTCCGGACTGCGACCCGTCGTGGTAGGTTCCGGACTGCAACCCGTCGTGGTAGGTTCCGGTCTGCGACCCGTCGTAGGAGGTTCCGGTCTGCGACCCGTCGTAGGAGGTTCCGGACTGCGGCCCGTCGGATGAGGTTCCGGTCTGCGGCCCGTCGTAGGAGGTTCCGGTCTGTAGACTGTTGCCGGACGCTCTGGACTGGGTACTGTCGCCGGACGCTCTGGACTGGGTACTGTCGCCGGACTCTCTGGACTGGGTACTGTCGCCGGACGCTCTGGACTGGGTACTGTCGCCGGACGCTCTGAACTGGGTACTGTCGCCGGACGCTCTGAACTGGGTACTGTCGCCGGACTCTCTGGACTGGGTACTGTCGCCGGACTCTCTGGACTGGGTACTGTCGCCGGACGCTCTGGACTGGGTACTGTCGCCGGACGCTCTGGACTGGGTACTGTTGCCGGACGCTCTGGACTGGGTACTGTCGCCGGACGCTCTGGACTGGCGAGGCGCACTGTAGGCCTGGTGGTACCGGGCTGGGGACATGCACCCCAGGGCGAGTGTGAGGAGCAGGAACAGGGAGTACTGGACCCTGGAGGCGCACTGGTGGCCTGGTGCGTGGTGCCGGCACTGGAGGTCTGGTGCGTGGAGTTGGCACTGGTGGTACTGGATAGACCGGACCGTGAAGACACACTGGAGTTCTCGAGCTTATGGCCTGCACAACCCGTCCTGGCTGGATGGTGACTCTAGCCCAGGACACATGAGGGGCGCAGGCACAGGACGCACTGGGCTGTGCAGACATACGGGAGACACAGTGCGCAACGCTGGCGCAAGATATGGCTGGATCCTCACCCTAGCCCGGCAGATGCGGGGAGCTGGGATGTAGCACACCGGGCTAAGCACTCTACTGGGAACACCATGCGCTCCACCGCATAACACGGTGCCTGACCAGTACAACCGCCTGCCATGGTAAGCACGAGGAGTTGGTTCCGGTCTCCTACCCGACTTAGCCAAACTCCTCGTGTGCCCACCCCCAAAAAAATGATTGGGGCTGCCTCTTGGGCTTCCGTGCTAGGCTTGTATCCATATACCGTCGCCGTTCCTCCTGTGCTCTCTCCACCTGCTTCCATGCCAGCTGCCTCTAATTGAGAACCAGTCTAGGCAACCATAGACATACATAAACACCTAGCTAGTAAACGACCCCATAAACCTACAAAACCCATAGACAGTACAAAAACACATACATCACCCATGTCACACCCTGACCTAACCAAAAAAATAAAGAAAACAAAAAATACTAAGGTCAGGGCGTGACACAGTCAGACAGACAGTCAGACAGACATATTCAATGTCTGAAGGGTGTTATGTAGAGTACAGATTATTCTCTGTACTAGTGCCTTTTCTCCTCACACCTGTAGCATGAAGTGTCACAGTTTTGCTTCCGTCCCTCTCCTTCCCCCAACCTGGGCTTGAATGGACCCTCTGCACACAGACAACAGTCACCCTCGAAGAATCGTTACCCATCACTCCACAAAAGCTGCAGTCCTTGCAGAGCAAGGGGAACAACTACTTCAAGGTCCCAGAGTGAGTGATATCACTGATTGAAATGCCCCACAGCGTGCCTGGCTAACTAGCCAGTCATTTCACACCGGTTATACAAGTGTAACTCATCTTTCCACAATAGAACAGCTTGGGAGGTTATTTCAGCAGGCAGAATAAACATCTTCTCTCCATAAGTCAATGCTTTGATCTCAGCGCTCAGCGCGGCTGAGACAACAGTAAAGAAGACCGTGAGGGAAGCTTACATACATTCACACCTTACGTTTATTCTTGCACCGATCACTTGGCAGCATTGTACAAATCTCCTGAGATGTGGTCCATGTTTAAAGGAGTAGTGCGGCCCAGCGGAGTGCGGTGTTGTGTCCACACACACACGCAGAAACACACACACATACAGTCACGTCCTAGGTTCCTGTCTCTAATCATCTCCCATTTAGCAGCATGTGCTGTCTGTGTAACAACTCACTCTGAGGGGAAACGTGACTCTCTCTCATCCTTACTCAGCGACGGGCCAGAGGAGAGAGGAAGGAGGGGATTGAGGGAAGGAGGGAAGATGGGAAAGGAAAATAAAGGAAAAGAGGAATGTACACACATCCAGGGTGTGGAGGGCGTTTGGGTTTGGCCTTCTATGGAAGCGTGTGTGTGTGTGTGTGCTAATTGGCCGCAAATTGTTTTTTAAAACAAATTCTCAATCGTCCACAATCACAAATTGCCATAACACAAGGTACAAATGCTATTTTCTCATGATGTCTTCACTGCGTCTGTCAAGTGTTGTACTGATCTCTGCCCTCTAGTGGTGAAATTAGGGTGTTAGTTAAAGGGTGAGGAAGGTATCAGGGGTATCTTCTCCGCTACTGTAGATGTGTGGAGAGTGAAATGATTGGGCTTCGCGCCCTCTTGTGGTCAAAGAGATTACATCAAATCCAATTTGATTTGTCACATTCATCGTAAACAACAGGTGCACACAAGCAGTGAAATGCTTACTTACGGGTCCTTTAAAAACAATGCAGAGTTAAAGATAAAGACAACAATTTCAATAAAACATTGAAATAGTGACACAAGGAATAAATACACACAACCAAACATATTAGACACACACACACGCACGCACACACACAGTTAAACTTTCCATCATCATTTTGTAGAAAGAGCAGAAAGAGAGAGAAGGACATGTCAGACAACTTGTGTTTATGAGATCGTGCTGCAACCCAGAACCAGAGTGTTTTAGTTTTGGTTATTCTGACAGAAAAGACAAGTGAAAGACACAGTGCAGATCAAAACAAGTTAAGAGGTGAGCAGGTGAATGACCACAGAGGTTACATATACAACACCTAACTGGACCCTGAATCTCACATGATCACAAAAATACACCTTGTCATGTGATCACACGTTGTTGAATTTGATGTGAAATCCTGTTTTTTTTCTGTGAGGGTAATCCACACCGTTTTGTATTTTTGCTGTGCAGATCAGTGTTTCTCTTTACACAGCACAGTGTAATTACAGCGGATAGGAGGTCGTTCATGGAATGAAGGGAATGGGCGTGGCTCCACTCATGTTGTTGCTCTGAGAATGAACAGAGTGAATATTACAGGCCATTCTTCCTCACAGTCTCTGGTCTGCTCTACACTGACATGTGGCACAGCCTCTTAATGCTTCCTCCATGGACTTATTGTAATTGTATTATTTTAATATTGGTGGTTGGAATAGTAGAGACATTGTTCCCATGACTTCTCATGTGTTATTCATCAACCTAATGACTGCTATTCTGGCGAGGAGAATCCATCCAGTGCTGCTTTCCAAAACCAATTCCAAACTCTAACAAAATGGCTGATGTTGCTATTAAAACACTAAAACAAAATTAGCAGAGGGAAATAGAATAATTTAATAAATAGTCACCGGCCTACAGCACACGTCCCCCCACAATGCAACAGGTTATGGATGTGGTGAGTTACTGTACACTATAGGCCTACAAATGTTATCCATTAATACAGTCTGGCAGCCTTCGCAGTCTATAGAGTGATAACATCAACCATATTCATGTGTCTACAGATCCACTACACACAAAGAATTTGCAGCTGAAATTGGAATGTCTGCTGGCTGAGCCAATGTTAGCTGACACAACACTGACATTACATTAACAGTAAGCGGGTGGACTGTGTAACACTGTCGGCAGCCCTCTGATTTGTGTGGCTCCAACAGCCTACCCACATGAAAAACCACTATAGTGTATACCATGGTAGGAATACTGTTGTATTCACTGTAGTGTTTCTGTGGACTGAAGTATACTGCAGCATTGACTATAGTGTTTTAGTTGCATTATCTTTGACATAGAAGTGGGGGTTTTCGCTTTGAGGAAACCAACTGGAGAAATTCTAAAAGAGCACATTTTCCATAACATTTTGGTAGAAAGGTTGGACTGGGGTCTGAACAGGTAGTTCAGAGCTTCTGCTGTTTTCAATAGCCATACGGAACACAATATAATTATGGTCTATACTTGGCATGTAGGTTTCTCACTTATGGCTGGCACAAATTGGGATATGGGGGTGGGGAATGGGCAGGGTATATGCAAATTAAATACTGTGGTATCTACTATAGTTTTTAAAGTGTTTTTGCTGACATTTATATATTATTTACTGTAGTATTTTTTTGCGGATAACACTAGTATTTACTATAGTATACTACAAAATTCTATACTAAGTACTACACATGATCGAAGGATACTACACTGTGTAGTATAGTATAGCATATTACAGCTTTATACAGAATTCTATAATAAGTAGTGTAGTATTCTATAGTAAACTGTAGTATTCTTTTATGTGGGTAACGCCCTTCAGTCTAATGACATGTAATGTGCTCATTTCCAAGACATCATGGTAAAAACGCGAAGGTCTGGATGTATACTATGGTGCTTTCATAGCTTGGTAGTTGGCAGTGTTAACGAACAGTGTGGAGTGATTTGGTGTTTTTCTTATTTCGCACTGGTTCATGGGATACATCAATTCCATCAACAAGTTGTTCCTGGTATGCTCCTACAGTGGTTGTGAATGAGAAATTATGCTTAATTCTACCAGTAAACATTCAAAAGATGTTTGATCAACAGGACCGGTGACATTATTGAAATTTGGAAAACCCTGAAAATCAAAGTGTTCCGTAGCTTTGACTCGGTCCAAAGTGCCGACCTCCTGTTTCTAAGCAGTCTGTCACAACCAAGACTTTATCAAGTCAGCATTGAAGCTTTTTTAGGGCATTTAATTTTGGCTGAGCATTAAACCAAATGTTATCCTGTTCCCTTGTTTCCTGCTTGTTTTCTGAGAAATAATACATCTGGCATGTGGGCTATAAATGGACTCACTGCTGTTCTCTGCTGTTCACAGCCTGGCCAGACTGATTCTTATGAAAGCATGGAGAATCACAACCTTGACTTGGACAGAGTGAGGTCATTTTATCCAGTGTTGAGCGCATGCAAATGGTTACTGCGTAGACATACTGGGCATTAAACGGTTAGTGAAAGCAGAGATGTTTTTGCAAGTCAAACCATAAATGACTTGATTCAGGTGGTATGGTAGTCTGTGGTCCATTCTGATGAGAACCACACATGCCAATTGTCCATTTAGTCATTGCTTTTCCTTTGGTCTGAGGAGGTCCCTTAAATGCCATGTCAGTGTTGTACTGCATGTACTTAGCATATACTGACAACCCACTGTGCACAGACGTCAGTTCAACAGTCTCGTTTTGATTTCCATTTGGTTGAGTTGTCAATTAATGTGAATTCAATGTGAAATCCACAAACAATGTCACCATGCCATTGGATTTAGGTACAAATTTGGTTGAAAAAATTAAATCCCTTTTACACTGATGAGCAAATCCAATCAGTTTTCCACGTTGCTTCAACGTCATCACATGATTTATTTTGTTGAAATGATGTGAAACAACGTTGATTCAACCAGTTCTTGCCCAGTGGGAATAGATGTGCTGTGAAGACTTCGTCATGTTTAGACTCTGCCATGTTGCATCTAACTCCTCACCTTTCACATTGGTTTGTCTAGGTGTCTGGAATAAGACTAATCATAATGTATGACCAGCACAGGAGGTTGGTGGAGAACGGGCTCATGGTAATGCCTGGAGCCGAATCAGTGGAATGGTACTGTATCAAATACATCAAACACGCGGTTTCCATCTGTTTGATGCCATTCCATTGGCTCCGTTCCAACCATTATTAGGAGTCGCCCTCCCCTCAGCAGCCTCCACTGATCAACAGTAATCTTACAGCTAGCTCAGTGTCCCTCCAAATGTACTCTAACACCTTGTTTTAACCAAATGTTCTCTTTAAAACCCAAACAAGCATACTGCAGTGTTAAAACTCTTCTTTTGGAATTTCTTTCATTGGTCTGTTGTTGGGGCGGAAGCGTAGCCAAGTGGTTAGAGAGTTGGACTAGTAACCGGAAGGTTGCAAGTTCAAACCCCCGAGCTGACAAGGTACAAATCTGTCGTTCTGCCCCTGAACAGTGGCAGAAGGCTGTTCCTAGGCCATCATTGAAAATAAGAATTTGTTCTTAACTGACTTGCCTAGTTATACATATTATCTCAAAATATTTTGCGTGTCAATATCAAGATATATAACTTTAAAAATACAGAAATACAGTCATATGATGAATCACCTCTTCCCTCGTTACACTGAGGTAGGCCCACTGGATCAGTAACAACTGTACTGTGTGAAGCTTCAAAGTAATGCATTGGATTATTTTCAGTTAGAAGTTTTGCACATTGGCTTCTCAATGATGCAAAACACATCTCTTCATTAGAGCAGGAACTGACATCCACAACAACAAGCTCGCTCTCTTTTCCTACCCGCCCAGTAACTCAAAATCCCACCTCTGAATAAGAGTGTTGTGGTTCCAGAGCCAAAAATGTCTGCCCTTGAGGAGTGGCCTGGCTGTCCACGCTGGCAGTATCAAACTCAAATCCATGTGATTTAACTTGGCAGAACTATTTATTATCTGTTCCACAACAAGATGGCTTTTAAAATGTTTCAGAGTACAGTATGATCAGAACATTTGGGAGTCCCTCGCTGTGTAGAGTCATATGGTTATAGTGCGCATCCTGAGGCCTCGCTACAAAATGTTAAATAGCACACTTATCTTAGCTCTCGGGATTCCGTGAAACTTCGGCGAGGGGTTATTGTACTGCCATACATTTTCTCTAATGTATCTGTCAGAATACCTCTGTTTAACCCATTATATGGTCTTGAAAATCTCATTCTGCTGACCTGCCCTCTCTCTCTCCTAGGACATGGCCAAGCCCCTCCCTTCTACTCATCTATTGGTGGTGGCACTCCAGCTGTGTCTAGTACTATGCCACCATGCCCGTGGGGCGGCATATTACGGGCATAAGCAGCCGCAGCAGCCGCAGCACCCACAGCAGCACCTTCCCCAGCAGCACCAGCCCATGCAACAGATACCTCACATGCCCCTAGGGAATGGGTATGGGAACGGGAACGGGAATGGGGACGGGCTGCCCAAGCAACAGTACGGGAAGGAAATGCCACAACATATGCCATACAGCAAAGAGATGCCATATGTGCTGCCACAGTATGGGCAAGAACTTCCACAGATGCTTCCACAGATGCACGAACAACCCCAGATGCCACCCAATAAGGGCAAGGGAAAAGGTGAGATTTTAATAGATTGTCTACATCACAGAAATGTACACGCTAAGAAAAAAATGGTTCTGTGGTTGTCCCCATAGGAGAACCCTTTTTGGTTCTACATGGAACCAAAAGGGTTCTACTTGGAACTAAAAAGGATTCTTCGAAGGGTTCTCCTGTGGGGACAGCTAGAGAACTGTTACGGCATATTGCAGATACTGTACACACTGAGAAAAAAGGTGTGATCTAGAACCTAAAAGGGTTCTTTGGCTGTCCCTATAGGAGAACCCTTTGAAGAACCTTTTTGGTTCCAGGTATGAACCTTTTTGGGTTCCATGTAGGACCTTTT
The DNA here is from genome assembly GCF_036934945.1 of Oncorhynchus masou masou. Lineage (NCBI taxonomy): Eukaryota > Metazoa > Chordata > Actinopteri > Salmoniformes > Salmonidae > Oncorhynchus > Oncorhynchus masou. Next base: position 12,388,775 of record NC_088218.1, on the reverse strand, counting down.
CCACAGAGGGCTCTACATGGAACCCAAATGAGTCCTACATGGAACCAAAAAGTGTTTTCCCTGGAACAAAAAAGGGTTCTCCTATGGGAACAGCCAAAGAACCCTTTTTTCTAAGAGTGTAAGACATTTCACATAAATGTGTATTTTGACTGTTTCAACAATCAAGCAAGGAATCAGAGAAGGCGGAAAGAAAGTATGTTTGATAGATAACTAGGAAATGTAACATGCTTTTAACATCCACTATCAGCACCCTGTGTCCAAGAGGGACATTAAAGTAAGCTTTTAGCATTAATTTTCAAAGATAATAATTTGGCCCATCATCTACGGTTGAAGGTACATTGGGCTTACCCAAATGTCCATGCATATTAATTGGTCATGTTCCTATGTGCTCAATGAGATACTCAAGTCACTAACTTAAGTCAGTAATTCATGATAAATGCTAATTGATGTCATCCACAGGTCAGTCATATCCCAGTAATGGGAAAGGCCTTGGAGTCCCACACCTGATGATAGGGGACTACAGGGTCCTGGTCCCGAGGGGCCACCAGGAGCCCAAGGGCCTCCAGGACCACAGGGCCCTCCAGGGATGCTAGGTCAAGGGTTGCCCGGCCCCCATGGAAAACCAGGCCCTCCTGGTCCCCAAGGGTATCCTGGGATAGGAAAACCCGGAATGCCGGGAATGCCCGGTAAACCTGGTGGAGGCGGCCAGCCTGGTCCGAAGGGCGACCTTGGTCCTGGTGGTGATGTAGGACCAATGGGGATGCCTGGGGGGCCAGGTCTTCCAGGGCCACCAGGCCTGCCAGGCATCGGGAAGCCAGGGGGTCAGGGACTGCCTGGGCAGCCTGGGCCTCGAGGGGAGCCTGGACACAAGGGCATACCTGGACTGCCTGGTCTTCCTGGGCCCAAGGGAGACAAAGGGATTGGCTTGCCAGGATTGCCAGGTTTGAAAGGACCTGGTGGACCTCCTGGGCCTCCTGGTCAAGGGGGTTTGCCAGGGGTTGGAAAACCAGGTCTGAATGGACTACCAGGATTGCCCGGGGGGGCAGGAAAACCAGGCCCACCTGGAGAAGGAGGACTTGCTGGTCCACCAGGTGAAGGGGGAGAACCAGGACCACCTGGGCTACCAGGTATTGGCAAGCCCGGGCATGATGGTTTGCCAGGACAACCAGGGTTCCCAGGCGGTAAAGGGGAATCAGGCCCACCAGGTTTGCCAGGGGGCTCAGGCCTACCTGGTTACGGAAAGCCAGGATATCCTGGACCAAAAGGAGACAAAGGACATGGAGGTTTTTCTGGAGCTCCAGGCCCAAAAGGTGACAAAGGTCATGGAGGTCTCCCAGGGCAGGAAGGCCTTCCTGGACCCACCGGGCCACCGGGCCTGCCCGGTACCATTGGGCCACCTGGGGGTCTTGGTTTCCCAGGTCCGAAGGGAGAAGGTGGCAATGGAGGGCCAAAGGGGCTGCCAGGTCCTAAAGGTGAACCAGGGCCTCCAGGGCTTCCTGGACAGGGTGGGTATCCTGGAGAGGGTGGTCAACCAGGACCGAGAGGTATACCAGGGCCACTGGGTCCGAAAGGGGATAACGGCCACAAAGGGTTACCTGGCCTCCCTGGAGCTCCTGGAATGCCCGGTTCAAGGGGAGAAGGTGGAATGCCCGGAGAAAAAGGTCACCAGGGACCCAAGGGAATCCCTGGAAATTTTGGTCCAGGTGGGCCACATGGTCCTCCCGGTCTTCCCGGGCCAAAAGGCGAGCTTGGTCCACCAGGGAAACCTGGCTACCCCGGCGAAGGTAAACCTGGTGTTCCAGGCGCTTTAGGGCCCCAAGGGAAACCTGGCAACGGTGGACCCCCTGGTCAGCCTGGACAACCAGGACAACCTGGTCCCCCTGGCCCACCCGGACCCCCCACCCAACCACCTGGTGTTGGTGAAATCCTCCCTGAGCTGGGTCCTGGTCTGGACGGTCTTAAACAAGGCGGTTACAAGAAACCAAAGAATGGAGGGGACAGGAACGGCCTGGAGATGCCAGCATTCACGGCTCAGCTCACCAATCCTTTCCCCCCTGTAGGCTCCCCTGTGGTCTTCGACAAGCTCCTGTACAATGGTCATCAGGACTACAATCCCCAAACCGGCGTCTTCAGCTGTACCATACCGGGAATCTATTACTTTGCTTACCACGTCCACTGCAAAGGAGCGAATGTGTGGGTGGCGCTGGTCAAGAACAATGAGCCTGTGATGTACACATATGATGAGTACAAAAAGGGCAGCCTGGACCAGGCGTCAGGGAGCGCTGTGCTCCCCTTACAGCAAGGAGACACTGTGCATGTACAGCTTCCATCTGACCAGGCAGCAGGACTTTATGCCGGTCAGTATGTCCACTCTTCATTCTCCGGATATTTATTGTACCCAATGTAAAGATCAACAACAACAAAAAGGGCATCCACACCACATCTCACTACATAGCTGTTTTATTAGTGTTTTATTCATTTTAAACTGTTGACCTCAATAGTGACACATGACAACGGTGAAAACTCAGCTCAGAAGTATCCAATGAATGTGTGAGTGCTACAGCTATAGTATGTTTCTGCCTTTGTATTGCAGTATTAGATGGGTGGAAAAAACATAAATCAATCTCTGCAATACATTTAATTTACCCCAGAAATTAATTTGCCAAAACCCTCAGATAAATTATTTGAGATGTCTGTATGTAGATATTCAGATAATTTTGCAAATTACAATTTCTTTTGGTTAATAGGGGGTAAAAATGTTGCAAATGATTGAGAATACTGACTATCCCAGTTGTATATTACATTGGAAACAGTGTGTTATTTTTTAAATTAAAGATAACTATTTTCAGGATGGAATTATTACATTTGCCCAACATGTTCTTCTCCTTATGTGAATACATAGCATTTGTTTGTATTTTATATTTCCATATCAGATTTATGTTATGTGCACTCAGTATATCCGTTCTTTGCATTCCATCAGTCACAGCCATATGACGCCACTAAAGGGCTAGCCGTCTACCGCAGCTTTCATAAGCAAGCATCAACGCATCCGCTTTATCTGTCATGCATACCTAATGTTAGTACACAATTATTCTTCAGATGTCATTCCATGTGTGGAATTTTCAGAAGACATTCTAATGTCTTTATTTCATGCCAGATTATACTTTTGGCATATAAGTTACATTACATTCAAAGTATGTTTTACCATACATTGTTCCCCTTTAACAACATGATTTTTCCTATCCCATAGTTCCTCCACGACAGATTGATTTCTTTTTTTATCATCAACTTATTCACGTTGTTCCAGATTATGCAGAAGTGTCTACCAGTTTTATTTATTGATATCATATTTGGAAATGAGATGGTTTGAGATGGTGAAATGAGATGGTTTCATGGTTTGGAACCTAAAATAAAATAAAATTGATATGCAACATAGTGAAGACATTTGGTTGTAAGCTGCCCATTTCATCTGTTGTGCATTAATACATAAATGAGTTATGGGAGTTTGAAGGGGTGTATAGTCAAAATGTCCAATATCCACATTAAGTTAAAAAGTCAACCACACTTCTCTAAGGTATGTGGCAGTATTCCTCTCTGTCATTTATTTGTTTAACTACTGATTTTGTCTGAAATTGTAAATGTGTATACCTGTTGAGACTGCCTTGAAGGAAAAAATAAATGTTACCTGACAATGGTGCTAAACATATAACCAAATGAAGAACTTAGTATAATGTTTTTGGCACTATTGTTGTTTTTCTAAATAAAGATGACGTGATTAAAACAATGTGTTCTCTTCTTCGATTGCTACTTGTTACATTGGGCCTGCACACAAGCTGTGTTCACATTGGGCCGGCACACAAGCTGTGTTCACATTGGGCCTGCACACAAGCTGTATTCACATTGGGCCTGCACACAAGCTGTGTTCACATTGGGCCTGCACACAAGCTGTGTTCACATTGGGCCTGCACACAAGCTGTGTTCACATTGGGCCTGCACACAAGCTGTGTTCACATTGGGCCTGCACACAAGCTGTGTTCACATTGGGCCTGCACACAAGCTGTGTTCACATTGGGCCTGCACACAAGCTGTGTTCACATTGGCATTTTGAAGTGACTCAAATCCAATTTTTTTGTATATACGATTTTAATCTGTTATTTTTCCTGCCATCTGAACCGCCAAAAAGCACATGGGAATCAGATATTTCAAGCCACATTTCAAATCATCTTCGTAGGTGGTATGAAATCAGATACAAATCTGAGTCCTGGCCATGCGACTTGAGTCTGAACTGTCTAATCGGACTTATTTTTAAACTTATTTGGCATATCTTGTTGCTTGCTGGCCACTGACAGTTTGACAAGGACATGCGGTAGCCAACTTGCTTGTTAATTGTTTACAAGCAAATTAGTGAATGTGCTACCTAGCGAGCTAGTTGACTGCTATGGCTATCCAAAAAGGACTTGTTTTTAAAGTTGAATCATCTTATCCTTTGAGTTCTTACACTATGATTTTTAACATTTAAAGCAACTAGTAAACGTCCATGGCAGGCATTGTTGTCACCTTAGCCTGTAACATAACTTTTGAGAGATAGGAACCAGGAGCACCACCACCAATCAGCCTACACCACAGCGCACACACCTGTCGTTACTATGACAACTGCCATAGCCATGTCAGCAAATAACTGCTGTCTGAACACACACATATCCCATTTGGTTACTTGTAACTTGCTGGTTGTACAGCAAGTATTCCAAAACGGATTTCAAATACAAAACTGATTTGAGCATTAAGGCATGCAGTGGTAACGAGGGTCCAACACATGCTATTGTTGGTTACTCACTGTTTTCAAGAAGATCATCATCATCATCATCATTTTTGTCAATACCTGTACAACACTGCATACACTCACAAAATTCAATATAATGCATTTGTTGCTGAATGTTTACATAAAGAATCATTTATATTTGACAGACCACAAGTTATGCATCTTTCATATAGCTACAAACCGATGAATATCATACGATACACTGGGGTGTTATAGGTGTCACATTTAAGGGCAGGTTGCAGCAGTGTGTAGGAGGAATAATCCAAGATGTGGGAAGTGTGCAGGAGGACATGGGACAGAGCAATGTGTAGTTTCGATGGAAAAAATGTGTGTGTCAACTGTGCTCATGGTGTGGAGAATTGGAGGTGTCCGGTGCGAGAGAGGCAGGTTGAGGTGGCCAGGGTCATAGTGCAGAAGATGTCCTATTATGAGGCAGTGAAGAAGGTAGAGGAGGGTGGATCAAGGGTAAGGGATTCTGAGAAGATCCCTGTGAATAGTAGATCTGTGCCAGAACAGAGGGATAGGCCAATGAGCGATATACTGTATGTTTCAGTAAGGTTGGCTCATTAGCAATGGTTATCAACTGTACCACAATAACAGAACGTAAGTCACAGAAAATGTATGTTGTGGTGGCAGCTGCAGAAAAGTACTTGGGTGTATGAGATTTGACTTCAGAAGAGTTACAGGGTTTTAATGAGTGTAAGGTTAGTTGGTAGGGTAATTAAAAATATATTTTATTTTTCCCATTTCCCCTTCTGCTATTTTGTATCACAAAGTGTAATGGATTTATAATATTGTTCAATGGATTTTTAAACGTTCAATTAACAAATTTATTTCGAACCTCACGAAGAAGAAGATCATAGCCTGTCGCAATGAGCGTTTCCGTTTCCAACTGTAGTATAACTTTTTGGATTGTCCCCCACTGACATCCGTTCAGTCATCTGTCCAATCACAGATTGAATAGGCAACACTTCCGTATTGCACATGTCTACTGGAGAAAGGAGGAATGTCCAGCGAGTTTAGTCGCAATAAGTTTGTTAATTGAACGTGTAACGACTATTGTTGTACTGAACATACAGTAAGTATTACATTAACATATGTCTAGCAAACTAAACTTTAGCTGCAGTTGTCTGTTTTTGCAAATTGTCTACGGCAATGAGACTTAAGCTAGCAGTACCACTAAGTTGACTTGTACATCGTCCTGGATTGTAAATGAGGAAATGCATGACAAACGGAGATCATGCTTGCTTAGTACAAACAGCTGTTCGATTTAGAAACTGCATAATAATAGCTGATGATGCAAGCTAGCTTGGTAACTTTAAAATTGTCTGTGTGACTTTTTACATTTTGACTTGTAACGTTACATTGTCATGCATTTCCCCACTGACAGTCCAGGACGAACTGTGAGTATGCTTGTTTAGTTTACAAGCAGCAGGTCGTTTTATAAACTACATACTAATAGCTGATGGTGCTTGCTAGCTAACTAACTCGGTCTTAAAACTGTATTGGAATCAGATCTGTTGATGAATGTTTTAACACAAGGGCCTCTGGGCTCTTTCTAAATAGTCCACATGGGGGATTTAAATATTTTACTGGCTAACTAGAAATCATCCTCGCCTGGCCTGGCGTTATCTGAAAAGCCAGCAGAAGGGGACAGGAAAGCAGAGGGTAGCCAAGCTAGTGTTAATCTACATGCCCATGATCCTCATGTATCCACTCTCAAGTTCACTGGGTAACCTTTAGGAAAACTAGGAGGATCAGCTATGCTTTGTACAAGTCATTTCTGTATTTATGCCTCAACTAATCTATTAGCCTAATACGTAGACCTTATTCACCCAAGTCAGACTGTTATCTGTACTACCGCACGGCAGGCTGTACCTACTGCCAAGGGGACCCTGAACAGCTTCTACCCCTTAGCCAGAAGACTGTTAAATAGTTAACCAAATAGCTATCTTTTGAGTCATCACATACTCTGCAGATACTGCTTATTATCTATCCTGTTGCCTAAAGACTTTACCCCTACCTATATGTAAATATCTACCTCAATTACATTGACTCTTTATTGGTACTCAGTGTATATAGCCAAGTCATCATTACTCAGTACTGGTACCCCGTGTATATAGCCATGTTATCATTGACTCAGTACTGGTACCCTGTGTATATAGCCATGTGTATATAGCCATGTTATCATTGTACTCCATGTATTGACTGTACTGGTACCCTGTGTATATAGCCATGTTATCATTGACTCAGTACTGGTACCCTGTGTATATAGCCATGTTATCATTGACTCAGTACTGGTACCCTGTGTATATAGCCATGTTATCATTGACTCAGTACTGGTACCCTGTGTATATAGCCATGTTATCATTGACTCAGTACTGGTACCCTGTGTATATAGCCATGTTCTCATTGACTCAGTACTGGTACCCTGTGTATATAGCCATGTTATCATTGACTCAGTACTGGTACTCTGTGTATACAGCTAAGTAATTGTTACTTATTGTGTATTTATTATTTTTTATCTTTCTATTCTCTGCATTGTGGGAAGGGCTCGTAAGTAAGCATTTCACTGTTAGTCTACACTGTTTACAGAGCATGTGACTAATGCAATTCTTAATTCATTGGTGTTGCTCATTTCATACAAATTGTATTAGTTCTATTATTTTAAAGGCTAGTTGTCTAATGTAATTAGACTGCCATTAGGTTACAATGTCTTTGAGAGTGATAGCTTATGCTGTATACTTATCTGCAGTTGTGAAATAACTAATGAGCACTAATGAGCACCTTAGAAAGCTCTAACACAATGAATGACAGGTTTTACTTTGAGTTTTTTGGACAGGCGGTAACCATGGCTTCCCGAGCTGGACCTCGAGCTACTGGCACAGATGGAAGTGACTTTCAGCACCGCGAGAGAGTGGCCTCACACTACCAGATGAGGTTTGCTCTCATTTGAATGTTAATGCATTTTAGTCATTTAGCAGACGCTCTTATCCAGACCGGCTTACAGGAGCGATTAGGGTTAAGTGCCTGCATAAAACAAGATGACAGGTTTTGTTCACAGTGACCCATTTGAAACATCACATTCTTGTGCTTCTCCTCTCTTTCTCGTCAGTGTCGCCCTCAAGTCCGAGATCCGTAAGCTGAACATCGTCCATGTTCTGATCTGGCTCCTCTTAGCTGCCCAGGTGACAGTGAGCCAGCTGAACCTAGTGTCCCACAGTGTGGTGGCTGCTCCCTACCAGTGGGAGTACCCCTACCTGCTCAGTGTCATCCCCTCCCTCTTCAGCTTCATGGCCCTGCCCAAAAACAACATCAGCTACCTGGTGATCTCCATGATCAGTGCTGGCCTCTTCTGCATAGCGCCGCTCATCTACGGGGGCATGGAGATGTTCCCGGTGGCCCAGCAGCTGTACCGCCACGGCAAGGCCTACCGCTTCATCTTCGGCTTCTCTGCCGTGTCCGTCATGTACCTGGTGATGGTGATTGCGGTGCAGGTGCACGGCTGGCAGATCTACTACAGCAAGAAGCTGCTGGACGCCTGGTTTACCTCCACACAAGACAAGAAGAAGAAATGAGGATAGAGGACTAAATTATTTAAACAACTGACAAGGAATGACTATTCCTGCCTGCCACTGTCTGACACCACTTCTAGGCCCATCTTCCATCTATATTTGAATTCTACATCCCTATCTCGCCATCCCTAATTGATAGTTGTAGGACTAATTGGAATACTCAGCAGACTGTCCTGTCGTCTTCCTGGTAACCCTCTAACCTCTTCCTGGTAACCCTCTAACCTCATCTCCTGGCTCTGGTGCCTGTGGACAGATTAAGACTGGAGTTGTCTGAGACTCCAGGGTTTAATGTTGACCTGTTCTGCTGCCTTTAGAAACCGTCCTCTTTATGTCTCAGTCCTGATCTATGGACCTGGCTGCCATAATCTCTGAGGGATACAGTTGTGTCTTTGGCTATGCCGGATTAGGTGATATGGCATGCTGTTCTATAAAATCATTTCTCAGTAATTAATATTACCTGATTTGATCTAATCAGGTAAATAATTACCTAGAAAGTCAGGGAACCACAAATAATGTTTATAGAGCTGTTATCTTCCGAATAAACTCTTAAAGACCTGGTAATCTTTTACATCAATAGCAGTCCATATTTAATTGCCGCCTTATTCAGTCTCAACCAAGAATTTACAACTTTCAGATATCTTCACGAACCCTGGCTAACAAGTTGAATCAGCAATACAAAATGTGGTTTATTTATTTACTAAATACCTAAATAATCCCACAGAATTACATCTACACAGAATGGATCATACATTGATTAGAAATGTCATAAAGGATAACGTCCCTAGCGGACGGAACAGATATGACGGCAGGTTACATACAGAAAGGGGGCTGGGGAGCAAAAAGATTGTCTATCGGGCTGTAGGCAGCTACTCTATCGGAAATACGGAATCTTATGCATTCTAAATAACCGCCCATTTGGAAAAGGAAAATGCAATAAATATTTACACTGAGCTGCGCTTCGATCGGTTGGTCGTAGATGGGAGGCCGGGTTGTCCTTTGAAGAATGTCTGGTGGTAGAACGGCTACTTGGTAGTACCGTCGTCGTGTGGTAGGACTGATACTCTGTCCGTCCTCTCCTTGCCCACGTCTACAGCTGCTGCGCTAACACAATGGTTAGGAAGTATCACTTTAGTGAATAAGAGTTCAAAGTTCATGCCAAGTTGCCATACTTTAAGCTCATGCTATATTCTGGCTGGTATAGTCGAAATTCATCCTTCCGGTATGTAGGTCATCACCTTCAAATTGAAATTCGATGCTAATTTCGTTAGGTTCTTTCTGACGTTGGTTCTGTAGGTGGTCTTTGTCCTTTCAACGTGGGGACCTCAAGTCCGCACGTCCTTGGAACAGGAAGTTACATTTTCGTAAAGGGGCTTATATAGGGTTGGGAGAGAGGGCCGTGTTTCATAGTTTACAACCGATGTCTGTTCACATGGGCAGGGCCACTGAGTTGAGCATAGTTCACTCATGAAAACCAATTCTCTCATTTAGAAGCTAAAATTACATTTAATATTTTCACAAATAGTTTCATATTTAAACATTTAAACTGCACAACAATTCCATGTGAATCTGATAACTAGAATGTGTAGACTTAGATACATTTTATGTTGTCCTATCATCAGTAATAATGTCTCAGACGCCAACTGAGCTGACATCATTCATTAAGTACCAATGCATATTTTCAACTGGTTGGATTACTGAAATAGGGTTCCGTTTCCCACCTTTTGATGTTCCCAGACTCTGTTAACAAAGGGATTCTCAATAGTTACATCGGTAGAGTAGAGAGAGGAAAAAGGGGAGAGGTATTTATGGGGGTCATAAACCTCCCCCAAAAGGCCAACGTCATGACACAGTAGCATCAATGAAGACATTGTTTCAGACTATTTTTATCCAAACTATTTAGATTTATCGCTAAGCTGTTGTTTACCGACTGTCAATAGACTACTATCAGGTCTCAGATACAGTTGATAACAGTAGCTTTTGCTATCAACTCTACCATTTATTGGCAGTGATAATTACATCTCTCAAAGTACAGTAGAAAACATTTCTACACTGATGCAGACAATGAAACTGGAACAGCATGGATCATCTATGTTTATAGCAACTGGCACTATGTATCCTTGTTTATGTTGTTTACAGAGTTAATTAACTTTTATAAAGTCTCTTTACAACAGGGGGATCTCAGCACATCTGCCATTCCAACCTCCATTGACATAACTACCTCAACTACTTACACTCAAACTGACAGTCCAGCTACAGATACTCCAACTACTGCTGTCCAAATACTGGCACGCCAACATCTGACACTCAACATCCTTCACTTCGTAGACGTCTGTGTTTGGAGTAAAGGTATTCTAGAGTACTTTTTCCTATGGTTGCAAATGTGACATGCTGGTACAAGTAAAAGTAAAAAGGTTCAAATTAAAATTTTCAAATTTGCCTGAATTAAACTCACCAGCCACTAGGAGCACCACTTCTGGATGAAAGGAGGATACCTAGTCAGTTGTACAACTGAAATGTGTCTCCCACAGTTAACCCAAACCCTCTGAATCAGAGGTGTGGGGGATTGCCATAATCGACATCCATGTCTTCAGCTCCCGGGGAACAGTAGGTTAACTGCCTTGGTCAGTGGTAGAATGACAGATTTTTACATTGTCAGCTTGGGGATTCGGTCTAGAAATCTTTCAGTTACTGGTCCAACGCCCTAACAACTAGGCTTTCCTTGCTTGCTTATAGCCTTAGACCGCACTCAACAAGCTGAATAAGTGCCAGCATTGGTTTATAGTGGGAAATAGATGGCTAAGAATATAGATAGTGTGGTCTACAGCTTATCATGAGGTACTCTACCGCAGGCAAGCAATGCTTCGAGACTTCCTTAATATTAGACATTGTGCACCAGCTGTTATTGACAAATAGACACACACCCCCACCCCTTGTCTTACCAGATGTAGCTGTTCTGTCCTGCCGATGCATGGAGAAGCCAGCCAGCTCTATATTATCCGTGTCGTCGTTCAGCCAAGACTGTGAAACATAAGATATTACAGTTTTTAATGTCCTGCTGGTAGGATAATCTCAAACTGAGATCATCCAGTTTATTTTTCCAGTGATTGCACGATGGCCAATAGAACGGATGGTATAGATGGGTCACCCACTCGCCGACAAATTCTCACAAGGCATCCCGATCTCCACCCCCTGTATTTCTGTCTTTGCTTCACGGGAATAACAAGGACTCGGGCCTGGTCTTTGGGAAGCACTATATCCTTCGTGTCAGACTCATTAAAGAAAAAACATCTTTGTCCAGTTTGAGGTGAGTAATCGCAGTTCTGATATCCAGATGCTCTTTTCGGTCATGAGACTGTAGCAGCAACATTTTATGTACAAAATAAGTTACAAACAATGCAAAAAAACAAACATAGCACAGTTGATGGCTGCCCTTTACGGGCTCCGAACCCCCTCCAGCGCCAATATCATTATCCAAAACTACCAGGCAGTCTGAGGTCCTTAGCGCTCTGGAGCAGGTCTTCATCAAGGATTGCTCTGTACTTTGCTCTGTTCATCTTTCCTGACTGGTCTCCCAGCCCCTGCCGCTGAAAAACATCCCCACAGCATGATGCTGCCACCACCATGCTTCACTAAAGGGATGGTGTCAGGTTTCCTCCAGATGTGATGCTTGGCATTCAGGCCAAAGAGTTCAATCTTGGTTTCATTTTGGCAAACCCCAAGTGTGCTGTCATGTGACTTTTACTGAGGAGTGACTTCCATCCAGGCCACTCTACCATAAAGGCCTGATTAGTGGAGTGCTGCAGAGATGGTTGTCCTTCTGGAAAGTTCTCCCATCTCCAGGGGAACACTGTCAGAGTGACCATCTTGGTTCTTGGTCACCTCCCTGACCAAGACCCTTCTACACTGATTGCTCAGTTTGGCCGAGTGGTCAGCTCTAGGAAGAGTCATGGTGGTTCCAAACTTCTTCCATTTAAGAATGATGGAGGCCACTGTTCTTGGGCACCTTCAATCCTACAGAAATGTTTTTGTACCCTTCCCCAGATCTGTGCCGCGACACAATCTGGTCTTGGAGCTCTACAGACAATTCCTTCGACCTCATGGCTTGTCTTTTTCTCTGACATACACTGTCAACTGTGGGACCTTATATAGACAAGGTGTGTGCCTTTCCAAATCATGTCCAATTAATTGCATTTACCACCGGTGGACTCCAATCAAGTTGTAGAAACATGTCAAGGATGATCAATGGAAACCTGAGCACCTGAGCTCAATTTTGATTTCTTACAGCAGAGGGTGAATACTTTTTTGTAAATAAGGTATTTCTGTTTTGGTTTTCAATAAATTTGCAAAAATGTCTAAAAACCTCTTTTCTCTTTGTCATTATGGGTATTGTTTGTACATTGATGAGGAAACAATTGTATTTATTCCATTTTTGAATAAGACTGTATGGTAACAAAATGTTTAAAAAGTCAGAGGTCTGAATACTTCCCGAATGTTCTGTATATGGCTGCATGCATGGGCTCCTGAGTGGCACAGCGGTCTAAGGCACTGCATCTCAGTTCTATTGGCGTCACTACAGACCCTGGTTCGATGCCAGACTGTCTCACATCGTGCTGTGATTGGCCGGCGCACAATAGGCCCAGCGTCGTCCGGGATTGGCCGGGGTAGGCCGTCGTTATAAATAAGAATTGACTTGTCTAGTTAAATAAAATGCGAAACTACCAGGCAATGACATCATTCTGTCTTTTAGGACTGCCTGCGGTTGTGGTGTCCCTCACCTTAGGAATTAGTTACAGAGTGGATGATCCACTGGGTTACAGGCAGGAGGAATTGAGTCAATACTGTACTATACTACTCTGTACTGTACTACTTCTCTGTTCTCCTGTGGGCAGTACAGTATAATACAATCTGTTCACTCGGATATCCTCCAGATCTTTTGACTACCTCGCTTCTCAATTTTGAATAATTCTCTGACCATTTGTGTCTGGGTTATTGCTCCTAAAGGCCCCTTGGGAAAAATATTGAGATGTTAGAGACTTCTATGATACATATATAGGACACATGAAGTTGAATTGAGATGATCGTTTTAGCAGTATTCGAGAAGTATGATCAGCAGAGGAGTTCTCATCATTGTAAACCGTTGAGCTCATCCTTGCCTCTATTTTAAAGGAGCAATAATGATAAGTTCCTGAGACAAGTTTGAGACTTTTATTAGGCTAATGATCTTTGTCTGAGGGGATCATTTCAGAAATGTCTAAGTATGAGCCATAAAGGAGATCTCTACATTGAATGAGCAACGTCTCATCCTCGTCTCATTTATCTTAAAATTACTACAGAAGCTATACATCAGCTTGATTAATGAGATGAGACAATTGAGAATTTAATTTGTTAGCATTCATTTGCAGTATTAATGATTAGCTGTTCAAAACAAGAATGAAAACTGATACAGTTCAACAAATGTATTCAACAGTTCTTATTATATTAACAAAGCATCTCCCTTTTCATTCCCAGCACTCCCTTTTGCACACTGCTGCTACTTGCTGTTTATTATCTATGCATAGTCACTTCACCCCCTCCTACATGTACAAATGACCTCAACTGACCTGTACCCCCGCACACTGACTCGGTACCGGTGACCCCTGTATATAGCCTCGTTATTCTTATTGCGTTATTTTTTATTTTAGTCTACTTGGTAAATATTTTCTTAACTCTTCTTTAACTACACTGTTGGTTAAGGGCTTGTAAGTAAGCATTTTACGATAAAGTCTACACTTATTGTATTCAGCGCATGTGACAAATAAAGTTTGATTTGAGATTGGTTTCCATTAACTGTAAGAATGTAAATAAAATAAATATACAGCATATGCTCTTATACATATGCTCTTGTATTAGTTAAACCCCAAAATAATATTGTAGAGATGAAAATAGGCAGTTGTCACCCACCAGATGTAGTCAACAAAGAAGTCTAACCTACATGTGACAACAAGCACATAACAGTATGTTCTTAAGTTAACCTTATTGCAAATATGAACATTGTACACAAACAAAAATATTTTAGTCAGTACTCTGTCCTGCTCTGGTCCTACACTTGTTGATGGATGCCTTCATCGATTCCGGTCCAACCGTCCAAGGAAGCACATCGCAAGACGTAGACTGGAATAAAGTATATAAAACATTTCATGAATATTTTGACAAATAACACCTGACATTTCTACTCAAGGACTCACAGTATGCAAAACACAAACATCTTAAAAAACATTGGTGATTTTAGTTTGTTTTAGAGGTATTTAAGATAGTTTTCAGAAACTTGATTTGACTTGATTGCAGATATGAATTAGCATATAACATACGTAAATCCTTTTCATTCCCATCAATCCTAATTGGCTGTAGGCAGTGAAGTAACAAAGTAACTGAGCTTTGAGAAAATACTTAGAACTCCGCTGACCTTCTTCCGGTCCAGGACTCGCTTCCTCTCTGGGATCTTGCCATGGCATCCAAAGGCAAATGAATTGACACATTCTTCCACTGTGAAAAAACAGTCAAAAAGGATATGAAAGAGATGCAAGAAATGTTGCCTAGATGCCCGATGGATGGCAGCAAGGTGGAATGATGAGAGGAACATGCCACTGTCAGGAAACAACTCTTGCTCGCCGGAAGGCACCGATGGCTTTCTCTCCTGTAGCTCACAGTGTTGCTCTCCAACGATGTCAATGAGAGCGTGCAGCTCTCATATCTGGACTGGGTCTGAGAGGAGACAATAGCACATACAGGTCATTCATTATTATGTGTTCAAGGACCAATCACTCTTCCAAATGTAAAAAAAAAAAAAAAACAGAAATGGGGTTGGAGACCTTGTTCAATTCAACTTCACAAAATAAAGTTTGATAGGTGACATGATATTAATGACTTACCTATTCTCAAAATGACTTCCTCCATCCTTCCCTTGTCACACAGGATTCTTTCAACCTCATCCCTCATCACATAGCGGCTGGTGTGTGCTGTCCCACTGAGGCTGGTGCGTTCCATCCAGTGAGGGTTTGGTGCGTGCTGTCCCACAGGGACTGGTGAATTCCATCCAGTGAGGGCTGGTGCGTGCTGTCCCACTGGGGCTTGTGCATGCTGTCCCACTGGGGCTGTTGTGTGCTGTCCCACTGTGGCTGGTGCGTTCCATCCAGTGAGGGCTTGTGCATGGCTTTTTTTCAATCTGGTCTGGCTGCCCAATGTATTCAACAGTGGCCTTATAAAATGTGCCGTCTGACCACTTGGCTAGAATGGTGACTCCTGACCTAAGATCTTGCAGCTGTCTGATAGGAACTGCCTCTTCACCTAGAATATCAGATCTTTGGAAGATTTTTGCAGTGCATCCATTCTCAAACCTCACAAAAGCAAAATGTCCTGAAAGACAAATTGAAAAGAGGGAGAGAAACTGTTAAAGCCTAATGTCACTCAAAAGATCACTGGTTGAGACTTGAAAAGAGACACATATTTGCACATCATCATATTCTCCTGGTGCTTATCCTACAGGTAGCAGATATTCAAATGATTTCAGATTAGTGCAGTACTTACCAGAATGCTCATTTGGGTCCAATTCTGGAGACATATCCTGCACTTTCTTTGTGGAAAACCTTTGTCTCTATGGAGGACAATTCTTCTTAGCTGCTAACCCGGTTGTAGCTATATTACTGTAGCTACATGCAGCTGGCTGCTCAGAAATATAACAGCACGTTATCATTTTCCATTTTGATATAGCCCTGAAAATGATATATTACATATGTTATTATTTCACCTTGGGGTACGAAAATGTAATCGTTCACAGTGTATTCAGTTGATTATGATTCTTATCTTCTTAGCAAATTCAAACTATCTGTGGCAAGGATTTGCGTGGATCACTCATCGTCAGCATCAGCAAAGCAATGACCTCAATCTTAATTCCAATCGTTTTTCGCGTGGGTCTTTGACTGGAAATAAACGCGAAACAGGGTTGATTAGGTAGTTGCCAGGGAGAAAATATACGTTATGGTTTTGCCAGGGAGCTTGTACAAACTCACAGGGAAAAGTTGCGTTTGTGTTTGCAAGAGCTAACGAAGTAAAATAGCATTATCTTTTAGTATTAGTCATGCATGTTTATCACATAATATACTTCAGTCGAGACCCCCATGCATATTGAATTACAATATAACGTTTGCCTAGCTGGTAGCCTTAGCATTTCAGCATATGTGTGTACTGTATATAAGGGACAAAATTCCTAACAATTTTATTTGGTAATGCATATTAGTATTGCATCTTGAATAAGATGTATTAGCCTACGTATCTTGATGATAATTCTGTGAGTTGTGGCACTGGGCTAGCCATAATTAATTGTATCTCTATTAAATAATATTGGAGACTCAAAATGACAAGACCAGAGCCTGGAAGCTGATGGAGAAGAAAGATGAATAAAGACAATGCTGGGCCACTTAAACAACCAAGAAGGAATGCACATTTGGTGAGTGGCGTGGCATTGCTCAGCCATATTTCAACATAGCAGACACCCGCATGAATGGAATGCAAGCACCCCATCAGGATGGATCGACACACCAGCCCCATCAGGACAGAATACAACTGAACCATCAGGACAACGCACCCGCCCCATCAGGACAACGCACCAGCCCCATCAGGATGGATCGACACACCAGCCCCATCAGGACAGAACAGACCCGCCCCATCAGGACAGAACAGACCAGCCCCATCAGGACAGAACACACCTGCCCCATCAGGATGGATCGACACACCAGCCCCATCAGGACAGAATACAACTGCACCATTAGGACAACGCACCAGCCCCATCAGGACAGAACAGACCCGCCCCATCAGGACAGAACACACCTGCCCCATCAGGACAACGCACCCGCCCCATCAGGACAACGCACCAGCCCCATCAGGATGGATCGACACACCAGCCCCATCAGGACAGAACAGACCCGCCCCATCAGGACAGAACACACCCGCTCCATCAGGACAGAACACACCTGCCCCATCAGGACAGAATACAACTGCCCCATCAGGACAGAATACAACTGCACCATTAGGACAACGCACCCGCCCCATCAGGACAGAACAGACCCGCCCCATCAGGACAGAACACACCTGCCCCATCAGGACAACGCACCAGCCCCATCAGGACAAAGCACCAGCCCCATCAGGATGGATCGACACACCAGCCCCATCAGGACAGAATACACCGGCCCCATCAGGACAGAACACACCCGCTCCATCAGGACAGAACACACCCGCTGCATCAGGACAGAACACACCCGCTGCATCAGGACAGAACACACCCGCTGCATCAGGACAGAACACACCAGACCCATCAGGACAACGCACCAGCCCCATCAGGACAGAACACACCTGCCCCATCAGGACAGAACACACCCGCCCCATCAGGACAGAACACACCTGCTGCATCAGGACAGAACAACCCTGCCGTATCAGGACAGAAAACAGCGGCCCCATCAGGACAGAACAGATCTGCCACATCAGGACAGGACACATCTGCTGCATCAGGACAGAACACACCCGCCCCATCAGGACAGAACACACCTGCTGCATCAGGACAGAACACACCCGCTGCATCAGGACAGAAAACACCTGCCCCATCAGGACAGAACACACCAGCCCCATCAGGGCAGAACACACCCGCCCCATCAGGGCAGAACACACCCGCCCCATCAGGACAGAACACACCCGCCCCATCAGGGCAGAAAACACCCGCCCCATCAGGACAGAACACACCCGCCCCATCAGGACAGAACACACCCGCCCCATCAGGACAGAACACACCTGCTGCATCAGGACAGAACACACCCGCTCCCTCAGGACAGAACACACCCGCTGCATCAGGACAGAACACACCCGCTCCTTCAGGACAGAACACACCCACTGCATCAGGACAGAACACACCTGTCCCATCAGGACAGAACACATCTGCCCCATCAGGACAGAACACACCCGCCCCATCAGGACAGAACACACCCGCCCCATCAGGACAGAACACACCCGCCCCATCAGGACAGAACACACCTGCTGCATCAGGACAGAACAACCCTGCCGCATCAGGACAGAAAACAGCGGCCCCATCAGGACAGAACAGATCTGCCACATCAGGACAGTACACACCCGCCCCATCAGGACAGGACACATCTGCTGCATCAGGACAGAACACACCCGCCCCATCAGGACAGAACACACCTGCTGCATCAGGACAGAACACACCCGCTGCATCAGGACAGAACACACCTGCTGCATCAGGACAGAACACACCTGCTGCATCAGGACAGAACACACCCGCTGCATCAGGATAGAACACACCTGACCCATCAGGACAGAACACACCTGCTGCATCAGGACAGAACACACCCGCCCCATCAGGACAGAACACACCTGCTGCATCAGGACAGAACACACCCGCTCCCTCAGGACAGAACACACCCGCTGCATCAGGACAGAACACACCCGCTCCATCAGGACAGAACACACCCGCTCCATCAGGACAGAACACACCCGCTGCATCAGGACAGAACACACCAGCTGCATCAGGACAGAACACACCCGCTCCCTCAGGACAGAACACACCCGCTCCCTCAGGACAGAACACACCTGCTGCATCAGGACAGAACACACCTGCTGCATCAGGACAGAACACACCTGCTGCATCAGGACAGAACACACCCGCTGCATCAGGACAGAACACACCTGCTGCATCAGGACAGAACACACCCGCCCCATCAGGACAGAACACACCAGTCCCATCAGGGCAGAACACACCCGCCCCATCAGGACAGAACACACCTGCCCCATCTGGACAGAACTCACCCGCCCCATCAGGACAGAACACACCCGCCCCATCAGGACAGAACACACCTGCTGCATCAGGACAGAACAACCCTGCCGCATCAGGACAGGACACACCCGCCCCATCAGGACAGAACACACCCGACCCATCAGGACAGAACACACCTGCCGCATCAGGGCAGAACACACCCGCCCCATCAGGGCAGAACACACCCGCCCCATCAGGACAGAACAAACCCGCCCCATCAGGACAGAACACACCCGCCCATCAGGACAGAACACACCCGCCCCATCAGGACAGAACACACCCGCCCCATCAGGACAGAACACACCCGCCCCATCAGGACAGAACACACCCGCCCCATCAGGACAGAAAACACCCGCCCCATCAGGACAGAACACACCCGCCCCATCAGGACAGAACACACCTGCCCCATCAGGACAGAACACACCCGCAGCATCAGGACAGAACACACCCGCCGCATCTGGACAGAACAAACCTGCCACAACACACCTGCTGCATCAGGACAGAACACACCTGCTGCATCAGGACAGAACACACCCGCACCATCAGGACAGAACACACCTGACCCATCAGGACAGACCACACCCGCTGCATCAGGACAGAACACACCCGCTGCATCAGGACAGAACACACCCGCCCCATCAGGACAGAACACACCTGACCCATCAGGACAGACCACACCTGCTGCATCAGGACAGAACACACCCGCTGCATCAGGACAGAACACACCCGCCCCATCAGGACAGAACACACCTGACTCATCAGGACAGAACATACTCGCTGCATCAGGACAGAACACACCTGCTGCATCAGGACAGAACACACCTGCTGCATCAGGACAGAACACACCTGCTGCATCAGGACAGAAAACAGCTGCCCCATCAGGACAGAACACACCCGCCCCATCAGGACAGAACACACCTGCTGCATCAGGACAGAACACACCTGCTGCATCAGGACAGAACACACCTGCTGCATCAGGACAGAACACACCTGCTGCATCAGGACAGAACACACCTGCTGCATCAGGACAGAACACACCTGCTGCATCAGGACAGAACACACCTGCTGCATCAGGACAGAACACACCTGCTGCATCAGGACAGAACACACCCGCCCCATCAGGACAGAACACACCCGCCCCATCAGGACAAAACACACCCGCCTCATCAGGACAGAACACACCCGCCCCCTCAGGACAGAACACACCCGCTGCATCAGGACAGAACACACCCTTTCCCTCAGGACAGAACACACCCGCTGCATCAGGACAGAACACACCCGCTCCATCAGGACAGAACACACCTGCCCCATCAGGACAGAACACACCTGCCCCATCAGGACAGAACACACCCGCTGCATCAGGACAGAACACACCCGCTGCATCAGGACAGAACACACCCACTGCATCAGGACAGAACACACCTGCTGCCTCAGGACAGAACACACCCGCCGCATCAGGACAGAACAAACCTGCCCCATCAGGACAGAACACACCTGCCCCATCAGGACAGAACACACCCGCTGCATCAAGACAGAACACACCTGCCCCATCAGGACAGGACACACCTGCTCCATCAGGACAGAACACACCTGCTGCATCAGGACAGAACACACCCGCTGCATCAGGACAGAACACACCCGCTCCCTCAGGACAGAACACACCCGCTGCATCAGGACAGAACACACCCGCTCCCTCAGGACAGAACACACCCGCTGCATCAGGACAGAACACACCCGCCCCATCAGGATAGAACACACCTGACCCATCAGGACAGAACACACCTGCTGCGTCAGGACAGAACACACCCGCCCCATCAGGACAGAACACACCCGCCCCATCAGGACAGAACACACCCGCTCCATCAAGACAGAACACACCCGCTGCATCAGGACAGAACACACCCGCTCCATCAGGACAGAACACACCCGCTGCATCAGGACAGAACACACCTACTGCATCAGGACAGAACACACCTGCTGCATCAGGACAGAACACACCCGCTGCATCAGGACAGAAAACAGCTGCCCCATCAGGACAGAACACACCCGCCCCATCAGGACAGAACACACCTGCTGCATCAGGACAGAACACACCTGCTGCATCAGGACAGAACACACCCGCCCCATCAGGACAGAACACACCTGCTGCATCAGGACAGAACACACCTGCTGCATCAGGACAGAACACACCCGCCCCATCAGGACAGAACACACCTGCTGCATCAGGACAGAACACACCTGCTGCATCAGGACAGAACACACCCGCCCCATCAGGACAGAAAACACCTGACCCATCAGGACAGAACACACCCGCTGCATCAGGACAGAAAACAGCTGCCCCATCAGGACAGAACACACCCGCCCCATCAGGACAGAACACACCCGCTCCTTCAGGACAGAACACCCCCGCTGCATCAGGACAGAACACACCTGCTGCATCAGGACAGAACACACCTGCTGCATCAGGACAGAAGACAGCTGCCCCATCAGGACAGAACACACCTGCTGCATCAGGACAGAACACACCCGCTGCATCAGGACAGAACACACCCGCCCCATCAGGACAGAACACACCCGCCCCATCAGGACAGAACACACCCGCCCATCAGGACAGTACAGGGACAGAACACACCCGCCCCATCAGGACAGTACACACCCGCCCCATCGGGACAGAACACACCCGCCCCCTCAGGACAGAACACACCCGCTGCATCAGGACAGAACACACCCGCTCCCTCAGGACAGAACACACCCGCTGCATCAGGACAGAACACACCCGCTGCATCAGGACAGAACACACCCGCTGCATCAGGACAGAACACACCCGCTGCATCAGGACAGAACACACCCGCTGCATCAGGACAGAACACACCCGCTGCATCAGGACAGAACACACCTGCTGCATCAGGACAGAACACACCTGCTGCATCAGGACAGAACACACCTGCTGCATCAGGACAGAACACACCTGCTGCATCAGGACAGAACACACCTGCTGCATCAGGACAGAACACACCTGCTGCATCAGGACAGAACACACCTGCTGCATCAGGACAGAACACACCTGCTGCATCAGGACAGAACACACCTGCTGCATCAGGACAGAACACACCTGCTGCATCAGGACAGAACAAACCCGCCCCATCAGGACAGGACACACCTGCCCCATCAGGACAGAACACACCCGCTGCATCAGGATAGAACACACCAGCTGCATCAGGACAGAACACACCCGCTGCATCAGGACAGAACACACCCGCTGCATCAGGACAGAACACACCCGCTGCATCAGGACAGAACACACCCGCCCCATCAGGATAGAACACACCTGACCCATCAGGACAGAACACACCTGCTGCATCAGGACAGAACACACCCGCCCCATCAGGACAGAACACACCCGCTCCATCAGGACAGAACACACCTGCTGCATCAGGACAGAACACACCCGCTCCATCAGGACAGAACACACCCGCTGCATCAGGACAGAACACACCTGCTGCATCAGAACAGAACACACCTGCTGCATCAGGACAGAACACACCCGCTGCATCAGGACAGAAAACAGCTGCCCCATCAGGACAGAACACACCCGCCCCATCAGGACAGAACACACCTGCCGCATCAGGACAGAACACACCTGCTGCATCAGGACAGAACACACCCGCCCCATCAGGACAGAACACACCTGCTGCATCAGGACAGAACACACCTGCTGCATCAGGACAGAACACACCTGCCCCATCAGGACAGAACACACCTGCTGCATCAGTACAGAACACACCTGCTGCATCAGGACAGAACACACCCGCCCCATCAGGACAGAACACACCTGTCCCATCAGGACAGAACACACCCGCTGCATCAGGACAGAAAACAGCTGCCCCATCAGGACAGAACACACCCGCTCCTTCAGGACAGAACACCCCCGCTGCATCAGGACAGAACACACCTGCTGCATCAGGACAGAAGACAGCTGTCCCATCAGGACAGAACACCCCCGCTGCATCAGGACAGAACACACCTGCTGCATCAGGACAGAAGACAGCTGTCCCATCAGGACAGAACACACCTGCTGCATCAGGACAGAACACACCTGCTGCATCAGGACAGAACACACCCGCTGCATCAGGACAGAACACACCCGCCCCATCAGGACAGAACATACCCGCTGCATCAGGACAGAAAACAGCTGCCCCATCAGGACAGAACACACCTGCTGCATCAGGACAGAACACACCTGCTGCATCAGGACAGAACACACCTGCTGCATCAGGACAGAAGACAGCTGCCCCATCAGGACAGAACACACCTGCTGCATCAGGAAAGAACACACCCGCTGCATCAGGACAGAACACACCCGCCCCATCAGGACAGAACACACCCGCTGCATCAGGACAGAAAACAGCTGCTCCATCAGAACAGAACACCCCCGCTGCATAAGGACAGAACACACCTGCTGCGTCAGGACAGAACACTCCTGCTGCATCAGGACAGAACACACCTGCTGCATCAGTACAGAACACACCTGCTGCATCAGGACAGAACACACCTGCTGCATAAGGACAGAACACACCCGCTGCATCAGGACAGAACACACCCGCTGCATCAGGACAGAACACACCCGCTGCATCAGGACAGAACACACCCGCTGCATCAGGACAGAACACACCTGCTGCATCAGGACAGAACACACCTGCCCCATCAGGACAGAACACACCTGCTGCATCAGGACAGAACACACCCACCCCATCAGGACAGAACACACCTGACCCATCAGGACAGAACACACCCGCTGCATCAGGACAAAAAACAGCTGCCTCATCAGGACAGAACACACCCGCCCCATCAGGACAGAACACACCCGCTGCATCAGGACAGAACACACCCGCCCCATCAGGACAGAACACACCTGACCCATCAGGACAGAACACACCCGCTGCATCAGGACAGAAAACAGCTGCCCCATCAGGACAGAACACACCCGCCCCATCAGGACAGAACACACCCGCTCCATCAGGACAGAACACCCCCGCTGCATCAGGACAGAACACACCTGCTGCATCAGGACAGAAAACAGCTGCCCCATCAGGACAGAACACACCCGCCCCATCAGGACAGAACACACCTGCTGCATCAGGACAGAACACACCTGCTGCATCAGGACAGAACACACCTGCCCCATCAGGACAGAACACACCTGCTGCATCAGGACAGAACACACCCGCTGCATCAGGACAGAACACACCCGCCCCATCAGGACAGAACACACCTGCTGCATCAGGACAGAATACACCTGCCCCATCAGGACAGAACACACCTGCTGCATCAGGACAGAACACACCCGCTGCATCAGGACAGAACACACCCGCCCCATCAGGGAAGAACACACCCGCCCCATCAGGACAGAACACACCCGCCCCATCAGGACAGAACACACCCGCCCCATCAGGACAGTACACACCCGCCCCATCGGGACAGAACACACCCGCCCCCTCAGGACAGAACACACCCGCTGCATCAGGACAGAACACACCCGCTGCATCAGGACAGAACACACCCGCTACCTCAGGACAGAACACACCCGCTGCATCAGGACAGAACACACCCGATGCATCAGGACGGAACACACCCGCCCCATCAGGACAGAACACACCTGCTGCATCAGGACAGAACACCCCCGCTGCATCAGGACAGAACACACCTGCTGCATCAGGACAGTACACACCCGCTGCATCAGGACAGAACACACCTGCTGCATCAGGACAGAACACACCTGCTGCATCAGGACAGAACACACCTGCTGCATCAGGACAGAACACACCTGCTGCATCAGGACAGAACACACCTGCTGCATCAGGACAGAACACACCTGCTGCATCAGGACAGAACACACCTGCTGCATCAGGACAGAACACACCTGCTGCATCAGGACAGAACATACCTGCTGCATCAGGACAGAACACACCTGCTGCATCAGGACAGAACACACCTGCTGCATCAGGACAGAACACACCTGCTGCATCAGGACAGAACACACCTGCTGCATCAGGACAGAACACACCTGCTGCATCAGGACAGAACACACCTGCTGCATAAGGACAGAACACACCTGCTGCATCAGGACAGAACACACCTGCTGCATCTGGACAGAAAACAGCTGCCCCATCAGGACAGAACACACCCGCCCCATCAGGACAGAACACACCCGCCCCATCAGGATAGAACACACCCGCCTCATCAGGATAGAACATACCCGCTGCATCAGGACAGAACACACCCGCCCCATCAGGACAGAACACACCCACTGCATCAGGACAGAAAACAGCTGCTCCATCAGAACAGAACACCCCCGCTGCATCAGGACAGAACACACCTGCTGCGTCAGGACAGAACACTCCTGCTGCATCAGGACAGAAAACAGCTGCTGCATCAGTACAGAACACACCTGCTGCATCAGGACAGAACACACCCGCTCCCTCAGGACAGAACACACCCGCCGCATCAGGACAGAACAAACCCGCCCCATCAGGACAGAACACACCTGCCCCATCAGGACAGAACACACCCGCTGCATCAGGATAGAACACACCAGCTGCATCAGGACAGAACACACCCGCTGCATCAGGACAGAACACACCCGCTGCATCAGGACAGAACACACCCGCTGCATCAGGACAGAACACACCCGCCCCATCAGGACAGAACATACCCGCTGCATCAGGACAGAAAACAGCTGCCCCATCAGGACAGAACACACCTGCTGCATCAGGACAGAACACACCTGCTGCATCAGGACAGAAGACAGCTGCCCCATCAGGACAGAACACACCTGCTGCATCAGGACAGAACACACCCGCTGCATCAGGACAGAACACACCCGCCCCATCAGGACAGAACACACCTGCTGCATCAGGACAGAAGACAGCTGCCCCATCAGGACAGAACACACCTGCTGCATCAGGACAGAACACACCCGCTGCATCAGGACAGAACACACCCGCCCCATCAGGACAGAACACACCCACTGCATCAGGACAGAAAACAGCTGCTCCATCAGAACAGAACACCCCCGCTGCATCAGGACAGAACACACCTGCTGCGTCAGGACAGAACACTCCTGCTGCATCAGGACAGAAAACAGCTGCTGCATCAGTACAGAACACACCTGCTGCATCAGGACAGAACACACCTGCTGCATCAGTACAGAACACACCTGCTGCATCAGGACAGAACACACCTGCTGCATAAGGACAGAACACACCTGCTGCATCAGGACAGAACACACCCGCTGCATCAGGACAGAAAACAGCTGCCCCATCAGGACAGAACACACCCGCCCCATCAGGACAGAACACACCTGCTGCATCAGGACAGAACACACCCGCTGCATCAGGACAGCTGCATCAGGACAGAACACACCTGCCCCATCAGGACAGAACACACCTGCTGCATCAGGACAGAACACACCCACCCCATCAGGACAGAACACACCTGACCCATCAGGACAGAACACACCCGCTGCATCAGGACAAAAAAACAGCTGTCTCATCAGGACAGAACACACCCGCCCCATCAGGACAGAACACACCCACCCCATCAGGACAGAACACACCTGACCCATCAGGACAGAACACACCCGCTGCATCAGGACAAAAAAACAGCTGTCTCATCAGGACAGAACACACCCGCCCCATCAGGACAGAACACACCCGCCCCATCAAGGCAGGACACACCCGCCCCATCAGGACAGGACACACCCGCCCCATCAGGACAGGACACACCCGCCCCATCAGGACAGAACACACCCGCCCCATCAGGACAGAACACACCCGCCCCATCAAGGCAGGACACACCCGCCCCATCAGGACAGAACACACCCGCCCCATCAGGACAGAACACACCCGCTCCATCAGGACAGAACACACCTGCTGCATCAGGACAGGACACACCCGCCCCCAGAACACGGCACAGGACACACCCGCCCCATCAGGACAGGACACACCCGCCCCATCAGGACAGAACACACCCGCCCATCAGGACAGAACACACCCGCTCCATCAGGACAGAACACACCCGCTCCATCAGGACAGGACACACCCGCCCCCTCGGCACAGGACACACCCGCCCCATCAGGACAGGACACACCCGCCCCATCAGGACAGAACACACCCGCCCCATCAAGGCAGGACACACCCGCCCCATCAGGACAGAACACACCCGCTCCATCAGGACAGAACACACCCGCCCCATCAAGGCAGGACACACCCGCCCCATCAGGACAGAACACACCCGCTCCATCAGGACAGAACACACCCGCTCCATCAGGACAGGACACACCCGCCCCCTCGGCACAGGACACACCCGCCCCCTCGGCACAGGACACACCCGCCCCATCAAGGCAGGACACACCCGCCCCATCAGGACAGAACACACCCACTCCATCAGGACAGGACACACCCACTCCATCAGGACAGAACACACCCACT
Organism: Oncorhynchus masou masou; assembly: GCF_036934945.1. Taxonomy (NCBI): domain Eukaryota; kingdom Metazoa; phylum Chordata; class Actinopteri; order Salmoniformes; family Salmonidae; genus Oncorhynchus; species Oncorhynchus masou. Next base: position 12,361,037 of record NC_088218.1, on the reverse strand, counting down.
CCATCAGGACAGGACACACCCGCCCCCTCGGCACAGGACACACCCGCCCCATCAAGGCAGGACACACCCGCCCCATCAGGGCAGAACACACCCGCTGCATTAGTACAGCACGAAGGATGAACAATATTTAAAAGTCAAAAATACATTCTTATTCCCCTTCCTATGTTTTATAGCAGAACCTTCTTGTACCAGAAACATATTTGCATCAACATCTCATTTGCTTTTATCAAGTCTATGTGTGTTTTCTTGCAGTTAATACTGATAAGCTTGAGAGAGCATGCAACGGAACAGACTGGCCAGTGTTGGTCTAGCTAGTAGCATCTGATCAATCACAGGATGCATTGTCAGTGCATGGGCAGAGTGTGGGGTGCTGGAGCTGAAGATATTTCTCAAATGTACTGTACTACCAATATCAATGTGGGGCAATTGCTGTATAAAATGTTATAACTAGTACTGTAAAAGCTTTTCCCTATCAATGTTTGTATTGCATGCTTTTAACAATGGCAAATAGCAATTTTAAAAGTTGTAAAAAACTAAAAGAATGATCCATTGTGTTGAAAGGTTTCTTGTTTACTTATGCCACCCACCATGTTTACTTTATACCACATTATTCAAATCACTGGCATCCTGTTTTGTCTGTCACATTGTCCCACTAACTCATTAACTTGACCTCTATTGTTGGCTTGCTGCCAGTCTGGTGTTTCAAATCAAATCAAAGTTTATTTGTCATACGTGCTGAATACAACAGGTGTAGTAGAACTTATAGTGAAATGCTTACTTACAGGCTCTAACCAATAGCGCAAAAAAAGGTATTAGGTGAACAATAGCTAAGTAAAGAAATAAAAACAACAGTAAAAAGACAGTGAAAAATAACAGTAGCGAGGCTTCATACAGTAGCGAGGCTACATACAGACACCGGTTAGTCGGGCTAATTGAGGTAGTATGTAGTGTAGATATGGTTAAAGTGACTATGCATATATGATGAACAGAGAGTAGCAGTAGCGTAAAAGAGGGGTTGGCGGAAGGTGGCGGGACACAATGCAGATAGCCGGGTTAGCCAATGTGAAGCAGGAGCACTGGTTGGTCAGGCCAATTGATGTAGTATGTACATGAATGTATAATTAAAGTGACTATGCATACATGATACACAGATACACACAATTACTGCCGAACATACCCTCGTAAAACTGACCATCCTACCGATCCTTGACTTCGGTGGTGTCATCTATAAAATAGCATCCAACACTCTACTCAGCAAACTGGATGTAGTCTATCACAGTGCCATCCGTTTTGTCACCAAAGCCCCATATACTACCCACCACTGCGACCTGTACGCTCTCGTTGGCTATCCCTCGCTTCATACTCGTCACCAAACCTACTGGCTACAGGTTATCTACAAGTCTCTGCTAGGTAAAGCCCTGCCCTATCTCAGCTCGCTGGTAACCATAGCAGCACCCACTCGTAGCACACGCTTCAGCAGGTATATCTCACTGGTCACCCCCAAAGCCAATTCCTCTATTGGTCGCCTTTCCTTCCAGTTCTCTGCTGCCACTGACTGGAACGAACTGCAAAAATCACTGAAGCTGGAGATTCCCATCTCCCTCACTAGCTTTAAGAACCAGCTGTCAGAGCAGCTCACAGACCACTGCACCTGTTCATAGCCCATCTATCTACCTCTTCCCCATACTGTATTTGTTTATTTTGCTCCTTTTGCACCCCAGTATCTCTACTTGCACATTCATCTTTTGCACATCTACCATTCCAGTGTTTAATTGCCATATTGTAATTACTTCGCCACCATGGCCTATTTATTGCCTTAACTCCCTTATTTGACCTTATTTGCACTCACTGTATATATACTTTTTCTTTTTTTTTTCTACTGTATTATTGACTGTATGTTTTGTTCTTTCCATGTGTAACTCTGTGTTGTTGCATGTGTTGAACTGCTATGCTTTATCTTGGCCAGGTCACAGTTGCAAAGCTTACCTGGTTAAATAAAGGTGAAATAAAAAATAAAATTATAATTTCAACACAGTTTCGATGTGGTTTAGGTCATTTCAATGTAGTTTGATTCAAATAATCAAATCTTGAGTTGGTTATTTGAATTAACTGTGTAGTGCTTGGGCAAAAAAAACTAAACATGCACTGTACTGTACCTTCCCTGCTGCAACCAATAATGTTTTGCATAGAGACGGGGAATGCTATTGGTTGAGTGGTCTATTTTATTCATCCTGTCACATAGCTGACTTATTTGTGTGTGTCTTTACTGATCCTGTTGACAACGTTGGTTGTGTTGGAGCCAATGTACAGTACTTCCCCCTTAAATTCAACACTAAATCATGAACTGGTACCTGTACGTCACTGCGGACTCTGTAATAGGTGGAGAGCAGCATAAGGCCAACAGACTAATAATGTGCAGTCTGCTGACACTGGATGACTGGAAACAGCAGAGATGAAGGAGCTATGGATTATGGTTGTCTTTGCTACAGGTAAGACTTGCTATATATTTGATTCATTCAGGGTGGTTTAAGATGTTCAGACATACACTGACTGTACAAAACATTAAGAACACCTGCTCTTTCCATGACATAAACTGGCCAGGTGATTCCAGGTGAAAGCTATGATGCTTTATTAATGTCACTTGTTAAATTTACTTCAATCAATGTAGATGAAGGGGGGGGGGCAGTTTAAAGAAGGATTTTTAAGCCTTGGGACAATTGAGACATGGATTGTGTATGTGTTCCATTCAGTGGGTGAATGGGCAAGACAAAAGATTTAAGTCCCTTTGAACAGGTGTGGGAATAGGTGCCTGGCCCACCGTTTTTGTTCAAGAACTGCAACGCTGCTGGGTTTTTCATGCTCAACAGTTTCCTGTGTGTATCACGAATGATTCACCACCCAAAGGACATCCAGCCAACTTGACATAGCTGTGGGAAGCATTGGAGTCAAAATGGGACAGCATCCCTTTCGACACCTTGTAGAGTCCATGCCCTGACGAGTTGAGGCTGTTCTGAGGGCAGAAGTGTGTGGAGGTGCAACTCAACATCAGGAAGATGTTCCTAATGTTTGGTATACTCAGTGTTTGATGCTGTTGTTAAGAGTCTTCTGTGATTGAGAATTGTGTTGGAAAATTGCTTTCAATTCAGATGTGCAAAAATGTATGATGCATTTAACTTATCAATTGATTATTACCCATATACAACCTTACTGTTTTTACAATTTTAAAGTTCGATTTATAGGCAATGATTGATTTATGTTTTGTCTGTTTGCTGTGAGGGATACAGTAGCATCAATGAAGACATTGTTTCAGACTTTATTTTTATCCAAACACTATTTAGATTTATTGTTAATCCGCTGTTTACAGACTGTAAATAGACTACTGTCAGGTCTCAGATACAGTTGATAACAGAGTAGCCTTTGCTATCAAATGTCAACCATGTTAAAGATTTCTTTCTCTCATAAACTACAGTAGAAAACATTTCTACCCTGATGCAGACAATGAAACTGGAACAGCATGGATCTTCTCCTATGATTATAGGAACTGACACTATGTATCCTTGTTAATGTGGTTTACTGAATTAATTATTATTAATAATTATGACTTTTTTAAAGTCTCTTTTACACAGGGGGATCTCACCACATCCTCTGCCATTCCAACCACCATTGACATAACTATCCCAACTACTGATGACCCTTTAACGCCTGACTCTCCAGCTAGTGCCCCTCCAACTAATGACATTCCAACTACTGATAATCTAACTTCTGACAGTCCAACTACCGACATGTCAACTACTGATAATCTAACTACCGACACTCCAACTACTGACACTCCAACTACCGACACTCCAACTACTGAATACCCTGCAGCTACTACTGGTCATCCAACTACTAGTTACCTAACTACTACTGATCCTCCAGCTATTGGTTACATAAACACTACTGGTCTTCCAACTACTGGTTACCCTACCTCTATCCCTATCACCAGTACCAGTCTCCCCACCACCTCTACCAACACCACCACCACGTCTACCAACACCTCTACCAACACCTCTCCTACCATCTCTAACACCACCACCACCTCTAACACCACGTCCAACACCACCACCTCTCCTACCATCTCCAACACCACCACCACCTCTCCTACCATCTCTAACACCACGTCGAACACCAACACCACCTCTCCTACCATCTCTAACACCACGTCCAACACCAACACCACCACCACCTCTAGCAACACTACCACCACCTCTACCACCACATCTAGCACCATCTCTAACACCACCACCTCTACCAACACTACCACCACCTCTACCAGCACCTCTCCTACCATCTCAAACACCACCACCACCTCTCCCACCATGTCTAACACCACCACCACCACCTCTAGCACCACGTCTAACACCACCACCTGCACCCCTACCACCACCACCATCTCCACCTCTACCACCGCAACCCCTCCTCTGGTCTGTATCAACGGTGGTGAGCTGCAGAGTGGAGTCTGTATCTGTCCGGATGAGTGGACCGGAGACACCTGTTCAGAGGGTACATCCACACACTTACACTATACCTAACCCTGGATCTACCATTCAGACTCCTCCACAATACTACACTACTATACCTAACCCTGGATCTACCATTCAGACTCCTCCACAATACTACACTACTATACCTAACCCTGGATCTACCATTCAGACTCCTCCACAATACTACACTACTATACCTAACCCTGGATCTACCATTCAGACTCCTCCACAATACTACACTTCTATAACTAACCCTGGATCTACCATTCAGACTCCTCCACAATACTACACTACTATACCTAACCCTGGATCTACCATTCAGACTCCTCCACAATACTACACTACTATACCTAACCCTGGATCTACCATTCAGACTCCTCCACAATACTACACTACTATACCTAACCCTGGATCTACCATTCAGACTCCTCCACAATACTACACTACTATACCTAACCCTGGATCTACCATTCAGACTCCTCCACAATACTACACTACTATACCTAACCCTGGATCTACCATTCAGACTCCTCCAAAATACTACACTACTATACCTAACCCTGGATCTACCATTCAGACTCCTCCACAATACTACACTACTATACCTAACCCTGGGTCGACCATTCAGACTCCTCCACAATACTACACTACAATACCTAACCCTGGATCTACCATTCAGACTACTCCACAATACTACACTACTATACCTAACCCTGGATCTACCATTCAGACTCCTCCACAATACTATACTACTATACCTAACCCTGGATCTACCATTCAGACTCCTCCACAATACTACACTACTATACCTAACCCTGGATCTACCATTCAGACTCCTCCACAATACTACACTACTATACCTAACCCTGGATCTACCATTCAGACTCCTCCACAATACTACACTACTATACCTAACCTTGGATCTACCATTCAGACTCCTCCACAATACTACACTACTATACCTAACCCTGGATCTACCATTCAGACTCCTCCACAATACTACACTACTATACCTAACCCTGGATCTACCATTCAGACTCCTCCACAATACTACACTACTATACCTAACCTTGGATCTACCATTCAGACTCCTCCACAATACTACACTACTATACCTAACCCTGGATCTACCATTCAGACTCATCCACAATACTACACTACTATACCTAACCCTGGATCTACCATTCAGACTCCTTCACAATACTACACTACTATACCTAATTCTGGATCTCACATCCACAGTACACACCACTACAATACTACACCTAACCCTGGATCTCACATTCACAGTACCCACCACTACAATACTACACCTAACCCTGGATCTCACATTCACAGTACACACCACTACAATACTACACCTAACCCTGGATCTCACATTCACAGTCCACACCACTACACTTTTATACCTAACCCTGGATCTTACATTCACAGTACACACCACTACAATACTATACCTAACCCTGGATCTCACATTCACAGTACACACCACTACAATACTACACCTAACCCTGGATTTCACATTCACAGTACACACCACTACAATACTACACCTAACCCTGGATTTCACATTCACAGTCCACAACACTATTCCTTGGGTTTCACATTCAGAATATATATTTCATGTTCAGTCATACATTTGGTCCATGTTGAAATGTATTTTACTTCGATAGGGAATTTCTGCAATTCCACCATCAATGGTGATTTTTCCTTCCCAAGAACAACGGTTGGCTGGTCTGCTTATTCAGAAGAATTGTGTGATGATAATACAACCAATGGTATGTGATTCACCACTTTTATTCACCTGAAATTACAAAAAATGTATTTGTCTGTTACAGTCCTAATTAATGTTGTATTAGGTAACACAAACCCTTGAGTATCTGTTAATCTTGGTTCCTCCAGCTGGTTTACCAAAAGCCTCAGCAAGATGTTTGAATGACACCGGCTCTCCAATGTTTGGTCCTCCTCATGAACTGCAGTGTGAATTAACCCTCAGTGACATTCTAGGAAATGTAAGTCATTATGCATATGTTTTTATTTTCTTGATTTATGACCAGTCTTGATTTAGCATTCTTCAGGTCAGTTCCAGTCATCATTATGAGGAGTGGATCTTACAGTTTGAAGATCAGTAACAACTTTCTTTTACCTTCAGATCATGTATTCTGTTCCTTTATTCTGCTTAACAGGTGATGAGACGCATTATTTATTTATTTATTGTGTTTTACGTAAAATTGTTTTTTTTACAGTTAGTAGACGCTCTTATCCAGAGTGACCTATAGTAGTGAGTGTATACATTTTCATACTTGTCCCCTGTGGGAATCGAACCCACAATCCTGGCATTGCAAGTGCCATTCTCTACCAACTGAGCCACATGAACTCAGCAAAAAAAGAAACGTCCCCTTTTCAGGATCCTGTCTTCCAAAGATAATTCGTGAAAATCCAAACAACTTCACAGATATTCAATGTAAAGGGTTTAAACACTGTTTCCCCTGCTTGTTCAATGAACCATAAACAATTCATGCACCTGTGGAACAAGACACTAACAACTTACAGACGGTAGGCAATTAAGGTCACAGTTATGAAAACTTAGGACACTAAAGAGGCCTTTCTACTGACTGAAAAACACCAAAAGAAAGATGCCCAGGGTCCCTGCTCATCTGCGTGAACGTGCCTTAGGCATACTGCAAGGAAGCATGAGGACTGCAGATGTGGCCAGGGCAATAAATTGCAATGTCCGTACTGTGAGACACCTAAGACAGCACTACAGGGAGACAGGATGGACAGCTGGTCGTCCTCGCAATGGCAGACCACGTGTAACAACACCTGCACAGGATCGGTATATCCAAACATCACACCTGCGGGACAGGTACAGGATGGCAACAGCAACTGCCCGAGTTACACCAGGAATGCACAATCCCTCCATCAGTGCTCAGACTGTCCACAATAGGCTGAGAGAGGCTGGACTGAGGAATTGTAGGCCTGATGTAAGGCATCACCGGCAACAACGTCGCCTAGGGGCACAAACCCACCATCGCTGGACCAGACAGGACTGGCAAAAAGTGCTTTTCACTGGCGAGTCGTGGTTTTGTCTCACCAGGGGTGATGGTCGGATTCGTGTTTATCGTTGAAGGAATGAGCGTTACTGCGATGCCTGTACTCTGGAGTGGGATCGATTTGGAGGTGGAGGGTCCGTCATGGTCTGGGGCGGTGTGTCACAGCATCATCGGACTGTGCTTGTTGTCATTGCAGGCAATCTCAATGCTGTGCGTTACAGGGAAGACATCCTCCTCCCTCATGTGGTACCCTTCCTGCAGTCTCATCCTGACATGACCCTCCAGCATGAAAATGCCACCAGCCATACTGCTCATTCTGTGCATGATTTCCTGCAAGACAGGAATTTCAGTGTTCTGCCATGGCCTGTGAAAAGCCCGGATCTCAATCCCACTGAGCACGTCTGGGACCTGTTCGATTGGAGGGTGAGGGCTAGGGCCATTCCCCCCAGAAATGTCCGGGAACTTGCAGGTGCCTTGGTGGAAGAGGGGGGTAACATCTCACAGCAAAAACAGGCAAATCTGGTGCAGTCCATGAGGAGGAGATGCACTGCAGTACTTAATGCAGCTGGTTCAGGATGTTGCTGCAACTTATACAATGTTCTGTTGAAAATCAATACTAAAATATAATAAATAAAAATCCTTGTCTCTCCCTGGTCAGATCTCCAGCAGTTCAGGTGATTTACTACAGTTAGCCTTCAGTACTCAGATCCTGACCTCCCAACCAGAGCGGCTGTCAGCTGACAGCATCACCACAGCAGCTCAGATAGCTAACACACTGCTTCAGTCTGCAAATATCACAGAGGTATAACATGTTTTGAAATCAAGTCGTGACTATGACATGTTCTGGAGAGAAACGTGAGGTTGTTACTGCAGTGATTTGAACACTTGAGGGTCATCCCCTGGTTTTGATTATGTTGCAGGACATCGCAGTGGCAGCTGTAACCACCATCAGTCAGCTGCTCAATGCCAGTGAGGAGAGTACGCAGGAGAGAGACGCTGTCCAAAAGTAAAGGAGTGTGTTTGTCTGTGTGTGTGTGTGTGAGCGTGCATGCGTGGTGGTGTGTATTTCTGCATATGCTTGAGTTTATGTGTGTACGTGTGCCTCAGTGCGTGTCTGTATGGGTGCATGTAAACTAATGTTTTTCTGTGTTTCTCTCCCAGCCTCACAGAGACCCTGGAGAAGTTTTCCCTGGACCAGTACAATAATGTGTCCTTGGTGGTTCAGCCCAACCTGGCAGTCCAGTCTGTCCAAGTACCAAGTGACACAGTAGGGATCCAGTTTACTGCTCTGACTGGTGGGTGGGACTGCTAGTGAACCTACACACTGGCATTTAAAGTGATAGTTTATATCTGTGTTGACAGACTGTGTAAAACTTCTCAATTTTCAAATGTTTCTCCTCTAATGGTCAATAAGGTTTGTTATGGATTTGATTTGTTGTACTGCAGAACTGTGGTGGCTGCTGAAGATGGCTCATATTAATGGCTGTAATGGAGCGAATGGAATAGCATAAAACACATTGATGTATTTGATATAATTCAACTTATTCTGCTTCAGCCGTTACAATGAGCCCGTACTCCCATGAATGTGCCAACCACATTTACATTACATTTAAGTCATTTAGCAGACGCTCTTATCCAGAGCGACTTACAAATTGGTGAATTCACCTTCTGACATCCAGTGGAACAGCCACTTTACACTTTACCACCTCCTGTGGTACTGAAGTAACACTATATTGTTCTGATTTAAATTGCTAAATCAAATGAATCTCCTTCTCCAGGAAGATCTGGTAATTTTGTGGCCAACAGAATTAATCTCAACACAAATACTTCTGAACTGATAGCTGATGAAGGAGGTGCGACCGATGTCCAGATTGTCATAAAATTCACACCAGGTGAGCCAATGTTGGTATGCAAACATAGTGTATAAACTCAAGCTTCAATTTCCTTGTTCCGCATTCACCAAGAGAGCTTAACTGCTCTTTGTGGTCTCCAAACATTTACATTTAGAGTCACTATCGAGATAAGCCCTCAAGGCAAGGTCAAACTACTAAGTTCTGATATGAACAACAATCACTCTTTCTCCCTCTCTCTCTCCCCCCTCTTTCTCACCCCACTCAGTTTTACATAGTAAAAACACAAACTACTCCATTGGTTTTGTGCTCTACCAAAACGACCGGTTCTTCAGGTCCAAGGCATTCAGAGCTTCTTCAGGGACCAGCAGAAGGGTCATCTCTGCTAACATGGGACAAGTGTCTGGGTTACATGTTGAGATGCTCTTCAAGCCCACAGTAAGATTTCTCTTGGAATCAATAAACACATAGTGGTCCAAATTCTCTGGGAAATGCATTGGGAAGTTATTCATTATCTTAGTCACATGTTTGACACCCCTGATCGAAGTTCTCCATTGATGCTATAGGGAACAATGGTTGTCTTGTACATAATACAATCTATCATAATTGGTATTTATTCTTTCCCACATTTACTTAAACCTGTTAGACTTCACAATTGACTGAGAATTTTAAAAAGATGAGTACTGTGAGTACACGTCTTTTCCTGAAGGATTTACAGTGAGTTTGTGTCTGTTCTCACTTCTCAGGCTGTTCCCAACGCCTCCCTCTATGACTTTGCCTGCGTGTCATGGAACTACACGTTGAAAGACTGGAGCACCTTTGGCTGCTACAAAGTCAACCACTCAGCAGACGGCCTGCAATGTTTCTGTAATCACACCACTAACTTTGCTGTGCTGATGGTGAATAGCTAGCTGCCTTCATCTCCCTTTTACTGACCACACTCTGACCTATCTTGGGTTCCTAGACTTTATTGAAACATGGCCCCATTTTGATATCTGAAGATTCTCGTGACCCAGCCATTTTGTAGTGTCTTAGCTCTTATTACTAATGGATATAATAAGAAAGTCTCCAATACAAGGAAGTGAACTGGAGCTTCACATTTGCTAAAGCTAGTTAGTGCAAGTACAGTGCTCTGTTCTTAAAGGGGACATCAGTAATTAACAGAACATGACATTCCTTCTCTTATACAATCAGAGTTACTTCTACCAAACCACAAGTGAAACATTTCCCAGAACTTGTTGTAGTTATTTTGCATCTTTTGATTTTGAACTTGAACAGTTCATTTTTGTTTGTGTTTGTTTGTTTATAAGTCCAGTCTGTCTGGTGTCTTCGTTCTGGGTAGCGCCTTGGATTGTCTGGTGTCTTCATTCTGGGTAGCGCCTTGGATTGTCTGGTATCTTCGTTCTGGGTAGCGCCTTGGATTGTCTGGTGTCTTCGTTCTGGGTAGCGCCTTGGATTGTCTGGTGTCTTCGTTCTGGGTAGCGCCTTGGATTGTCTGGTGTCTTCGTTCTGGGTAGCGCCTTGGATTGTCTGGTGTCTTCGTTCTGGGTAGCGCCTTGGATTGTCTGGTGTCTTCGTTCTGGGTAGCGCCTTGGATTGTCTGGTGTCTTCGTTCTGGGTAGCGCCTTGGATTGTCTGGTGTCTTCGTTCTGGGTAGCGCCTTGGATTGTCTGGTGTCTTCGTTCTGGGTAGCGCCTTGGATTGTCTGGTGTCTTCGTTCTGGGTAGCGCCTTGGATTGTCTGGTGTCTTCGTTCTGGGTAGCGCCTTGGATTGTCTGGAGGCTCCTGCACATCCACAGTGTGTGCTTGGTCCATACTAGTTTCTGCTATGGCTGCACCTTCATCCACACGTTCCCTTCTTTCAGCCTGGGGTCTCTGTACCGTCCCACCGTCCTCTACAGTTCCCTGTGTGTCACTCTCAGGAGCTCTCTGTGCCTGTTCTCTCTCGATTGTTGTGCTGTTTTCCGTGGAATGCATTTGGTCAATGTGACGCCGCCACATTATGTCTGGGCTCACTTTACCCTGGAAAGTTCTAGGTCCCGTTTGTGTGTGTACGGCCCCTCTTGTCCATTTCCTCCCCCTTCTGTAATCTCGCACCATCACTTCCTGTACTGTTTGGAGATGGCGTTCCCGGCTGACATGAATCTTGAAAACTCATCACTTACAAAAGCTTGCACTTTGTCGCTTGCCAGCTGCAGAGCCAATCCGAAGGATGTAAAAGTTGTTCTGAGACACTATAGTCTGAGCTGAGGTGGAGGAGTCAGTGCCAAACACCTCTGTTCATTTGGAATTGACATCAACTATAATCAGAAACGTGCTTTTCAAAGGGGCCGGCGTCCACATGAATTCTCTGCAATGGGCTATTCCCATAAGTGGACTGGGGCAGGAGCAGGCATGTGAAAGGTTTCCAAACATCCGCTACAGTTCTTTGCCACATCTTCTATCTGTTGATCCAGCCTGAGCCTTGAAAATAAAAGAGAGCCGCACACTCTTGGAGCTCAGATGCAAAAATTTAATACCAACGTTTCGACAGCCAAGCTGTCTTCATCAGGGTATAATCACAAACACTGCGGGATGACTCGTTTATATAGTGTCAAGGGACACAGGTGTCTGTAATCATGGCCAGGAGTGGCCTAATATCATTGGTTAATAATCAAATATTAAAATGTCATACAAAGAACAGCATACAAACAAATGGATAGCATACGGTCATAGATTAATTTGACTATACAAGTTTACACACAATTACAATGGCAAAGTCACAATAATCACAAGAATGGCTTCAGATCAAAGTCTACGTTGAGACCGAAGGGTGCAAGGGTCTTTAAATTAAAGACTTGACTTGACTTATCCAGTTGCGGCCCACTTCTTGGAGGCAGACCACTCGATTTCGTCTCTGCGTTATATTGGCATCGAACATGTCACCCTCCCTAGGAGAGGGGGTGACCTTGATAATTTATTGTTAAAACGAGAGGCTGCCTGGATCTTTAATTTAAAGACCCTTGCGCCCTTCGGTCTCAACGTAGACTTTGATCTGAAGCCATTCTTGTGATTATTGTGACTTTGCCATTGTAATTGTGTGTAAACTTGTATAGTCAAATTAATCTATGATCGTATGCTATCCATTTGTTTGTATGCTGTTCTTTGTATGACATTTTAATATTTGATTATTGGCTATGCCAGTCAGCTCTCAGTAGAGCCCAGGGTGCAGCCACACCTCGTGTTGAATGTGCCCCCACAGATCCCAGCACTGGCCTGCCAGTCAGGCGGTATACTGTCGTAATCATGTCCACGATCCAGTGAGAGAGCCTCTGCTTTGATAACCCAGCCCTCAGGACTCTCACCATAGCAGACAAAGAGCTGGTCTGTTGTTCTCACTGACCGTGTCTGCTCCACATAGGCAGCCAGTGCCCTCATAGGGCACTGCATGCCCGGAGGAAGGCCCAGACTCCCCCTCACTGCCGGGGGGTTGTAAGCAGTCAGGATAAAAGGGATGTTCACATGCCTATCTGACAGAACCTTGGGGAGGAATGAAGGGTTGTGGCGGAGAGATATACTCCTCCCACCGGGGTCTATACATATGAACAGGTTTCTCACATACAGTGGGGAAAAAAAGTATTTAGTCAGCCACCAATTGTGCAAGTTCTCCCACTTAAAAAGATGAGAGGCCTGTAATTTTCATCATAGGTACACTTCAACTGTGACAGACAAAATTAGAGAAAATATCCAGAAAATCACATTGTAGGATTTTTTATGGATTTATTTGCAAATTATGATGGAATATACGTATTTGGTCACCTACAAACAAGCAAGATTTCTGGCTCTCACAGACCTGTAACTTCTTCTTTAAGAGGCTCCTCTGCCCTCCACTCGTTACATGTATTAATGGCACCTGTTTGAACTTGTTATCAGTATTATGGCTGTCTTTGCTACAGATAAGACTTGCTCTATATTTGATTTATTCAGGGTGATTTAAGATGTTCATTAAGTGGTTAAGAGTCTTCTATGATTGAGAATTGTGTAGGAAAATTGCTTTCACTTCAGATGTGCAAAAATGTATGATGCATTTAACTTATGAAATGATTATTTCCCATAAATAACCTTACTGTTTTTAGTTTGGTTTATGAATTTTTAAGTTTGGTTTATAGTCAATGATTGATTTATGTTTGTCTGTTTGCTGCAAGGGATACAATAGTATCAATGAAGACATTGTTTCAGACTTTTATCCAAACACGTTTGATTTACTGTTAAGCCATTGTTTACATACTGTGAATAGACTACTGTCAGGTCTCAGACACAGTTGATAACAGAGTAGTCTTTGCTATCAGCCGTTTATTGGCAGTGATAATGACGTCTTTCTCTCATAAACTACAGTAGAAAACATTTCTACCCTGATGCAGACAATGAAACTGGAACAGCATGGATCATCTTTATAGCATGTTTATAGCAACTGACACCATGTATCCTTGTTAATGTGGTTTACTGAGTTAATTATCTTTTATAAAGTCTCTTTACTACAGGGGGATCTCAGCACATCCTCTGCCATTGCAACCACCATGGACATAACTACCCCAACTACTACTGCTCCTATAACCCCTGACCCTCCAACCACTACTGCCCCTATAACCCCTGACACTCCAACTAGTGCTCCTCCAACTAATGACACCAACTACTGATACAATGGGGCAAAAAAGTATTTAGTCAGCCACCAATTGTGCAAGTTCTCCCACTTAAAATGATGAGAGGCCTGTAATTTTCATCATAGGTACACTTCAACTGTGACAGACAAAATGAGAAAAAAAATCCAGAAAATCACATTGTAGGATTTTTAAAGAATTTATTTGCAAATTATGGTGGAAAATAAATATTTGGTCAATAACAAAAGTTCATCTCAATACTTTGTTATATACCCTTTGTTGGCAATGACAGAGGTCAAACGTTTTCTGTAAGTCTTCACAAGGTTTTCACACACTGTTGCTGGTATTTTGGCCCATTCCTCCGTGCAGATCTCCTCTAGAGCAGTGATGTTGAAGTGATGTTGAAGTGTACCTATGATGAAAATTACAGGCCTCTCTCATCTTTTTAAGTAGGAGAACTTGCACAATTGGTGGCTGACTAAATCGTTTTTTTGCCCCACTGTAGGTGTTCCTTTTGTCCAGGTTGGAAAGGGCAGTGTGGAGTGCGAATGAGATTGTGTCATCTGTGGATCTGTTGGGGCGGTATGCAAATTAGAGTGGGTCTAGGGTTTCCAGCATGATGGTGTTGATGTGAGCCATGACCAGCCTTTCAAAACTTTATGAAGTTCACTTGGTAAGTCACTGGTTTTCACACGGCTGTCCACTGACATGTCCTATTATTTTCCAGGAGCTGATTGAGAGGCTGGAGTACTGCTGAAAGGTTTGGGAGGAATCTTCTGTCGTAATTGATCTGTTCAGTCACATTTTGCGGCCGTGGTGCCTGTACCACTGCATTGATTTTTGTCCTGTGTTTTGGGCAATCCATTGCAGTCAATTTCATGTCGACAGAAGACAATCTTATCTTTGAGGAACTCACAATTCTGTATGTTTGCCTGCAGTCCGTACTCTTTGTTTTTTCTCTGGACCTCTTCCAGGTTAGCCAGTTGCTCTTTGTCTGTGCGTCCTGTTACGATACACTGTGTTCATGGGATTCCTTGCAAACTCTGGCCAATAGTTTGTTGCCAAATGGTTGGGCCGATGCATTGCCAAAAACCAGGCGGTTATACCTTTTGTGTGTGTTTATTGTCAGGTACTGTTTGAACCTCTCTTCAACCGGTAGCTGCAGGTAAACAGTTAACACACCCATCTTTCTTCACAATAGGAACTATGGGTGTGGCCCATTCGCTTCTGTCCACTTTCGGCAGGATTCCTGTATCCTGCAAGCGTTCCATTTCCGCTTCCACCTTTGGTCTCAGGGAGTATGGAACAGATCTGGCTTTGCAGAATTTTGTGTTGCATCATCTCCCAGTACGAGTTTGGCTGTGAAGCCTTTTACTGTTGCCATCTGATCACTGAAAACGGTCGCATATTTCTTCAGCAAGTGTTCCAGTGTTTGGTCTGTGCCCTTCCTTTTAGGCTGGGATGTGTGGAGCATTTTCAAGTCACACCACTTCAGCTTTAGTTTAGACAGCTGTTCCCTGCAAACAAATAAGGGGTCAGTTCCAGGCTCCACATACACCTGTAACTGCTGTGTTTGCTTCCCATAATTCACTCTGTCTCGTAAACATTGGGCTCAATGACTCTCCTGAGTAGGTCTTCAGCAACACATTTGTTTTCTTCAGCTTATTATCCTTGAAGTGTTCATTGTAGCCAGTTGTGGAAATTATAGACACTGCAGATCCTGTGTCCAGCTCCATTTTGAGTGATGTGCCTTCGATTTCTGGTGTCACCGATATTGCGCTACTGCTGGGAGAAGTCACTGTCTTTAACTCCATTGTACCAATGAATTGTTCAACTGAATCACTGCCACTGTTCTCTGCTAGTGCATTCACAGGCCTTTTCACTTTCTCAGTTGTCCTGTTGTGACTGTAATTTGCTCTACATGCTCTTTGAATGTCCTTTTTCTATTGCATTTGTGACACATTTTGTCTTTGAAACGGCAATCCTCTACTCTGACCATCCCTGTTGCATTTTTAGGCCACACGGGGGTGCTGTCGACTGCATGAGAACTTGTGCAGGCAAGTTTATGAGAGGAGGTCAGTCTTTATGCAACTCAATTGCATCTTTGGTCGCGGTTTCCATAGCTACAGCAATTTCAACAGCCTTTGCAAAAGTGAGATCTGATTCTGTGAGCAAAAGTTTCTGAATGTGTTTCAGTCCATGTTTCAGTCCATAAACAAATCTTTCCCTTAATGTGTAATTTAGGTTCTCTCCAAACTGGCAATGCTCAGACAGTTTCTTCAACTCTGCTACCCTCCCCTCATTCTGGTGTCAGTTCTGGAAATGAACATGTTCCGTGATCAGGAGTGGTTTAGGTGATTTTGCAATATCTCCACAATCTCTGTGAATGTTTTCTTGGAGGGCTTCAGAGAGGCAGTCAGATCTCTTAGCAAACTGTACGTTTTGGGGCCAATCAAACTCAACAGCACTGATACAATGTTGTTTGCAATGAAGTACTGTTCCAGATGTTCAATGTAAGTTGCCTCCTTTTCTTGCGTGTCATCAAACTCAATGCTATATATTCTCTTTACCTCCGGCTCTGCGGGTCTTTGATCTGCAGCCTCATGATCGTCAGCACTCCCCTCGTCATCACTGGCTGCTTGCTGCTGCGCTACATCGTTGAAATGTTCCTCTCGTTCTACGAGCCCCGTCTGCATTCGTGATGCACAATGTAGGTAATCGTCCTTGTCGCCATTGAAGTGTCTTAGCTCTTATTACTAATGTATATAATAAGAAATACTGAATACAAGGAAGTGAACTGGAGCTTCACATTTACTAAAGCTAGTTAGTACAAGTATCAATCAATTTTTTTTTTATAAAGCCCCTTTTACATCAGCCGATGTCACAAAGTGCTGTACAGAAACCCAGCCTAAAACCAAACAGAAGCAAATGCAGATGTAGAAGCACGGTGGCTAGGAAAAAATCCAGAGAAAGGCCAGAAACCTAGAGAGGAACCAGGCTCTGAGGGGTGGCCAGTCCTCTTCTGGCTGTGCCGGGTGGAGATATTAACAGTACATGTTAATATCAGGCCAAGATGTTCAAACATTCATAGATGATCAGCATGGTCAAATAATAATAATCACAGTGGTTGTGGAGGGTGCAACAGGTCAGCACCTCAGGAGTAAATGTCAGTTGGCTTTTTATAGCCGATCATTCAGACTTAGTGACAGCAGGTGCAGTAGAGAGAGAGAGAGTCAAAAAGCAGGTCCGGTGACCAAGTCAGGGTTCCATAGCCGCAGACAGAACAGTTTAAACTGGAGCAGCAGCACGACCAGGTGGACTATGGACAGCAAGTAGTCATCTGGCCAGGTAGTCCTGAGGCATGGTCCTTGGGCTCAAGGCCCCCAAGAGAAGAGAAAGAGAGAATTAGAGGGAGCATATTTCACACAGAACACCGGATAAGACAGGATAAATACTCCAGATATAACAGACTGACCCTCGTCCCCGACACATAAACTATTGCAGCATAAATACTGGCGGCTGAGACAGGAGGGGTTGGGAGACACTGTGGCCTCGTCCGACGATACCCCCGGACAGGGCCAAACAGGCAGGATATAACCCCATCCACTTTCCCAAAGCACAGCCCCCACACACCACTAGAGGGATATCTTCAACCACCAGCTTACTACCCTGAGACAAGGCTGAGTATAGGCCACAAAGATCTCCACCACGGCACAACCCAAGGAGGGGCGCCAACCCAGACATGAAGATCACGTCAGAGACTCAACCCACTCAAGTGATACACCCCTCCTAGCATGGAAGAGCACCAGTAAGCCAGTGACTCAGCCCCCGTTATAGGGTTAGAGGCAGAGAATCCCAGTGGAGAGAGGGGAACCGGCCAGGCAGAGACAGCAAGGGTGGTTTGTCGCTCCAGAGCCTTTCTGTTCACCTTCACACCCCTGGGCCAGACTACACTCAATCATAGGACCTACTGAAGAGATGAGTCTTCAATAAAGACTTAAAGGTTGAGACAGAGTGTGCATCTCTCACATGGATAGGCACACCATTCCATAAAAATGGAGCTCTATAGGAGAAAGCCCTGCCTCCAGCTGTTTGCTTAGAAATTCTAGGGACAATAAGGAGGCCTGCGTCTTATGACTGTAGCGCACGTGTTGGCATGTACGGCAGAACCAAATAGGAAAGATAGATAGGAGCAAGCCCATGTAAGGCTTAGTAGGTTAGCAGTAAAACCTTGAAATCAGGCCTAGCCTTAACAGGAAGCCAGTGTAGAGAGGCTAGCACTAGTAATATGATCACATTTTTTGGTTCTAGTCAAGATTCTAGCAGCCGTGTTTAGCACTAATTGAAGTTCATTTACAAGTACAACATAGAGCAACACTGCGCATGACCAAGGGTGCTCCGTTCTTAAAGGGGACATCAGTAATTAGCAGAACATAACACTTTAATGTTTTGTAGTAATTAAGAGCCAATGTTTACTTTTTTATTTGGGGCTATGGCAGTCAATTGCAAAACATTTTAACAGTGTTTCTGCTTGTCTTCTTTGGTTTTAAATGCAGACTGGTACACTAAATCCAGCCACGCACAGATATGAGCTGTCAAAGGGGTACCAAGAGTTTTAATACTCAGAGGGAGACGGCTGGGTATTTATTCCCTTTGAGTCAGGAACCAAAATGGGTTGTCTGCAGCATTCAGTCATATGATGAGTGGATCAGCTTTTCAATGTCACTTCCCGGCATGTCAACTAAGTCAGGATCACACTCAAACAGATTTCTCTCCAATAAGACATTTTCTCCTCTGAATCTACGGTCACTCATCTGCAGAATGTTAGAATATTTTAGTATTTCTCTTGCATGCTTGCGTTCAGTTTCCCTAATATGACAGTGGCACAGGCAGTGCGACACATTTATTTTAATTTCACAAAAAGTCAGCAAAGTCTGTTTGTTTTTTTTGCCCACTATTCAATCCTATGGAATCTGTTTTCATCAGTATAGTCACGCAGCACACTGAACATCCTTTGTGCTGTTTCATGCTCGAAAATCGTACGACAGAACAATATGTCCTTGTGAATAGCATCCCCTACATGTAGCTAACAAAAGTAAATTAATGGGCATCTCGGCCCTCACAACTAACATCCATTTGGAAAGCTGGATAGTTTTTTTAGTGGTTCAGTCAGTTTCCTATTGATTTCTAGCTATAGCATCAATTCTTAGATTTACAGTGTTATCAGAGAAAGGTATTGATGTGAGTTTCTGTACCTCCTCACACCTTGTTTTCACCATATCGATTGTTGCGGTAATATACCTGAAATAGTGTGTGGTTTCATATCGTAGTGGGCCTAGCCATTCACCATGGGAATAGAGTGACCACATGTCCCGGATTGTGCGGGACAGTCCTCCATTTTGTACCTTTGTCCCGCAACCAAACAATCACGTCCCACATTTTATCAACACATTCAAACACCACCACCAATTTAGAAAAAAAACGTCTTTGTCCCGTATTTCAGTCAGGCATTCCAACCTGCCTCTTGCAGTCCCGTTGCCTGTATACCTGTGTATACCTGTGTATACCTGTATATCGTAAGGATGTGGTAGCTTATAGCCATGGTGATGTTAAACACTTTTCTCCAATCAGTGTTGAGATCTGATATTCTGCTCAGCACAAGATGAGACCTAGCCTATCATCAACCAATATTTCTCAAAACCTTTCGGGCTAAATTCCAGCAAACTTGGAGAGGATATTTAGGCCTCCTAAACTACTTAAAAAATCTTCTGATGAAGAGCTAGAAAAGTAAGTAAATAGCCATATTAGACTGAAAGAGATAGGCATAGCAGTGGAAAGTAGGGTGCTGAAGGTGCAGCACCCCCTGAAAAATGTGAAGATAATAATAAATATTTTCACAACAATAGTGCATTGGGCCTTTACTAGTCTTGTATTAGTGACTTACAGTCATGTCAAACATTGCAGCCAAAACAACAGCAAAGTAGCTGTATTTGCATTTGTTTAAGCTGTTTTCTAGTGACATTTATTCGGATGAAATTTAGCCTGACAGAGAAAATGTGCTCACTAGTCAGGACACTGTTACTTAAAGGAGCTAGCCAACAACAACACAGCTAACACAATCACTTCAAACTGAAGCTGGAAAGACTTCAAATTAGCTGCACTTTGTTTTGTTTGACCTTTTACCAATTTACATTTCTTTGTATATATCCATAAAAATGATGCCAGCTGATTCATGATTTCAACTGGCTGAGAAACGTGCCTCCGTGTCAAATCTACAATGTAGAAAACAAAAAGAAATGTGAGATAATATCTAGATGCTTTTTATAGATAGAGATCAAGTTTATACATTGACTGGCTGGGCTGATGAGATAGTGGATTGACATGTCAGATGGGACAGAGTAAATAGGCATTTTAACGTCATAGATTTAGTCGGTGATAACTTGTGGAATAGACACCAGCTGGAATGCAGTTTTAACCAATCAGCATTCAGGATCAAACCCACACATTGTATAAAAAAGCTGAATCAATATCTTGGAAGATCACATAATTATTATTTATTATTCTACATAACATAATCAATTATAATAGCATAATATAATTTTACTATTACATTAAAAACACCACCTCATGAGATTCAGGTGGTTGGTTAGCTGTATATTCCCAAAAAATGATCATGTCACTAGGCAGAATGTGCTTTGATTGAGAAAAAAAAATCATGAAGGCTATATAGTTTAACACCATCTGCTCTAACTTGTGCATGAAACAGTAACTCAATAAGATCTAAATGCATATTCTCATGAATCTGATTGAGATTAAACGATTGGCTATCAGACACAGTTTGGACATTTCACTGGCAAAACATGAAGAATTATCATTCATGATTGACAGGGATGATGCATTGGCCTATTTTGAAGTTAGGTACAGGGTAGGTTACACTGTCCCATAAATCCTCCTGTTGTCTCGCATTTGTGTATTTTAAATGTGGTCACCTTAAGTGGGAATGATTCAAGTGCAGCGGTCAAGTGCGGCCTTTTCCCACGATCTAAGGGCGCTTTCTGGTTGAATTTAATGTTTTTGATTTGAATCATTTTCATTTAGATTTTTAAGGTTATCCACATCATAGTGATTTTGAGAAACAAAGACACTCATTATTTTATATATATATATTTTTTTTGCAGGATTTTGGATATTCTCCTGCAACCCCATTTTCATATCAGGCGACCCCACATGGGGTCGTGACCCCTTGGAACCGCTGACCTATGGTTTACGCTCTCATCCAGACAGATGAGAGCGAGGCCTTTATGATTGAGACAGAAATTTAGTGTTGAAATATATATTTTTTGTTTTTTTCTACAGTCATTCAGGAGGGATTTTAAATACGCTGAAGTGCTAAACTGGATCACCATATTGGGATGTTCCATGTCCATCATAGGGTTGAGTTTAACAATAACATTCCAGATCGTGACCAGGTAAGATCCTACATGGTTCCAGAACCAATTCAAAATATACAGTAAAATTCCAGATCGTGACCAGGTAAGATCCTACAGGGATCCAGAACCAATTCAAAATATTTGGTGCATTTCAATAGTGTAATGAAGCCCTTTGTCTGATCCAACAGGACTTGATAGGTGAAACCATTATAAAACCCACTATTAATGAACCAACACATCCATAGCTACACATATAACTTCCTAACATAGACAACACTATCACCTGTCCCCAGGAAATCACGCAAAACCAACCCAACGGTCCTCTTAGTGAGCATCTGCATGTGTCTCCTGATCTTCACCCTCCTCTTCATGTTGGGAGTGGACAACCCTCATAAACAGCTGGGAAAACCTGAAATACAGAAGGACAACATTCTCCCCACGTCCGACAAACACACAGAGCGGGACAGAGGGCCTTGTACTGCAGTGGCAGTCCTGCTGCAGTACTTCCTGTTGGGGACGTTCACCTGGAACACGCTGTACGCCACACATGTCTTCCTGATGATCAGAAACAGCCTGGCCACCAGCCCATCACACTTCACAGCCTATACTGTGGCCATCGGATGGGGTAGGACAGCATGGAGAAACATAAAGTATTTAGTAGTTTCAGAAGCTTTGGCTGGCATTAGACCTGGGCTCCTTGAACTAAAACTAATGTTAGGTGATATTTTCAGGCTCTAATAAGCCTGAAATAGAACTTAAAAGCAACTTGTAAAGTGATGTAATGTCTTTAGAGGATGTATGTGTAGTGTATATACTCTGTATATGGCTGCATGCAAATCTACCAGGCAATAACAACATTCTCTCCTTTAGGACTGCCTGCAGTTGTGGTGTCTCTCACCTTAGGAATTAGTTACAGAGTGGATGATCCACTGGGATACAGGCAGGAGGAATTGTGAGTCGATACTGTAGTATACTACTACTGGCCTACTTCTCTGTACTGTATTGTACTATACTATACTATGCTCTACTATATTATACTGCGCTGTTGTGTACTGTGCTGTACTGTTCTATACTATACCTTACTCTACTGTGCTATACTACCAGTATTACACCTGAGTACTGTGCTGTGCTGTACTGCAATTTACTTCCTCTTCAGTGGTTATTGTATAATAGGTTCAATTTAAATTAAAGTGGGGCAATTGCTTTATAACATTTTATAACTCATGCTGTAAAAGCTTATCCCTCTCAATGTTCGTATGCATGTTTGTAATGCATGCTAATAATTGGCCAAGAGCAATATAAAAAGTTCAAACATAAGTTATTAAAATAATGTTCTATTTCATTCAAATGTTTCTTGTTTACTTTATACCACATTACTCAAATTACAGGTGTTCTGTTTTGTCTGTCACATTGTCCCACTCTCTAACTCATTCATTTGACCTCTCAGTTGCTGGCTTGCTGCCCTCGATCCAAAGGGGAACTTTGACTTCAAGCTGCCAATGTTTTGGGGTTTCCTGGTCCCTGTGGCATTCATGCTTATCTTCAACACAGTGGTGTTGATATGTTTTGCAGTTACAACAGCCAAGACCAACCCACATTTAACCAGGTAACATTAATTGGGGCATTTTGGAGGCACGAAGTACAACGTTGTAGTCATTAAGATGTCTTGATTTAAATGCTTGTTAATGTTTTATTGTCTTACTTACTTAGCTTGTAATAAATAATATATATTATTATTCTATTATTATTAATTGTCGGTAGTAAGAAAATCATCAAATGTAGTGATCACCACGGCTCTAACCCACTCAGTCAATGGTAGCATACTGATCTTATACCACAGCATTACAACAGTCTATTACAGCAGTCTAAGTATGTTGGTTATGTTTCCCAGTACAAGACACACATCATTGAAGAAGAAGTTCCTCAGTAGCTTCTCTCTGGCTGTGGTGCTCGGTCTCTCCTGGATCCTGGGCTATCTGTTGCTCATTACACAGAACCAGACCATGTACACCATACTCAACATCTCCTTCTGTGTTCTCACCACCACTCAGGTAGTAAATGTATGCACTCACTACTGTAAGTCACTCTGGATAAGAGCGTCTGCTAAATGACTCAAATGGAATCTAGAAATATTAGTGTACCATTGTACCACAGAATCCAGACATTAATGAAAATTAGACACCTAGTAAACATAAATAAATTGAGCTGGTCTTTATGGAAATGCTACATTTTGTTTTGCCATTTTGTTGGTCCTTGTGTGTTCCAGAAAATCCTTGATAACGTCTTTTTGCTTTCACTTCACAGGGCTTGCAGATTTTTATTCTGTTCACCGCAAGAACAGCAATTGTCAAGAAAATGATGGCAGATGCTTTGAAATCTGTCTCTAGTGTTGAGATCCCGCGTCACACCAAGAGGTTCAGTCTATGGCGAGGCAAGCACAGTGATAACGTAGAATCATACACACAGCTGGACCCTATTCTGTCAACACATTAACCCTTTAACTGCCACATCATTTTTTTCCTTCTGAAAAATATGTGTATTTAGCCTTAATATAGGCCATAAATAATTAGCATTTAATTGCTAACATCTCAACCAGCCTGTTCAGTTGCCCAATTATGTTAAACTCATTTTTGTATTGGACTTTACTTATGCTTTTTAAATCATCTGAAAAATGGTACATTAATTAACGTCATGTCTGCTTCAGTTACTTATAATGGAAGACACGCCAAGATAAATGATGACTGATATCAAATATGAATAAAATATGATATATTTGTGTGTCAATATATGACTATTCAAATATATATACATATTAATGTTTACTGTTTATATGTTCATAATACCTGTAAAATGACATGTCCTGAAAACACTTGTGAATTGAAGATAACAGGCAGACTTTAAATACTGATATGAATATGAAAATATATTTGTATTTGCAAAGACAAAAAAATCCCACAACAATATTTTTACATTTTCCATAATAGCTAGCTTTGTCTAAATAGCATTCCTTTAATGGGCAACTCAACCGCCTGGTAGAGCATATTTTTCAAGAGTTCCTCAAATTAATAAATAACATATTAGTAATTTTATGATACCAAAAATTGTGTTTTAGAGGTCAACAACATTGTACAGTCATGAAATATCCCATTTTATACACAATTAGTACTGACAATGTGTGATTAATCAGGTTCAGTTTTGCTCCAGTTCATGTCCGGGTTTTTAACCATCTTTGAATGTTTGTGTAAAAATATATAGGAGTCCAATAATGAAAACCACATGGTCATTTTACTAAATGGCATGATAAAATATGGTAAACAAAAGTTATGTTTATTTGAATTTACATTTGGTTGTCAGCCACTCAGTTCAGCAAGTTCAACCTCTGTCAATATCTCATAGACCTCCATTATTGCCTATAGTAATACACACACCATTTATATATATATCAAAAGTGTTATTGTCCATTAATGTTTTGGTAATGCACATGTTTGCAAATTGACATTGTTGGGTCAGTAAACCAAGGCAGACTGGTTCGGGGATGCAGAACCAGGTCAAGCTGGAAGAAAGCAGATCCAAAGGAGTGCTGTGGTGCAGAGGGAGATATGAAAGACTAAGAAAGCAGGGAGGAATGAAAGACTGAGGAAGAAAGCAGGGAGGTATGAAACACTGAGAAAGAAAGCAAGCATGTCAGAGGGAGGTATGAAAGGCTGAGGAAGAAAGCAGGCATGTCAGAGGGAGGTATGAAAGGCTGAGGAAGAAAACAGGCATGTCAGAGGGAGGTATGAAAGGCTGAGGAAGAAAACAGGGAGGTATGAAACACTGAGAAAGAAAGCAAGCATGTCAGAGGGAGGTATGAAAGGCTGAGGAAGAAAGCAGGCATGTCAGAGGGAGGTATGAAAGGCTGAGGAAGAAAGCAGGCATGTCAGAGGGAGGTATGAAAGGCTGAGGAAGAAAGCAGGCATGTCAGAGGGAGGTATGAAAGGCTGAGGAAGAAAACAGGGAGGTATGAAACACTGAGAAAGAAAGCAAGCATGTCAGAGGGAGGTATGAAAGGCTGAGGAAGAAAGCAGGCATGTCAGGGGGAGGTATGAAAGGCTGAGGAAGAAAGCAGGCATGTCAGAGGGAGGTATGAAAGGCTGAGGAAGAAAGCAGGCATGTCAGAGGGAGGTATGAAAGGCTGAGGAAGAAAGCAGGCATGTCAGAGGGAGGTATGAAAGGCTGAGGAAGAAAGCAGGCATGTCAGAGGGAGGTATGAAAGGCTGAGGAAGAAAGCAGGCATGTCAGAGGGAGGTATGAAAGGCTGAGGAAGAAAGCAGGCATGTCAGAGGGAGGTATGAAAGGCTGAGGAAGAAAGCAGGCATGTCAGAGGGAGGTATGAAAGGCTGAGGAAGAAGGCAGGCATGTCAGAGGGAGGTATGAAAGGCTGAGGAAGAAAGCAGGCATGTCAGAGGGAGGTATGAAAGGCTGAGGACGAAAGCAGGCATGTCAGAGGGAGGTATGAAAGGCTGAGGAAGAAAGCAGGCATGTCAGAGGGAGGTATGAAAGGCTGAGGAAGAAAGCAGGCATGTCAGAGGGAGGTATGGAAGGCTGAGGAAGAAAGCAGGCATGTCAGAGGGAGGTATGAAAGGCTGAGGAAGAAAGCAGGCATGTCAGAGGGAGGTATGAAAGGCTGAGGAAGAAAGCAGGCATGTCAGAGGGAGGTATGAAAGGCTGAGGAAGAAAGCAGGCATGTCAGAGGGAGGTATGAAAGGCTGAGGAAGAAAGCAGGCATGTCAGAGGGAGGTATTAAAAGCTGAGGAAGAAAGCAGGCAAGTCAGAGTCGTAGCCATAAAAAAAACAGGGCAGCTGGACATGCTGGGGGAGCGTGAGAAAGAGGTCATTCACCTGGAACATGGAAGGGCAGCGGATTAAGTTTCTGCTTTGTTTTTCTTTGACTTCTCTGCCAACCCCCCACACCAACAAACCTTCACACGTGAGGGGTTGGCAGACAGCCCAGACAGCTGCACTTTTACTTGCGTTTAAGAGCAGTTGGAGGCCACGGAAGGAGAGTTGTATGGCATTGAAGCTCTTCTGGAGGTTAGCTAACACAATGTCCAAAGAGGGGCCAGAAGTATACAGAATGGTGTCGTCTGTGTAGAGGTGGATCAGAGAATCACCAGCAGCAAGAGCAACATCATTGATGCATACAGAAAAGAGAGTCGGCCCGAGAATTGAACCCTGTGGCACCCTCATAGAGACTGTCAGAGGTCCAGACAACAGGCCCTCCAATTTGACACACTGAACTTTATCAGAGAAGTAGTTGGTAAACCAGGCGAGGCAATCATTTGAGAAACCAAGGCTGTCGAGTCTGCCGATGAGGATGTAGTGATTGACAGAGTCGAAGGCCTTGGCCAGGTCGATGAATACAGCTGCACAGTAATGTCTCTTATCGATGGCGGTTATGATGCCGTTTAGAACCTTGAGCGTGGCTGAGGTGCATCCCCATGACCAGCTCTGAAACCAGATTGCATAGCGGAGAAGGTATGCTGGGATTCGAAATGGTCAGTAATCTGTTTGTTAACTTGGCTTTTGAAGACCTTAGAAAGACAGGGTAGGATAGATATAGGTCTGTGGCAGTTTGGGTCTAGTCACCACCTTTGAAGAGGGGGATGACCGCGGCAGTTTTCCAATCTTTGGGAATCTCAGACGATATGAAAGAGAGGTTGAACAGGCTAGTAATAGGGGTTGCAACAATTTCGGCAGATAATTTTAAAAAGAAACATGAGAAGATGATCAAGAAATACCAGTCCCTCATCCTGCTGAATCCCTCAGAGTCAGCAGAATGGATGGAGAGCCTGAAATCTACCTGGTGAGGTCGGCTGCAAGCGCTTGACAGGCCAAACACTCTGGAGAGCCCTGGGGCTGCTCGGCATTGGAGTGGCAAGGAATGAGCTGTGGCAGAGCGAAGCAGACAGTAGTAGGGACTCAGGGCTGAGTTGAGTGGTGGATTGAGGAGTTAGTTCCAGGATGCTGCCAACCAGCATTCCAGCCTGGTGTTTTTAGTGGAGTCAGTTTTTTTTTTTGCCTGGTGTTTATAGTGGAGTCTGTAGTTTTTATACTGGTGTTTATAGTGTAGTCTGTAATTTTTTTACTTGGTGTTTATCGTGTAGTCTGCAGTTTTTTTACCTGGTGTTCACTGTGTACATAGTGTACATAGTGTATGTGGGTGTTGTCTATATTATATATATATATACACTAATGTTCAAAGGTTTGGGGTCACTTTTAAATGTCCTTGTTTTTGAAAAAAAAAATGTGTCCATGAAAATACATTGTAGACATTATTAATGTTGTAAATGACTATTGTAGCTGGAAACTGCAGATATTTAAAGGAATATCTACATAGGCGTACAGAGGCCCATTATCAGCAACCATCACTCCTGAGTTCCAATGGCTAATTGGGTTAGCTAATCTAAGTTTATAATTTTAAAAGGCTAATTGATCATTAGAAAACCCTTTTGCAATTATGTTAGCACAGCTGAAAACTGTTGTTCTGATTAAAGAAGCAATAAAACTGTCCATCTTTAGACTGTTGAGTATATGGAGCATCAGCATTTGTTGGTTCGATTACAGGCTCAAAATGGCCAGAAACAAAGAACTTTCTTCTGAAAGTTATCAGTCTATTCTTGTTCTGAGAAATGAAGGCTATTCCATGGATTATGGCTGTCTTTGCTACAGATAAGACTTACTCTATATTTGATTTATTCAGGGTGATTTAAGATGTTCATTAAGTGGTTAAGAGTCTTCTATGATTGAGAATTGTGTAGGAAAATTGCTTTCACTTCAGATGTGCAAAAATGTATGATGCATTTAACTTATGAAATGATTATTTCCCATAAATAACCTTACTGTTTTTAGTTTGGTTTATGAATTTTTAAGTTTGGTTTATAGTCAATGATTGATTTATGTTTGTCTGTTTGCTGCAAGGGATACAATAGTATCAATGAAGACATTGTTTCAGACTTTTATCCAAACACGTTTGATTTACTGTTAAGCCATTGTTTACATACTGTGAATAGACTACTGTCAGGTCTCAGACACAGTTGATAACAGAGTAGTCTTTGCTATCAGCCGTTTATTGGCAGTGATAATGACGTCTTTCTCTCATAAACTACAGTAGAAAACATTTCTACCCTGATGCAGACAATGAAACTGGAACAGCATGGATCATCTTTATAGCATGTTTATAGCAACTGACACCATGTATCCTTGTTAATGTGGTTTACTGAGTTAATTATCTTTTATAAAGTCTCTTTACTACAGGGGGATCTCAGCACATCCTCTGCCATTGCAACCACCATGGACATAACTACCCCAACTACTACTGCTCCTATAACCCCTGACCCTCCAACCACTACTGCCCCTATAACCCCTGACACTCCAACTAGTGCTCCTCCAACTAATGACACTCCAACTACTGATATGCCAACTACTGACCTTCCAATTACCGGCACTCCAAATCCCGGCACTCCAACTACTGACGCATCAACTACGACACACCAACTACCGGCACTTGAACTATTGACACTCCAACTATTGACACTCCAACTGCTGACACATCAATTACTTACACTCCAACTACTGAATACCCTGCAGCTACTACTGGTTATCCAACTACTGGTTACCTAACAGAGAGAATACAGTAGACGGCAACCGTCAAAGCAGTGATTTATGACGTATTTTATGGGTCACTTGGTAACACCTATACATGTACATCCTGTCCTTCCATTCTCACGCTATTGAGTGAGTGTTTATTTAACTTCTTATGGCTGCCATCCAGTTAATAAGATAATTCTCATCAACAACCACTGAATTGCATAGCGCCACATTCAAATAATATTACTAAAAATATTTATATTCATGAAATCACAAGTGCAATATAGCAAAACAGCTTAGCCTTTTGTTAATCCACCTGTTGTGTCAGATTTTTTAAAATATGCTTTACAGTGAAAGCAATCCAAGCGTTTGTGTAAGTTTATTTATCGCTCGACAAAACATTATGTACACCTAGCATCAAGTAGATTGGTCACGAAAATCAGAAAAGCAATCAAATGAATCGTTTACCTTTGATGATCTTCAGATGTTTTCACTCACGAGACTCCCAGTTACACAATAAATGTTCATTTTGTTCCATAAAGATTATTTTTATATCCAAAATACCTCAGTTTGTTTGGCGCGTTATGTTCAGAAATCCACAGGAAAGAGCGGTCACGACAACGCAGACAAATTCCAAATAGTATCCGTAATGTCCACAGAAACATGTCAAACGTTTTTTATAATCAATCCTCAGGTTGTTTTTAAAATATATAATCAATAATATATTAACCGCAACTGTCTTTTTCAGTCGGAGAGGGAAAGGCAATGGCTGCCCAAACTCTGTTACGCTTACAAAACGCTGCTGGCACCCGGCCACACAATGACGCAATGTTATCTTTCTCGCTCATTTTTCAAAATAAAAGCCTGAAACTATGTCTAAAGACTGTTGACACCTTGAGGAAGCGATAGGAAAAGGAATCTGGTTGATATCCCTTCAAATGGAGCAAAGGCAGGCTATGGAAGTCACTTCCTGGTTTGATTTTCCTCAGGGTTTCGCCTGCAATATCAACCCCGCCTGCAATATTAACCCCAGAACACTAAATAAGAAATTAAAATAAACCCTGAACACTGAAGAAGAAATTAAACATGTCTCCTAGACAAATTGTAGGTGTACTGTGTTCCTCGTGTCAAGAACACAACGACAAAACCTAAGAATCTAAGACATTCTTTGGGATGCCCCTGATTGTTTTAATGGAGTGCTGGATATGAGTGAGGGCCATATGGGTTACGTTTTTCAACAAGAAAACCACAGCACCCTATTTCAAATGAAAGCCGGGGTTTTTTCTCCAGCGCTGCGGATGAGAGAATGGCTTAAGATACGGCTTGCGCTATGCCAGATCGAACAGGCCCCGATTGGGACAACCCTGATGGGGACGCACTGGAAGAGGAAGTCTGCAGGCGAGATGATTTGAAAGCCCGTAAGAATCTCTTCAGTAGCGTATAGTCCCGACTCCAAAGTGACCATTTTTTGTCCTGAATTCCATAGTTCCAATGCAACCAAATCAGTTAGTTCGTATGTATTTTCAAAAGCCTGCACGGAGGTCAATTATTTTGTGCCTGTCTTTAGCTTTAGGTGGGGGGATTAACATACGTTCCTTAACATGAAACAACTGGAAAATATTTTCCAACATCGTGAACAATTACGACAATGGGCGCTTCTATCCTTAAGACAGACTCAGGGCCTAAAGACAAGACGGTTGATCTATCCAGGGAAAGAAAACATACGGAACCTGGATGGAGCAGGATATCGTGCGGGGAAGATACATTGTCTGAACAAGTCAGACCCTGAAGATGGGGATTTAAAGACGGATGGATGTGTTTGTTGACCATAGAGCCTCCCCTTTTCTGTAACAAAGGAATAGTAAAATTGTTTAACTAATTATAACATGTTTAATTCCTTATGGGTACCTGGGACGGTAGCGTCGAACCTGGCCAACATCCGGTGAAATTGCAGAGCGCCAAATTCAAATTAAATTACTATAAATATTTAACTTTCATGAAATTACAAGTGTAATACATCAAAATAAAGCTTAACTTGTTAATCCAGCCGCCATGTCAGATTTCAAAAAGGCATTACGGCGAAAGCAAACCATGCGATTATCTGAGGACAGCGCTCAGCACACAAAACATTACATACAGTTTCCAGCCAAGTAGATTAGTCACGAAAGTCAGAAAAATTGCAATAAAATGAATCACTTACCTTTGATGATCTTCGTATGGTTGCACTCACAAGACTCACAGTTACACAATAAATGTTTGTTTTGTCCGATAAAGTCCTTCTTTATATCCAAAAACCTCAATTTTGTTGGCGCGTTTTGTTCAGTAATCCAATGGCTCAAATGCAGACGAAAATTACAAATAGTACCGGTAAAGCTCGTAGAAACATGTTAAACAATGTCTATAATCAATCCTCAGGTCGTTTTAACCTAAATAATCGATAATATTTCAACCGGACAATAGCGTTGTCAATATAAAAGAAAAAGTAAAGCAGCAAACAGCTCTGGGGACATCCCACTATCCACTCACTCAAAGTTGTCATTCTCCCTCATTCTCAGAATAAAAGCCTGAAACAATGTCTAAAGACTGTTCATATTGGAAGCCATAGGGAACGGAATCTGGGTCCTATCTCTTTAAATGCTGGATAAGCTTTCAGTGGAAAAACAGCCATTTCAAAATAATGGCACTTCCTGGATGGATTTTCCTCAGGTTTTTGCCTGCCATTTCAGGTCTGTTATACTCACAGACATTATTTTAACAGTTTTAGAAACTTTGGAGTGTTTTCTTTACAAATCTATTATATGCATAACCTAGCTTTTTATATAATATATAATGTATTTTTAATACACTATTTTGTATATATTTTTCTTTCAGACTCCTCCCAGGCGTACACAGAAGGCCCAATATGGTCGAGAGGAAGAGGCCGAGGAGGAAGCCGATGATAATTTCAATGCCGTAAATGACAATGATGAGGAAGACGATGTGTATGAAGCGGCCAAACAGCTTGATACAGTCAATTCTGAGGTGAAACAACATTCATTGAAGATAGTCTCAATGTGGACACAGATCCTGAAATAGATCGTCAAGATAGGTTTCTCAGAGTCTTTTACAGGGCTCTAAAAGCCAGAGAGGTTCAGCTACACACACGTATGGTTGCTTTACTGAGGCGTCAATACAGTCAAGGTCTACCCTTCTGGCATAGAACATAGATTGTTAAGCAACAATCTGATTAAAAAACGCCCAAACAAGCGATAAAAACTGTACGTAACATGGATACTTCTTGAATACCAAACAGAACTCACATCATTAATTGACCAAATGAATGAGACAGGGCCAACCTCCCCACCAACACCCATTATCACAGGAGCCCCTGGAACTCATATCCTTAATTAACCAAATGAATGAGGCAGGGCCAACCTCCCCATCAATAACTCAGACACCTGAACACCCATTATCACAGGACCCCCTGGAACTCATATCCTTAATTAACCAAATGAATGAGGCAGGGCCAACCTCCCCATCAATAACTCAGACACCTGAACACCCATTATCACAGGACCCCCTGGAACTCATATCCTTAATTAACCAAAGGAATGAGGCAGGGCCAACCTCCCCATCAATAACTCAGACACCTGAACACCCATTATCACAGGACCCCTGGAACTCAATCCTTAATTAACCAAATGAATGAGACAGGGCCAACCTCCCCATCAATAACTCAGACACCTGAACACCCATTATCACAGGACCCCCTGGAACTCATATCCTTAATTAACCAAATGAATGAGACAGGGCCAACCTCCCCATCAATAACTCAGACACCTGAACACCCATTATCACAGGACCCCCTGGAACTCATATCCTTAATTAACCAAATGAATGAGACAGGGCCAACCTCCCCATCAATAACTCAGACACCTGAACACCCATTATCACAGGAGCCCCTGGAACTCATATCCTTAATTAACCAAATGAATGAGGCAGGGCCAACCTCCCCATCAATAACTCAGACACCTGAACACCCATTATCACAGGACCCCCTGGAACTCATATCCTTAATTAACCAAATGAATGAGACAGGGCCAACCTCCCCATCAATAACTCAGACACCTGAACACCCATTATCACAGGACCCCCTGGAACTCATATCCTTAATTAACCAAATGAATGAGACAGGGCCAACCTCCCCATCAATAACTCAGACACCTGAACACCCATTATCACAGGACCCCTGGAACTCATATCCTTAATTAACCAAATGAATGAGACAGGGCCAACCTCCCCATCAATAACTCAGACACCTGAACACCCATTATCACAGGACCCCTGGAACTCATATCCTTAATTAACCAAATGAATGAGACAGGGCCAACCTCCCCATCAATAACTCAGACACCTGAACACCCATTATCACAGGACCCCTGGAACTCATATCCTTAATTAACCAAATGAATGAGACAGGGCCAACCTCCCCATCAATAACTCAGACACCTGAACACCCATTATCACAGGACCCCCTGGAACTCATATCCTTAATTAACCAAATGAATGAGGCAGGGCCAACCTCCCCATCAATAACTCAGACACCTGAACACCCATTATCACAGGACCCCCTGGAACTCAATCCTTAACCAAATGAATGAGACAGGGCCAACCTCCCCATCAATAACTCAGACACCTGAACACCCATTATCACAGGACCCCTGGAACTCATATCCTTAATTAACCAAATGAATGAGGCAGGGCCAACCTCCCCATCAATAACTCAGACACCTGAACACCCATTATCACAGGACCCCTGGAACTCATATCCTTAATTAACCAAATGAATGAGACAGGGCCAACCTCCCCATCAATAACTCAGACACCTGAACACCCATTATCACAGGACCCCCTGGAACTCATATCCTTAATTAACCAAATGAATGAGACAGGGCCAACCTCCCCATCAATAACTCAGACACCTGAACACCCATTATCACAGGACCCCTGGAACTCATATCCTTAATTAACCAAATGAATGAGACAGGGCCAACACCCATCCCCCCCCTGGAACTCAATAACTCAGACACCTGAACACCCATTATCACAGGACCCCCTGGAACTCATATCCTTAATTAACCAAATGAATGAGACAGGGCCAACCTCCCCATCAATAACTCAGACACCTGAACACCCATTATCACAGGACCCCTGGAACTCATATCCTTAATTAACCAAATGAATGAGACAGGGCCAACCTCCCCATCAAAAACTCAGACACCTGAACACCCATTATCACAGGACCCCTGGAACTCATATCC
Organism: Oncorhynchus masou masou; assembly: GCF_036934945.1. Lineage (NCBI taxonomy): Eukaryota > Metazoa > Chordata > Actinopteri > Salmoniformes > Salmonidae > Oncorhynchus > Oncorhynchus masou. The sequence goes on along the minus strand of NC_088218.1, from coordinate 12,326,615 downwards.
TTAATTAACCAAATGAATGAGACAGGGCCAACCTCCCCATCAATAACTCAGACACCTGAACACCCATTATCACAGGACCCCCTGGAACTCATATCCTTAATTAACCAAATGAATGAGACAGGGCCAACCTCCCCATCAATAACTCAGACACCTGAACACCCATTATCACAGGACCCCCTGGAACTCATATCCTTAATTAACCAAATGAATGAGACAGGGCCAACCTCCCCATCAATAACTCAGACACCTGAACACCCATTATCACAGGACCCCCTGGAACTCACATCCTTAATTAACCAAATTAATGAAAGCACAACATCTTCAACATCCCCCCCACACACACACCTCCTTTAACTCCTACGTCCGAAGACTCTGAGCAACCCCACAATGTTTTTGAGGAATTGGAAAATTGTGTAATAAATCAGAGTGGTGATCGTATTGATAGATGTGTCCGTGTTGTGTACTGCAATAAATTCAGCAATACAGATATTTGTCAGTTTTTTAATTTCACATGTATGAATCAGAGCCTTGATTATGCAGTTTTTATGTGATGATCTTGGATACTCTTGGCAAACTTTTAGAAAGGGCTACAGATTTTGCAGGACCTCGGGATGTCTTACAACTTGAAATATGTGGAGATAGTCTGCAAAACACAGTATCTCTTGTTTTATCCAATTGCGAAGCAGATCTTGAACAATTTATAGCCCTGCTGGAGCGCCTTGTTCAATCTAATTTAGCCATCATTGCTGATAGGACCCTAGAGCTTGTTGTACAAATAGTTCACCAACCCCTAGGCAGAGGGGTTCAGAGAAGGAAACTTGATAGTCTCATGCAATCAGAAATCATAAACAATGAGAAGGCATATCTCATAAACGTTAACAATCCTGTTAATCAGTTATGCTTTGCAATAGACCTATCACATTTACTCAACCCTGGATGTACTGATCTAGAAGCTTTACAAAAGGCTAGGGAGTTCCAAAATGCCGTCAATCTAGGTATACAGGGCCAAGTACTCCAACCATTGAATGTACCCGCTAGAGTATTAGTAGTTGCTCACCCTAACCCTCCCCATCTAGGTTCAGGTTTTGCGGAACCGACCCGCACCGGGGTTGTACTGTCACGCCCTGACCATAAAGAGTCCTCAGGGTTCTCCATGGTGTTTTAGGTCAGGTCGTGACTAGGGGGGTTTCTACATAGTATATTTCTATGTTGGTGCATGTGTATGGTTCCCAATTGGAGGCTGCTGATAATGGTTGCCTCTAATTGGGGATCATACTTAGTGTGTTCCTTTTCCCACCTGCGATGAGGATATTGTATCGTATTAGTGCCTATGTGCCCTACATACTGCACGATCGTTATAGCTTTGTTGTTTTTGGAAGTTTTACTATTAATAAAATGTGGAACTCTACTCACGCTGCGCCTGTGTGTCTATTCTGTTTATTCTAGCAGCTCCATTTCACCCAGTCAAATTCCTGTAAGGTGATTCTGAGTTCCTTGAAGGAGGAAGAAGGAATAACGATTACAGTGACATCCGGCTCTCAGAAGACACAGGGTGGCGAGTACCTTTCAGGTGAGCCGACAGTGATGACCCCCATTGTATTTTAAATACTATACTTCCTCACAGTCAACTTTTGCTAAAATTAGTCCTCTATCCAATGCTTTTTGAATATTCCAGACTCCCTGACTGTCTCGGTTTGATTTTAGTTTGAGTGAAGAGACTATAAATGTAGGTCCATTATAATTTCAACATAGTTTCGATGTGGTTTGATTCAAATAATCAAATCTTGAGTTGGTTATGTTAATTCACTGTGTAGTGCTTGGGCAAAAAAGCAAAACATGCACCCAGGAGGGCCCCAGGATTGAGTTTGGAGAACCCTGTTCTAGAGAATTACACCCTCTAGTGGCCTCACATTCTAATCCAAACCTCCAAGACACTTCCATTACTTTGTTTTATTCTTCAACTCTAATCCGGAGATCTGATTACACCTGATCTAGTGGAAAACAGTTGTTATGTTTACCAAAACATGTACTGTAATTTGCCAGCTGCAACCAATAATGTTTTGCAAAGAGATGCTATTGTTTAATGCTATTGGTTGACTGGTCCTCACAGTATCCATCCATGTGTATCCATTTTATTCATCCAGTCATGTAGCTGACTTATTTGTGTGTGTCTTTACTGATCCTGTTGACAATGTGTGTTGTGTTGGAGTCAATGTACAGTACTTCCCCCTTAATTTCAATAGTAAATAATTAACTGATATCTGCGCGTTACTGCAGTTTCTGTGACAGGTGGAGAGCAGCACAGCATAAGACCCACAGACGGTCTAATAATGTGCAGTCTGCTGACACTGGAAGACTGGTAACAGCAGAGATGAAGGAGCTATGGATTATGGTTGTCTTTGCTACAGGTAAGACTTGCTATATATTTGATTCATTCAGGGTGATTTAAGATGTTCAGACATACACTGACTCTACAAAACATTAAGAACACCTGCTCTTTCCATGACATAAACTGGCCAGGTGATTCCAGGTGAAAGCTCAGACTCCTCCACAATACTACACTACTATACCTAACCCTGGATCTACCATTCAGACTCCTCCACAATACTACACTACTATACCTAACCCTGGATCTACCATTCAGACTCCTCCACAATACTACACTACTATACCTAACCCTGGATCTACCATTCAGACTCCTCCACAATACTACACTACTATACCTAACCCTGGATCTACCATTCAGACTCCTCCACAATACTACACTACTATACCTAACCCTGGATCTACCATTCAGACTCCTCCACAATACTACACTACTATACCTAATCCTGGATCTACCATTCAGACTCCTCCACAATACTACACTACTATACCTAACCCTGGATCTACCATTCAGACTCCTCCACAATACTACACTACTATACCTAACCCTGGATCTACCATTCAGACTCCTCCACAATACTACACTACTATACCTAACCCTGGATCTACCATTCAGACTCCTCCACAATACTACACTACTATACCTAACCCTGGATCTACCATTCAGACTCCTCCACAATACTACACTACTATACCTAACCTTGGATCTACCATTCAGACTCCTCCACAATACTACACTACTATACCTAACCCTGGATCTACCATTCAGATTCCTCCACAATACTACACTACTATACCTAACCCTGGGTCGACCATTCAGACTCCTCCACAATACTACACTACTATACCTAATCCTGGATCTACCATTCAGACTGTGAATGTGAGATCCAGGGTTAGTATCAAGAATGGTCCACCACCCAAAGAACATCCAGCCAACTTGACACGACTGTGGGAAGCATTGGAGTCAACATGGGCCAGCATCCCTGTCGAATGCTTTCAACACCTTGTAGAGTCCATGCCCTGACAAATTGAGGCTGTTCTGAGGGCAGAAGTGTGTGTGTCTGTTGGGGAGTGTGTTCCTAATGTTTGGTATACTCAGTGTATGATGATGTTGTTAAGTTTCTTGTATGATTGAGAATTGTGTAGGAAATTTGCTTTCACTTCAAATGTGCAAAAATGTATGATTCATTTAACTTATCAATTGATTATTACCAATATGTGAATTTACTGTATTTACAGTTTGGTTTATGATTGATCAATGCTTTGTCTGTTTGCTGTGAAGAATACATTAGTGTCTATGAAGACATTGTTTCAGACATTCTTTTATGAAGACACTATTGACGGTGAATAGACTACTGTCAGGTCTCAGATACAGTTGATAACAGAGTAGCCTTTGCTATCAACCATTTATTGGCAGTGATAAAGATTTCTTTCTCTCATAAACTACAGTAGAAAACATTTCTACCCTGATGCAGACAATGAAACTGGAACAGCATGGATCATCTGCTATGATTATAGGAACTGACACTATGTATCCTTGTTAATGTGGTTTACTGAGTTAATGCTCTTTTTTAAAGTATCTTTTCAACAGGGGGATCTCATCACATCCTCTGCCATTCCAACCACCATTGAAATAACTATCCCAACTACTGATGACCCTATAACCCCTGACCCTTCAGCTACTGACACTCCAACCCCTGAATCTGCAACTACTGATTCTACTGTAACCCTTGAATCTGCAACTACTGATTCCACTATAACCCCTGAACCTACACTTATTAATTCTCCTATAACTACTGACCCTACAACTACTGATTCCCTCATAACCCCTGACCCTTCAGCTACTGACACTCCAACCCCTGAATCTGCAACTACTGATTCTACTGTAACCCTTGAATCTGCAACTACTGATTCCACTATAACCCCTGAACCTACACTTATTAATTCTCCTATAACTACTGACCCTACAACTACTGATTCCCTTATAACCCCTGACCCTAGAACTACAGATTCCCTTATAACCCCTGACCCTACAACTACTGATTCCCTCATAACCCATGACCCTTCAGCTACTGACACTCCAACCCCTGAATCTGCAACTTCTGATTCCACTGTAACCCCTGAATCTGCAACTACTGATTCCCTCATAACCCCTGACCCTACACCTACTGATTCCCCTATAACCCCTGACCCTACAACTACTGATTCCCTTATAACCCCTGACCCTAGAACTACTGATTCCCCTATAACCCCTAACCCTACATCTACCGATTCCCCTATAACCTCTGACCCTACATCTCCCGATTACACTATAACCCCTGAACCTAGAACTACTGATTCCCTTATAACCCCTGACCCTACAACTACTGATTCCCTCATAACCCATGACCCTTCAGCTACTGACACTCCAACCCCTGAATCTGCAACTTCTGATTCCACTGTAACCCCTGAATCTGCAACTACTGATTCCCTCATAACCCCTGACCCTACACCTACTGATTCCCCTATAACCCCTGACCCTACAACTACTGATTCCCTTATAACCCCTGACCCTAGAACTACTGATTCCCCTATAACCCCTAACCCTACATCTACCGATTCCCCTATAACCTCTGACCCTACATCTCCCGATTACACTATAACCCCTGAACCTAGAACTACTGATTCCCTTATAACCCCTGACCCAAGAACTACTGATTCCCTTATAACCCCTGACCTTACACCTACTGACACTCTAACTCCTGAATACCTAATTACTACTAGTCTTCCAACTACTGGTTACCCTAGCTCTATCCCTATCACCAGTACCAGTCTCCCAAACACCTTTACCACCACCACCACCTCTACTACCACCACCACCACCATCACTACCACCACCACCACCACCACCACAACCCCTCCTCTGGTCTGTATCAACAGTGGTGAGCTGCAGAGTGGAGTCTGTATCTGTCCGGATGAGTGGACCGGAGACACCTGTTCAGAGGGTACATCCACACACTTACACTATACCTAACCCTAGATCTACCATTCAGACTCCTCCACAATACTACACTACTATACCTAACCCTAGATCTACCATTCAGACTCCTCCACAATACTACACTACTATACCTAACCCTGGATCTACCATTCAGACTCCTCCACAATACTACACTACTATACCTAACCCTGGATCTACCATTCAGACTCCTCCACAATACTACACTACTATACCTAACCCTGGATCTACCATTCAGACTCCTCCACAATACTACACTACTATACCTAACCCTGGATCTACCATTCAGACTCCTCCACAATACTACACTACTATACCTAACCCTGGATCTACCATTCAGACTCCTCCACAATACTACACTACTATACCTAACCCTGGATCTACCATTCAGACTCCTCCACAATACTACACTACTATACCTAACCCTGGATCTACCATTCAGACTCCTCCACAATACTACACTACTATACCTTACCCTGGATCTACCATTCAGACTTCTCCACAATACTACACTACTATACCTAACCCTGGATCTACCATTCAGACTCCTCCACAATACTACACTACTATACCTAACCCTGGATCTCACATTCACAGTACACACCACTACAATACTATACCTAACCCTGGATCTCACATTCACAGTACCCACCACTACAATACTATACCTAACCCTGGATCTCACATTCACAGTACACACCACTACAATACTATACCTAACCCTGGATCTCACATTCACAGTACACACCACTACACTACTATACCTAACCCTGGATCTCACATTCACAGTACACACCACTACAATACTATACCTAACCCTGGATCTCACATTCACAGTACACACCACTACAATACTATACCTAACCCTGGATCTCACATTGAGTCTACATCACTTTTCCTTGGATCTCTCATTCAGAATGTATATTTCATGTTCAGTCATACATTTGGTCAATGTTGAAATGGATTTTCCTTCTATAGGGAATTTCTGCAATTCCACCATCATTGGTCATTTCTCCTACCCAAGAACAACGGTTGGCTGGTCTGCTTATTCAAAAGAGTTGTGTGATGAGAAGACAACCAGTGGTATTACTTTTTTTCACCTAAAATGAGAAAAAATGTATTCGTCTGTTACAGTCCTAATTAATGTTGGACGAGGTAACATAAAATCTTGAGTATCGTTTCATCTTGGTTCCTCCAGCTGGTTTATCAAGAGCCTCAGCAAGATGTTTGAATGACACCGGCTCTCCAATGTTTGGTCCTCCTCATGAACTGCAGTGTGAATTTTCCCTCGGTGACATTCAAGGAAATGTAAGTCAATAAGCATATTTTTTATGATCGTGAAATTTGACAAGTCTCGATGTTGCGTTACTTAGGTCATCATTATGAGGAGTGGATCTTCCAGTTTGAAGATCAGTAAAAACTGGCTCTTACCTTCAGATCATGTATTCTGTTCCTTTATTCTGCTTAACAGGTGATGAGAAACATTATTTTTTATTTGTTTCACATTACGGTATTTGGGGCATTTTGTAATTTAGCAGACTCTCTTATCCAGAGCGACATTTTCATACTTGTCCCCCATGGGAATGAAACCCACAACCCTGGTGTTGCAAGTGCCTTGCTCTACCAACTGATCCACATATTTAATAGTGACAATTTAATATTGAAATGTACTCACAGTTGGTATAGCAACTTCACTTCCACAATGTTCTGTTGACAAACAATACTAAAATCTTTGTTTCTCCCTGTTCAGATCTCCAGCAGTTCAGGTGATTTATTACAGTTAGCCTTCAGTACACAGATCCTGACCTCCCAACCAGAGCAGCTGTCAGCTGACAACATCACCACAGCAGCTCAGATAGCTAACACACTGCTTCAGTCTGCAAATATCACAGAGGTATAACATGTTTTGAAATCAAGTCGTGACTATGACATGTTCTGGAGAGAAACGTGAGGTTGTTACTGCAGTGATTTGAACACCTGAGGGTCATCCCCTGGTTTTGATTATGTTGCAGGACATCGCAGTGGCAGCTGTAACCACCATCAGTCAGCTGCTGAATGCAAGTGAGGAGAGTACGCAGGAGAGAGACGCTGTCCAAAAGTAAAGGAGTGTGTTTGTCTGTGTGTGTGTGTGAGCGTGCATGCGTGGTGGTGTGTATTTCTGCATATGTTTGAGTTTATGTGTGTACGTGTGCCTCAGTGCGTGTCTGTATGGGTGCATGTAAACTAATGTTTTTCTGTGTTTCTCTCCCAGCCTCACAGAGACCCTAGAGAAGTTTTCCCTGGACCAGTACAATAATGTGTCCTTGGTAGTTCAGCCCAACCTGGCAGTCCAGTCTGTCCAAGTACCAAGTGACACAGTAGGGATCCAGTTTACTGCTCTGACTGGTGAGTGAGACTGCTAGTGAACCTACACACTGGCATTTAAAGTGATAGTTTATATCTGTGTAAAACCTCTAATTTTTCAAATGTTTCTCCTCTGCTGTTGGTCAATAAGGTTTGGTATGGATTGTATCTGTTGTTCTACAGACAAGTACAGAATTAACTCTATATTGTTCTGCTTTCGATTGCTAAATCAGTTTAATCTCCGTCTCCAGGAAGATCTGGTAATTTTGTGGCCAACAGAATTCATCTCAACACCAATACCTCTGAACTGATAGCTGACAAAGGAGGTTCTACCGATGTCCAGATTGTTATCAAATTCACACCAGGTGAGTCAATGTTGGTATGCTAACATAATGTATCCTTCCTTAAACCACTTTCACCGAGAGAACTTAACTGCTCTTTGTGGTCGTCAATAAAGTTGAGTCACATGAGATGAGCCTATTAGGCAAGGTCAAGCTACTATGTATATGAAGTCCTGATATGATAAACAATCTCTCTCTCCCCCCTCTCTCTTTCTCCCTCTCTCTCCCTCACTAGACTCCGTTTTACATAGTAAAAACACAAACAACTCCATTGGTTTTGTACTATACCAAAACGACCGGTTCTTCAGGTCCAGGGCATTCAGAGCTTCTCCAGGGACCAGCAGAAGGGTCATCTCTGCTAACCTGGGACAAGTGTCTGGGTTACATGTTGAGATGCTCTTCAAGCCCACAGTAAGATTTGTCTTAGAATCAATAAACACATAGCGGTCCAAATTCTCTGGGAAACGTAATGGGAAGTTAACCATTATCTTAGTGTCAAACTAAGATATGTCAAACTCATTCCACGGAAGGTTGAGTTGCTGTGGGGTTTTGCTTCTCCCTTGTACTTGATTGATGAATTAAGGTCACTATTTAGTAAGGAACTCCCCTCATCTGATTGTCTGTCTTAATTGAAAGGAAAAGACTAAAACCAGCAGACACTAGGCCCTGCATGGAACGAGTTTGACAACCCTGTTCGAAGTTTCCATTGACGCTTATATTTTGGCCAGTGAACAGGGAAGCAAGTTTTTGATAGTGAACCAGGAAGCATATGTTGTCTTGTATATAATATGATCTATAATAATTATTTCCCACATGTGCTTAATGACCTGTTGTATTTCACAATTTACTTTATGATTATTATTTTTTAAATAAGGAATACTGTGAATGCATGTCTTTTGCTGAAGGATTTACAGTGAGTTTGTGTCTGTTCTCACTTCTCAGGTTGTTCCCAACACCTCCCTCTATGACTTTGCCTGCGTGTCATGGAACTACACGTTGAAAGACTGGAGCACCTTTGGCTGCTCCAAAGTCAACCACTCAGCAGACGGCCTGCGATGTTTCTGTAATCACACCACTAACTTTGCTGTGCTGATGGTGAGTAGCTAGCTGCCTTCATCTCCCTTTTACTGACCACACTCTGACCTATGGAGGGGTTCACAAACTTTTTTGGCCGATGACCCAATTTTGATATGTGATAATTCTCGTGACCCCAACCATGTTCCTTTTTTTGTAGTAATTAAGATGGGGTATGACAGTCAGTTACAAAACATTCTAACAGTGTTTCTGATTGTCTTCTCAATTCACCATCACATACTTTTAATGTGTGACTATGATAGTCAACTGTAAATTTGTCTGACATAATATCTCTTATCTCACCACCACTAATGAGATGTTGATATAGGAGACATACAGTGGGGCAAAAAAGTATTTAGTCAGCCACTAATTGTGCAAGTTCTCCCACTTAAAAAGATGAGAGAGGCCTGTAATTTTCATCATAGGTACACTTCAACCATGACAGACAAAATGAGGAAAAAAATCCAGAAAATCACATTGTAGGATTTTTAATGAATTTATTTGCAAATTATGGTGGAAAATAAGTATTTGGTCAATAACAAAAGTTTCTCAATACTTTGTTATATACCCTTTGTTGGCAATGACAGAGGTCAAACGTTTTCTATACATCTTCATAAGGTTTTCACACACTGTTGCTGGTATTTTGGCCCATTCCTCCATGCAGATCTCCTCTAGAGCAGTGATGTTTTGGGGCTGTTGCTGGGCAACACGGACTTTCAACTCCCTCCCAAATTTTCTATGGGGTTGAGATCTGGAGACTGGCTAGGCCACTCCAGGACCTTGAAATGCTTCTTATGAAGCCACTCCTTCGTTGCCCGGGCGGTGTGTTTGGGATCATTGTCATGCTGAAAGACCCAGCCACATTTCATCTTCAATGCCCTTGCTGATGGAAGGAGGTTAACACTCAAAATCTCACGATACATGGCCCCATTCATTCTTTCCTTTACACGGATCAGTCGCCCTGGTCCCTTTGCAGAAAAACAGCCCCAAAGCATGATGTTTCCATCCCCATGCTTCACAGTAGGTATGGTGTTCTTTGGATGCAACTCAGCATTCTTTGTCCTCCAAATATGACGAATTGAGTTTTTACCAAAAAGTTATATTTTGGTTTCATATGATATTCTCCCAATCTTCTTCTGGATCATCCAAATGCTCTGATGGTAGGCTTTGTTACTTTGGTCCCAGCTCTCTGCAGGTAATTCACTATGTCCCCCCGTGTGGTTCTGGGATTTTTGCTCACCGTTCTTGTGATCATTTTGACCCCATGGGGTGAGATCTTGCGTGGAGCCCCAGATCGAGGGAGATTATCAGTGGTCTTGTATGTCTTCCATTTCCTAATAATTGCTCCCACAGTTGATTTCTTCAAACCAAGCTGCTTACCTATTGCAGATTCAGTCTTCCCAGCCTGGTGCAGGTCTACAATTTTGTTTCTGGTGTCCTTTGACAGCTCTTTGGTCTTGACCATAGTGGAGTTTGGAGTGTGACTGTTTGAGGATGTGGACAGGTGTCTTTTATACTGATAACAAGTTCAGACAGGTGCCATTGATACAGGTAACGAGTGTAGGACAGAGGAGCCTCAAAGAAGAAGTTACAGGTCTGTGAGAGCCAGAAATCTTGCTTGTTTGTAGGTGACCAAATACTTATTTTCCACCATAATTTGCAAATAAATTCATAAAAAATCCTACAATGTGATTTTCTGGATATTTTTTCTAATTTTGTCTGTCATAGTTGAAGTGTACCTATGATGAAAATTACAGGCCTCTCACATCTTTTTAAGTGGGAGAACTTGCACAATTGTTAGCTGACTAAATCCCTTTTCCCCCCACTGTACTTGATGCATGTTGCTTTGGATCTTCTCAAAATCAGGGGGTGTGATTTACAATGCTCCCCTCATCTCTGCTGTCACTTCCAACCTGGATCGTTATTTGGTTTTAATGCAGACTAGTGCACTAAATACAGCTTCACATGAGTTGTAATGCTCGGAGGGAGACGGCAGGATATTTATTCCCTTTGGACGTCAGGCCCTCATACCACCCTCATGGAGTCTGTTTCTGACTGTTTGAGCAGACACATGCACATTTGTGGCCTGCTGGAGGTCAATTTGCAGGGCTCTGGCAGTGCTCCTCCTGCTCCTCCTTGCACAAAGGCGGAGGTAGCGGTCCTGCTGCTGGGTTGTTGCCCTCCTACGGCCTCCTCCACGTCTCCTGATGTACTGGCCTGTCTCCTGGTAGCGCCTCCATGCTCTGGACACTACGCTGACAGACACAGCAAACCTTCTTGCCACAGCTCGCATTGATGTGCCATCCTGGATGAGCTGCACTACCTGAGCCACTTGTGTGGGTTGTAGACTCCGTCTCATGCTACCACTAGAGTGAAAGCACCGCCAGCATTCAAAAGTGACCAAAACATCAGCCAGGAAGCATAGGAACTGAGAAGTGGTCTGTGGTCACCACCTGCAGAACCACTCCTTTATTGGGGGTGTCTTGCTAATTGTCTATAATTTCCACCTGTTGTCTATTCCATTTGCATAACAGCATGTGAAATGTATTGTCAATCAGTGTTGCTTCCTAAGGGGACAGTTTGATTTCACAGAAGTGTGATTGACTTGGAGTTACATTGTGTTTTTAAGTGTTCCCTTTATTTTTTTGAGCAGTGTAGTTTAACACCATTTGCTCTAATTTGTGCATGAAACAGTAACTCAAGATTATCTAAATGCATATTCTCATGAATCTGATTGAGATTAAACAATTGGCAATCAGATGCATTTTGGACATTTCATTGGCAAAACAGGAAGAATTATCATTCATGATTGACAGGGATGATGCATTGGCCTATTTTGAAGTTAGGTACAGGGTAGGTTGCACTGTCCCATAAATCCTCCTGTTGTCTCGCATTTGTGCATTTTAAATTTGGTCACCTTAACTGGGAATGATTCAAGTGCAGCGGTCAAGTGCGGCCTTCTGCCACAATCTAAGGCGCACTCTGGTTTCATTTTATGTTTAAAATTTAAATCATTTTCCTTTAAATTAAAGTTAACCACGTTAAATTAAGGTTAACCACAGGGATTTTGAGAACTTTTTTTGCAGGATTTTGGAAATTCTCATTTTCATATCAGGTGACCCCTCGTGTGAGAACTGCTGACCTATGGTTTACGGAAGCATATCCAGGCACCTGAGGGTGATGACTTTATACAGTATGACTGTGACAGAAACTTTGTGTTGAAATGTATTTTTTCTTTCTTTCTACAGTCATTCAGGAGGGATTATAAATACGCTGATGAGCTAAACTGGATCACCATATTGGGATGCTCCATGTCCATCATAGGGTTGAGTTTAACAATAACATTCCAGATGGTGACCCGGTAAGATCCTACAGGGTTCCAGAACCAATTAAAAATATTGTGTGTTTCTCAATAGAGTAAAGAAGCCCATTGATCCAACAGGACTTGATAGGTGAAACCATTATAAAACCCACTATTAATGAACCAACACATCCATAGCTACACATCTAACATCCCTAACATATTGTTGTCTATCACCTGTCCCCAGAAAATCACGCAAAACCAACCCAACGGTCCTCTTAGTGAGCATCTGCATGTGTCTCCTGATCTTCACCCTACTCTTCATGTTGGGAGTGGACAACCCTCATAAACAGCTGGGAAAACCTGAAATACAGAAGGACAACATTCTCCCCACGTCCGACACACACACAGAGCGGGACAGAGGGCCTTGTACTGCAGTGGCAGTCCTGCTGCAGTACTTCCTGTTGGGGACGTTCACCTGGAACACGCTGTACGCCACGCATGTCTTCCTGATGATCAGAAACAGCCTGACCACCAGCCCATCACACTTCACAGCCTATACCGTGGCCATCGGATGGGGTAGGACAGCATGGAGAAACATAAAATATTTAGTAGTTTCAGAAGCTTCGGCTGGCATTAGACCTGGGCTCCTTGAACTAAAACTAATGTTAGGTGATATTTTCAGGCTCTAATAAGCCTGAAATAGAACTTAAAAGCAACTTGTATAGTGATGTAATGTCTTTAGAGGATGTATATGTGGTATATATATACTCTGTATATGGCTGCATGCAAATCTACCAGGAAATAACAACATTCTCTCCTTTAGGACTGCCTGCAGTTGTGGTGTCTCTCACCTTAGGAATTAGTTACAGAGTGGATGATCCACTGGGTTACAGGCAGGAGGAATTGTGAGTCAATACTGTAGTATACTACTGCTGTACTGTACTATAGTATGCTATACTATAATTTACTGTACTATACTACTACACCTGAGTGCTGTGCTGTACTACAATTTACTTCCTCTTCTGTGGTTATTTTATAATATGTTCAATTTAAATTAGTGGGGCAATTGCTTTATAAAGTTTTTACATTACTCATGATGTTAAAGGTTATCCCTATCAATGTCCGTATGCTAATAATAATAATTGGCTAATAATTGGCCAAAGGCAATGTAAATATATTTATTCTTAAAAAAAAATGATGATCCGTTTTGTTCAAAGGTTTCTTGTTTACTTATGCCACCCACCATGTCTACTTCATACCACGTTATTCAAATCACTGGTGTCCTGTTTTGTCACTGTCCCACTCTCTAACTCATTCATTTGACCTGTCAGTTGCTGGCTTGCTGCCCTCGATCCAAAGGGGAACTTTGACTTCAAGCTGCCAATGTTTTGGGGTTTCCTGATCCCTGTGGTGTTCATGCTTATCTTCAACACAGTGGTGTTGGTATATTTTACAGTTACAACATGCAAGACCAACCCACATTTAACCAGGTAACGTTAACGAGGGAATTTTGGGGACACAAAGTAGAACGTTGTAGTCATAATTGATTTAAATGCCTACTAATGAGCTTGTTAATTTTTTAAAATTGTATTTCAGTGAAAAGCTGTTATAAATAAAATGTATTATTATTTTGTCATTGTTAATTCAGTCATTAGAAATCAAATCATACAATTGAATGAGCACCGTGCACTAAATCACTCAGTCAATGGTAGCATACTGATCTTATACCACAGCATTACAACAGTCTATTACAGCAGTCTAAGTATGTTGGTTATGTTTCCCAGTACAAGACACACATCGATGAAGAAGAAGTTCCTCAGTAGCTTCTCTCTGGCTGTGGTGCTCGGTCTCTCCTGGATCCTGGGCTATCTGTTGCTCATTACACAGAACCAGACCATGTACACCATACTCAACATCTCCTTCTGTGTTCTCACCACCACTCAGGTAGTAAACGTATGCACTCACTACTGTAAGTCACTCTGGATAAGAGCGTCTGCTAAATGACTCAAATGGAATCTAGAAATACTAGTGTACTATTGTACCACAGAATCCAGACATTAATGAAAATTAGACACCTAGTAAACAAATAAATTGAGCTGGTCTTTATGGAAATGCTACCTTTTGTTTGTCCTTGTGTGTTCGTGAAAATACTTGATAATGTCTTTGTGTTTTTGCTTTTGCTCCACAGGGCTTGCAGATTTTCATTCTGTTCACAGCAAGAACAGCAATTGTCAAGAAAATGATGGCGGATGCTTTGAAATCTGTTTCTAGCGTTGAGATCCCGCTTCACACCAAGAGGTTCAGTCTATGGCGAGGCAAGCACAGAGAAAAGGTTGAATCATACACACAGCTGGACACTATTCTGTCAACACATTAACACATTAACACCTTAACTGCCACAGAAAAAGTATTTTCCTGAAAAAAATTGTATTTAACCTTAAAAACCTCTTCGAGATCGGGCTACTTTTTTCAACATTCTGTTAAAAATCGCGCAACATTTCAAAGTCCTGCTACTCATGCCAGGAATATAGTATATGCATATGATTAGTATGTGCACATAGAAAACACTCTGACGTTTCTAGAACTGGTTCAATAGTGTCTGTGACTATAACAGAACGAGTTCCGTGGTCAAAATCGCCAGAAAACCTGGTCACTAAATCGACGGCAAAAAAATCAATCCGCCAGTCCATGTATTGTCTATTGGAAGGAAAAATACTTAAGGCTGAGAATACAGTTCCTATAGCTTCCACACGATGTCGCCAGTGTTGTGATTTCGATTCAACTAAATCGTTGGTCATCTGAGTAATAGCCACATCCCGTTGTCAAGTCCACAGATGTAAACAATGGAACCGGAAAAGTTGACTACGTTTCCCAAACTTGTGCCTATTGAATACAGATCACAATACCTAACGTTGGATTACAGAAGTAGTTTGAAGTGTTTTGTCAAAGTTTCTAGGCAACTTTTTTCATTTGAAAAAATAGCGTTGCGTTTATAAAATGTGTTTTTCCTGGATCTGACGGTCTTCATAAATGGACATTTTGGGTGCACAAGGACCGATTTAATCGAAAAAAATACCCAATTGTGATGTTTATGGGACATATAGGAGTGCCAACAAAGAATCTCGTCAAAGGTAATGAATGTTTCATATTTTATTTCTGCATTTTGTGTAGCGCCGGCTACGCTAATTCCTTTGTTTACGTCCCCTTCTGGTATTTCCGGGTGTTGCCTGCTATCAGATAATAGCTTCTCATGCTTTCGCCGAAAAGCATTTTACAAATCTGACTCGTTGGCTAGATTCACAACGAGTGTAGCTTAAATTGAGTACCCTGCATGTGAATTTTAATGAACGTTTGAGTTTTAACGAGTGCTATTAGCATCTGGCGTAGTGCATTTGCATTTATTGTTGGCAGGGGGTGCGGTTGCGTCCCGGGTGGGCCAGAGAGGCTAAACTAGTTAGGGATAGGTGGGACGCAAATGTCTCAACTGGCCAATTGTCAGGGAAAATGCAGAGCGCCAGATTCAAATAAAATACTATAAAATTCAAACTTTCATTAAATCACACATGTAAGATACTCAATTAAAAGCTACACTCGTTGTGAATCCAGCCAATGTGTCACATTTTTTAAATGCTTTTCGGCAAAAGCATAAGAAGCTATTATCTGATATCCTGCACCATCTAAATCCAGGCGTGAAAACAAAGGGGTTAGCACAGTGGTTTTTAACCAGGGTTCGATCGAACCCCAGGGGTTCGGTGAGTCAGTCTCAGGGGTTCGGCGGAGGTCAAGAAACACATCCGACTCATATGATTTGTGATGACATGCCCCTCTTGGCCATCATTGGCTGCAGGTGATCACGCTACATCGCTTGGCCTATCTGTGCTGCAGGGAATTTGGTGCGCACAGTAGTCGACTTGTGACTGTCGTGATGGTACGTCTTGTGATATCTTTATTTATTTTAATCCCTTCATACTTACTATGTCGAGCAAATAAAGAAAGTGGTCAGACGAATATGTGCAATATGGATTCACATGTATAACGGAACGTGATGGGAGTCAGTTGTGTTCTTGGAAAATACAGGAACTCAACTCTCGCTGAATTCGATGAAAAGGCTACTCTGCCTTGTTCTCGGCTTTGTACCCATCAACAAACTGATCCTCACAGCATCGTCGGAAGTTGCTTACCTGATCGCAAAGCAGGGCAAACATTTACATTACATTACATTTAAGTCATTTAGCAGACGCTCTTATCCAGAGCGACTTACAAATTGGTGAATTCACCTTCTGACATCCAGTGGAACAGCCACTTTACAATAGTGCATCTAAATCATTAAGGGGGGTGGTGAGAAGGATTACTTATCCTATCCTAGGGATTCCTTGAAGAGGTGGGGTTTCAGGTGTCTCCGGAAGGTGGTGATTGACTCCGCTGTCCTGGCGTCGTGAGGGAGTTTGTTCCACCATTGGGGGCCAGAGCAGCGAACAGTTTTGACTGGGCTGAGCGGGAACTGTACTTCCTCAATGGTAGGGAGGCGAGCAGGCCAGAGGTGGATGAACGCAGTGCCCTTGCTTGGGTGTAGGGCCTGATCAGAGCCTGGAGGTACTGCGGTGCCGTTCCCCTCACAGCTCCGTAGGCAAGCACCATGGTCTTGTAGCGGATGCGAGCTTCAACTGGAAGCCAGTGGAGAGAGCGGAGGAGCGGGGTGACGTGAGAGAACTTGGGAAGGTTGAACACCAGACGGGCTGCGGCGTTCTGGATGAGTTGTAGGGGTTTAATGGCACAGGCAGGGAGCCCAGCCAACAGCGAGTTGCAGTAATCCAGACGGGAGATGACAAGTGCCTGGATTAGGACCTGCGCCGCTTCCTGTGTGAGGCAGGGTCGTACTCTGCGGATGTTGTAGAGCATGAACCTACAGGAATGGGCCACCGCCATGATGTTGGTTGAGAACGACAGGGTGTTGTCCAGGATCACGCCAAGGTTCTTAGCGCTCTGGGAGGAGGACACAATGGAGTTGTCAACCGTGATGGCGAGATCATGGAACGGGCAGTCCTTCCCCGGGAGGAAGAGCAGCTCCGTCTTGCCGAGGTTCAGCTTGAGGTGGTGATCCGTCATCCACACTGATATGTCTGCCAGACATGCAGAGATGCGATTCGCCACCTGGTCATCAGAAGGGGGAAAGGAGAAGATTAATTGTGTGTCGTCTGCATAGCAATGATAGGAGAGACCATGTGAGGTTATGACAGAGCCAAGTGACTTGGTGTATAGCGAGAATAGGAGAGGGCCTAGAACAGAGCCCTGGGGGACACCAGTGGTGAGAGCGCGTGGCGAGGAGACAGATTCTCGCCACGCCACCTGGTAGGAGCGACCTGTCAGGTAGGACGCAATCCAAGCGTGGGCCGCGCCGGAGATGCCCAACTCGGAGAGGGTGGAGAGGAGGATCTGATGGTTCACAGTATCGAAGGCAGCCGATAGGTCTAGAAGGATGAGAGCAGAGGAGAGAGAGTTAGCTTTAGCAGTGCGGAGCGCCTCCGTGATGCAGAGAAGAGCAGTCTCAGTTGAATGACTAGTCTTGAAACCTGACTGATTTGGATCAAGAAGGTCATTCTGAGAGAGATAGCGGGAGAGCTGGCCAAGGACAGCACGTTCAAGAGTTTTGGAGAGAAAAGAAAGAAGGGATACTGGTCTGTAGTTGTTGACATCGGAGGGATCGAGTGTAGGTTTTTTCAGAAGGGGTGCAACTCTCGCTCTCTTGAAGACGGAAGGGACGTAGCCAGCGGTCAGGGATGAGTTGATGAGCGAGGTGAGGTAAGGGAGAAGGTCCCCGGAAATGGTCTGGAGAAGAGAGGAGGGGATAGGGTCGAGCGGGCAGGTTGTTGGGCGGCCGGCCGTCACAAGAAGCGAGATTTCATCTGGAGAGAGAGGGGAGAAAGAGGTCAGAGCACAGGGTAGGGCAGTGTGAGCAGAACCAGCGGTGTCGTTTGACTTAGCAAACGAGGATCGGATGTCGTCGACCTTCTTTTCAAAATGGTTGACGAAGTCATCTGCAGAGAGGGAGGAGGGGGAGGGGAGGAGGATTCAGGAGGGAGGAGAAGGTGGCAAAGAGCTTCCTAGGGTTAGAGGCAGATGCTTGGAATTTAGAGTGGTAGAAAGTGGCTTTAGCAGCAGAGACAGAGGAGGAAAATGTAGAGAGGAGGGAGTGAAAGGATGCCAGGTCCGCAGGGAGGCGAGTTTTCCTCCATTTCCGCTCGGCTGCCCGGAGCTCTGTTCTGTGAGCTCGCAATGAGTCATCGAGCCACGGAGCGGGAGGGGAGGACCGAGCCGGCCTGGAGGATAGGGGACATAGAGAGTCAAAGGATGCAGAAAGGGAAGAGAGGAGGGTTGAGGAGGCAGAATCAGGAGAAAGGTTGGAGAAGGTATGAGCAGAGGGAAGAGATGATAGGATGGAAGAGGAAAGAGTAGCGGGGGAGAGAGAGCGAAGGTTGGGACGGCGCGATACCATCCGAGTAGGGGCAGTGTGGGAAGTGTTGGATGAGAGCGAGAGGGAAAAGGATACAAGGTAGTGGTCGGAGACTTGGAGGGGAGTTGCAGTGAGGTTAGTGGAAGAACAGCATCTAGTAAAGATGAGGTCGAGCGTATTGCCTGCCTTGTGAGTAGGGGGGAAGGTGAGAGGGTGAGGTCAAAAGAGGAGAGGAGTGGAAAGAAGGAGGCAGAGAGGAATGAGTCAAAGGTAGACGTGGGGAGGTTAAAGTCGCCCAGGACTGTGAGAGGTGAGCCGTCCTCAGGAAAGGAGCTTATCAAGGCATCAAGCTCATTGATGAACTCTCCGAGGGAACCTGGAGGGCGATAAATGATAAGGATGTTAAGCTTGAAAGGGCTGGTAACTGTGACAGCATGGAATTCAAAGGAGGCGATAGATAGATGGGTAAGGGGAGAGAGAGAGAATGACCACTTGGGAGAGATGAGGATCCCGGTGCCACCACCCCGCTGACCAAACCACACACCATTGGTGAAACACTCATAAAACCAGCTGTGTTGAAGATGGCGAATATCATGCTGGGAAAAGAGGCTGTCCCAAATTCCTCTTTCAAATGACACCATCAGCGACAGAATGGAGGACATTAGCAAAGACATCTTGGCTCAAGTAGTTGCAGATCTGATTTCAAGCCCGGCAAAATTCAGCCTTCAACTCGACGAGACCACAGACGTTTCCAATCTAAGCCAGCTTGCTGTACTCATGCGCTATGTGAAAGACGACGTGATAAAGGAAGATTGTTTTATTTTGTAAGCCTCTTACAATAACAACTAAGGCAGCCTATGTGAAGAAACTTGTGGATGAATTCTTCAAAGACAACAATCTTTCGTGGGATATGGTTTCTGCAGTTTGTTCGGACGGAGCTCCAGTCATGCTGGGAAGAAAGTCTGGTTTTGGTGCGCTAGTGAAAGCCGATGCACCACACATCATTGTTAAGCATTGTATTCTGCACAGGCATGCGTTGGCAACAAAAACCTTGCCTCCAAAACTGGTAGAAGTATTACAAATTGTAGTGGAATGCGTGAACTATGTGCCAACTAGTGCTCTGAGGCACCGCATCTTCAATGAGCTGTGTAAAGAAATGGGCTCTGAATTCGAGATACTTCTGTACCATTCTAACGTTTTCTGGTCATCCCGGGGACAGGTGCTGAATCGTGTTTTTGCCGTGCGTGTGGAATTAGCCCTGTTTTTGCAAGAGCACCAACATTGTCATGCAGATTGCTTAAAAAATTCTGAGGTCATTCGCATTTTAGCATACATGGCTGATATCTTCGCAGCTCTCAATCATTTCAATCAAAAGATGCAGGGCGGTGGAGTCAACATCATCGAAGCGGAGGAAAACCTGAAGGCTTTTAAAAAAAAGCTACCGTTATGGAAACGACGAACAGAGAACGATAACTTCGCAAACTTTCCCCTGTTGGATGACTGTAAGTAAGATCGAAGATGTATCTGGAATCAGAGACATTTCTGTACCCGCGGAACTGAAGCAAGCAATTGCCACGCACTTAGGTGAGCTTGCAAAGTCTCTCGACGGAAACTTCCCTACGAGAGTCATATCCAGCATGGGTGAGACAGCCGTTCAC
Source organism: Oncorhynchus masou masou (assembly GCF_036934945.1). Taxonomy (NCBI): domain Eukaryota; kingdom Metazoa; phylum Chordata; class Actinopteri; order Salmoniformes; family Salmonidae; genus Oncorhynchus; species Oncorhynchus masou. Next base: position 12,306,061 of record NC_088218.1, on the reverse strand, counting down.
GTTTAGTGTTGAGACGACAGATGTCAATGATGAATACCTCGATGAAATCATTGAAATTCAGCAGAGCCAGGTTCACCAGCAACTCTTCAGAACAACAACGCTTTCAACGTTTTGGTGTCAACAAATGGTAACGTACCCTGTTATTGCTAAGAAAGCTCTGGAGATTTTCATACCGTTTGTTACAACATATCGTTGCGAGCAATCTTTTTCGAGGATGCTGGACATAAAAACGAAGAAAAGGAACAGACTCATTTGTGATAATGACATGAGAGTGGCACTTGCCAAGCTGAAGCCGTGCATTTCTGAACTGGTCTCTGAAAGGCAACAGCAGAAGTCACACTGATTTGCAGTGAATATTCATTATTATGTTTTTGTTTTTGTGTGAAAATGTTACGATAACTAGGAGTGGTGGGTGGAATCAGGCGCAGAGAGCAGGCTTCAGTCGTTTTGTCAAATTTATTCCCCAGCGCAACAAAAACGGTTACGCCAACACACAGGGCGTATATCAGTTGCCAGTCCAAACAATAGGACAGAAATAGTCCGGCGAATAAGGATATGAACAAAATAACATCATCCAACACAGAGTAACAAAAAACAAGCCCGCACAAATACCCAGCGGGCCTAGTGCCCTTAAATAACCTACAAACAAACCCTAATACAAAACAGGTGTACCCAATTACCCAATAACCAACACAAACGGAAAGGAAATCGATGGCAGCTAATAGGCCGGCGATGATGACCGCCGAGCCCCGCCTGAACAGGAAGAGGCACCATCCTCGGCGAGGTTCGTGACAGAAAATCATGTTTTGATGATTTTGTTCTTTGAACACAGTGGTGTTGATGCACGGTTCATTTTGTGCACCAGTAAAATATATACCTATGTTTTGAATTTGAAAAAATCATATTTTATTTTTCCAATTTAAGAAGGGTTCGGTGAATGCGAATATGAAACTGGTGGGGTTCAGTACCTCCAACAAGGTTAAGAACCACTGGGTTAGCATATTTCAACCCTGCAGGCGCTTCACAAAACGCTGGAATAAAATATAAAAAATGCATTACCTTTGACGAGCTTCTTTTGTTGGCACTCCAATATGTCCCATAAACATCAAAATTGGTCCTTTTGTTCGATTAATTCCGTCCATATATATCCAAAATGTCCATTTATAAAGCGCGTTTGATCCAGAAAAAAACAGCTTACAAAAAACGCAACGTCACTACAAAATATTTCAAAAGTTGCCTATAAACTTTGCCAAATATTTCAAACTACTTTTGTAATAATACTTTAGGTATTTTTAAACGTTAATAATTGATAAAATTGTAGACGGGGCAATCTGTGTTCAATACAGGAATGAAAACAAACCAGCGCCACTTTTCACATCTTGCACAACTCACAAAAGTGTACCCAGTTCCTAGTTGGCCTACTTCTTCATTGCACAAAGGATTAACCTCAACCAATTTCCAAAGACTGGTGACATCCAGTGGAAGCGGTAGGAACTGAAAACAGGTTCCTAAGAAATATCCCTTGATATAGATCCAAGTCAGGGAACAGAGAGAGGCAAAAAAAGCAAAATTCTGAACAGTTAGTCCTCTGGGTTTTGCCTGCTACATAAGTTCTGTTATACTCACAGACATGATTCAAACAGTTTTAGAAACTTCAGAGTGTTTCAATCCAAATCTATGAATAATATGAATATCTTATATTCTTGGCATGAGTAGTAGGAAGTTGAAATTGGCACGCTATTTTTCCAAATGTGAAAATTCTGCCCCCTAGCCCTATAGGCCATAAATAATCTGTATTTGATCGCAAACATCTGTACCAGACTGAGTTGCCCGATTAGGTTAAACTTATTTTGTATTGGATTTTACATATGCTTCTTAAATCATCTGTACATCATTGTGCATTAATTAATGTCATGTCTGCTTCAGTTACTTATAATGGAAGACAGGCCAAGATAAATGATGACTGATTTCAATATGATACATTTGTGTCAATATACGAGTATTCATATATATGTAATTTCATGTTTACTGTTTATATGCTCATAATACCTGTAAAATGACATGTCCTGAAAACATTTGTGAAACAAGTTGAAGATAACAGGTTGCTATCAATATGAAAATATTTTTGGATTTGCATCGACAAAAAAAATCCCATAAGAATATTTCTTTATTGTCCATAATAGCTAGCTTTGTCTAAATAGCATTCCTTTAATGGGCATCTCAACTGCCTGGTAGAGCATATTTTTCAAGAGTACCTCAAATTAATAAATAGCAACATCAGTAATTTCATGATGCCAAAATTATGTTTGAGGTCAGCAACATTGTACTGTGATGTCATATCCTATTTTAAACACAATTAGTACTGAAAAAGTGTGATCAATCAGGATAGGATTTGCTCACGTTCATGTCTTCGCTGACCTGCACATCTATGAATGTTTGTGTAAAAAGAATATAGGAGTCCAATAATGAATACCACATGATAATTGTAATAAATTGCATGATAAAATATGGTAAATAAAATGCATATGTTTAATTTCATTTAATTTGGTTGTCAACTGCTCAGTTGAGCTGCCTCTTAAAGGGTTAATTTTCACATAGTTATTCACAATTTTTTACATTTATTTCACCTTTATTTAACCAGGTAGGCCAGTTGAGAACAATTCTTCTCATTTACAACTGCAACCTGGCCAGTTAAAGCACAGCAGTGCGACAAAAACAACAACACAGAGTTAAACATGGGATAAACAAACATACAGTCAATAACACAATAGAAAAATCTGTATACAGTGTGTGCAAATGAAGTAAGGAGCAGTTTGGGTCTAGAGTGTCTCCCCCTTTGAAGAGGGGGATGACCGTGGCTGCTTTCCAATCTTTAGGAATCTAAGACGATACGAAAGAGAGGTTGTAACAGACTAGTAAATGCGACAATGGTGGCGAATTATTTTAGGAAGAGAGGGTCCAGATTGCCTAGCCCAGCTGATTTGTTAGGATTTGGGTGAAGTAGAAGCGGGGGGGGGGGTAGTTGCTTCAGGGGGTGCAGAGCTGTTGGCCGGGGTTGGGGTAGCCAGGTGGAAAGCAAGGCCAGCCGTTTAGGAATGCTGATTGAAATTCTTGATTATCGTGGATTTATCAGTGGTGACAGTTTTAGCTAGCCTCAGGGCAGTGGGCAGCTGCGAGGAGGTGCTCTAATTCTCCATGGATTTTGGTGTCCCAAAACTCTTTGGAATGAGTGCTGCAGGATGCAAATTTCTATTTGAAAAAGCTAGCCTTTGCTTTCCTAACTGACTGTGTATATTGGTTCCTGACTTCCCTTAAAAGTTCCATATCGTGGGGACTATTAGTGCAGTGTGCCACAGGATGTTTTGTCTGGTCAATGGGCAGTCTGGAGTGAACCAAGGCTATATCTATTCTTACTTCTACATTTTTTGAATGGGGCATGCTTATTTAAGATGGTGAGGAAGGCACTTTTTAAGAACAACCAGGCATCCTTAACTGATGGGATGAGGTCAATATCCTTCCAGGATACCCGGGCCAGGTCGAAAGGCCTGCTTGCAGAAGTTTTTTTAGGGAGCTTTTGACAGTGATGAGAGGTGGTCATTTGACCGCGGACCCATAACAGACGCAGGCAATGAGGCAGTGATCGCTGAGATCCTGGTTGAAAACAGCAGAGGTGTATTTAGAGGGCAAGTTGGTCAGGATGATATCTATGAGGGTGCCCATGTTTACAGATTTAGGGTTGTACCTGGTAGGTTCCTTGATCATTTGTGTGAGATTGAGGGCATCTAGCTTAGATTTTAGGGGGGTGTTAAGCATATCCCAGTTTAGGTCACCTAACGGTACGAACTCTGATGATAGATAGGGGGCAATCAATTCTCATATGGTGTCTAGGGCACAGCTGGGAGCTGAGGGGGGTCTTTAACAAGCGGCAACAGTGAGAAACTATTTCTGGAGAGATGGATTTTTTAAATTAGTAGCTCGAACTGTTTGGGCATAGACCTGGATAGTAGGACAGAACTCTGCAGGCTCTCTCTACAGTAGATTGCAACTCTGCCTCCTTTAGCAGTTCTGTCTTGACGGAAAAGTTTGTAATTGGGGATGGACATTTCTGAATTTTTGGTGGCCTTCCTAAGCCAGGATTCAGACACGGCTAGGACATCAGGGTTGGTGGAGTGTGCTTAAGCAGTGAATAAAGCAATTTAGGGAGGCGGCTTCTGATGTTAACATGCATGAACCCAAGGCTTTTTCGGTTACAGAAGTAATCAAATGAGAGCGCCTGGGAACACACAGAGCCTGGGTTAACCTCTACATCACCAGAGGAACAGAGGAGGAATAGGATAAGGGGACGGCTAAAGGCTATAAGAACTGGTCGTCTAGTGCGTTTGGAACAAAGAGTAAAAAGAGCAGACTTCTGGGCATGGTAGGATAGATTCAGGGTATAATGCACAGACAAGGGCGTGGTAGAGTGCGAGTACGGTAGAGGTAAACCTTGGCATTGAGTGACGATGAGAGAGGCTGCATCTCTGGAAGCGCCAGTTAAGCTAGGGGTGGTCAAGCTAGCTAACCGAGGCATGTAGATCAGGACTAGGGGCTCCGCAGTAAAACAAAACAATGAGAGCTACCCTAAACAACAGTATACAAGGCATATTGACATTAGAGGGAGACATAAAGCAATCACAGGTGTTGATTGGGAGGGCTAAGACAACAATGGGTAAACAGCTAAGACAACAATAATGGGCAAATGGCAATGAATGGGCAGAGAGGGTCAGTTAGCTACACACAGGGCCTGAGTTCGAGGCTTGGGCCGACAGATAAACACAAAGAAGTCCTCACCGACATCAACGACGCAGAGGCCGGTTGGGAGCACATCGGCCGAAATACGTCAGCAGACCAGTCGTGATGGATTGGCGGGGCTCTGTGTCGACAAAGGGTCCAGGCCAATTGGCAAGAGAGGTATTGTAGTTGGTGTACTACTAGTGGGGGAATGGGCCTAGCTCGAGGCTAACTGTTGCTTGCTTCTGGACAAGGGCATTAGCCACGATAGCCACTCGGTAGCAGCTACCTAGCTGCGATGATCCGGTGTAATGGTCCAGAGCTTGGGGCAGGAATCCGGTGAGCAGTCCGATATGCTCAGGACTGATATCGCGCTGTGCAGACTGGCTGTCACGACCTGACCTTAGAGAGCCATTTTATTTCTCTATTTGGTTAGGTCAGGGTGTGATGTGGGGTGGGCATTCTATGTTTTGTATTTCTGTATTTCTTGTGGTTCCCAATCAGAGGCAGCTGTCTTTCGTTGTCTCTGATTGGGAATCATACTTAGGCAGCCAGTTTTGCCACCTTAGTTGTGGGTAGTTGTCTTTGTTAGTGGCCTGTATAGCCCTTGTAAGCTTCACGTTCATTTTTGGTGTTTCTTGTTGTGTTGACAACATTCTTTAATAAAGCAAATGTACGCTCACAATGCTGCACCTTGGTCAGGTCATTTCCCTGACGAAGTTCGTGACACTGGCAGATATTATCCGGGCTATCCGGGCTAAAGTGGCTAACAATTACTAAATAGCTAGTAGCTAATTAGCTGGCCAGGTTCTGAAGGCTAGCTTCCGATTGAGGTTCCAGCTATAAGGTCTAAAAAAAAAATAGCAGATCCGTACCATGTTGGGTGAGGCGGGTTGCAGGAAGGTATATTTAATTTGAAAATGGAAAAAGAGATTGAAATACAGAAAATATTTACACGGGACAAAGACGAGACAAAGACAAACACGTCTTGCTGCTACGCCATCTTGGATTGGAAATCATCTAATTGATTGGCTGCAAGTTCAACCTGTCAATATCTCATAGACCTCCATTATTGCCTATAGTTATACACACACCATTTATATCTATCAAAAGTGTTATTGTCCAAAAATGTTTTGACCATGTACATGTTTGTATATACTTTATGTACCTATGTTCTTTATGAATGCTGACTGTTTTGAATAAATCTGATTATTCTCTTGTTTCAGTATTCTTAGTGAGAATAAAAATGTTTGTTTCAGTGTCCTTAGTGAAAGAAATGTTTTTATTTTATTTTACACAATCTCTCAGAAAATAGCTTTAGACAGTGTAGAGGAGGCATGTCAGGCACATGAGGGGACCTAGACTTGACGCTCCGGTACCGCTTGTCGTGCGGTAGCAGAGAGAACAGTCCATGACTAGGGTGGCTGGAGTCTTTTATAATTTTTAGGGACTTCCTCTGACACTGCCTGCTATAGAGGCCCTGGATGGCAGGAAGCTTGGCCCCAGTGATGTACTGGGCCATTTGCACTGCCCTTTGTAGTGCCTTGCGGTCGGAGGCCGAGCAGTTGCCGTACCAGACAGTGATGCAACCAGTCAGGATGCTCTCGGTCTATGAGATATTGACAGGTTGAACTTGCAGCCAATTAATTTGATGATTTCCAATCCAAGCAAGACGTGTTTGTCTTTGTCTCGTCTAAATATTTTCTGTATTTAAATCTCTTTTTCCATTTTCAAATTAAATATACCTTCCTGCAACCCGCCTCATCCAACATCAAATCAAATACAATTTTATTTGTCACATACACATGGTTAGCAGATGTTAATGCGAGTGCAGCGAAATGCTTGTGCTTCTAGTTCTGACAATACATTAATAACCAACAAGTAATTTAACCTAACAATTCCACCACTATTACCTCATACACACAAGTGTAAAGGGATCTACTATTTTTTTTACATTTCTTATTCTTATTTTTTTGAACTGCATTGTTGGTTTACACCTGTTGTATTCGCCACATGTGACTAATACAATTTGATTTGATTTGCCTACTAGCCAAATAAAGTGCAGAGCGCGCATGATGCGTACAACTCATCTTTCCAACATTTTGAACATTTAATTCATCCTTCATTCAGTTCAGTCAATCAGTATGTCATCAATTCTGTCATTTGTCTGAGTTGCAATAGGAACTACATTGAAGAGAATAGAACAGTCATCCATTTGTTTATTGAAATAATGTACTCTCCAAAGTTCTTTAGCCTATCACTTTAATAATTCAATGTTTAATTTAGGCCTATCTTTCTGAAAAGAAATAAGCCTTCAACTTGTAGGCATTGCAATTTGGGCTATCATTTTGGGTACTGGTGTCTTGGGGAATAATTTTCGAACTCTGTGTTTTATAACTGTTTTTATAATAGGCCTCCCCTCACAGCTCTCTAGAAAGAGTTTCTAATTAAATCATTTACAAAATAGTTGAAGAAGCACATGCAGTGGCTGATAAGGAAAACAGATCTGGCAATAATAGGTTATAGATAGTCTTGACCATTTGGGACCCCTTGGCTATTTCGCTCAAGACAGGTTATAGCCAAGACTTAATCAATATTTTTTTTGTCTCATTCATTGATATGGATATAGCCTCTGCATAATGGGGTTGTGTAACGCAAATGTCTATAACGAGCCTACATACAGAGTGGAATTTGCAAATACAACAGTCAAAATGCCTAATACAAGGCCTACAGTCCGTGCTCCCAAATACTGGAAATGTTTTATTTATTTTTTATTTAACTAGACAAGTAAGTAAAGAACAAATTCTTATTTTGAATGATGGGTTAAATGCCTTGTTCAGGGGCAGAACAACTAATACTTACCTTCTCAGCACAGGGATTTGATCTTGCAACCTTTCGGTTGATCATATGATCACCACAGTAGTCCCAAGCGGCTATACAAATACATTATGCAGTTATATGGCCATTAAATAATACAACAGCATTGCATATTTAGTGAGCAGAATAGGCCTAGCTTAAATCATATTTACTTTCTATTTTGCAGCTCAGGTGGTTATTCTAGACAAGGCTCTTCTATGTCTTTATAGTATTATTCTCACACAAGTCATTTGCTGAAGGCCCAAGCCTATACTACGCCATCTACTGGTATAAAGTCGTTATCTAATGAAAGTTTCTAGACTTTAATTTTGGAAATTAAACTGGAAGCTGCAAAGCACCTGACATGCTGCGCGAGCATTGCAAAATACATTTACACATACATGTTATTCAATCATTGCATCCAAACTGCTCGCACGCGTCAATGAGCGTCTGTATAACCAGGCGCTAAAATAGAACTTGGTTCTATTTGTGACGCTTGATTTGCTGCAAGTCCCGCCTCTCCCATCGCCTCATTGGTTTTTAGGAGCATATACCCATGCGCCATCTCCTCAATGTTTTTAGGAGCATATACCCATGCGCCATCTCCTCATTGGTTTTTAGGAGCGTATGCCCACATGGGTGATTGATAGATGAACTGAGGTCCACATTCCACTTGGTAGTGGTAATGCTTTGTTGAGAGGAGAGATTACTAGAAACAAACTTTTATCTGTGAATTAATTGTCGTAGAAGAGGATTTTGTACATTTTAGGTAAAATAACAACCCAATGTTTATATCCCAGGGCAAATTAGCTAGCTAAATTGGCATACCTTTTTAATGCTTTTCGACCTGACCCCAAACTAATATAGTTGGTTCAGAGTTTGTTTTGATATTTCAACCTGCGTGTCCTGATCACGTCTGGTGTGGGTGGACAAAATCAACATGCGAGCGGTCTGGTCAGCACATTAGCGAGCTAACTTAGTTACTCTTTGATAACTCAATAGAAAAATGAATAACGACAATCAATAACTTATTACTATATCTAGGTACTGGATGTGAGTCCTTGGGCAACCTTGTGGACATTATACAAGAACAGCTCAAGGACAGAACTCCATACATACTCCATACATTTTTAGAAAGGCACACGTAGCCTACACATCAATGCATACACACAAACTATCTAGGTCAAATAGGGGAGAGGCTTTGTGCCGCGAGGTGTTGCTTTATCTGTTTTTTGAAACCAGGTTTGCTGTTTATTTGAGCAATATGAGATGGAAGGAAGTTCCATGCAATAAGGGCTCTATATAATACTGTACGTTTTCTTGAATTTGTTCTGGATTTGGGGACTATGAAAAGACCCATGGTGGCATGTCTGTTGACAAGTTGACAATGCAAACAATTTGGGATTTTCAACACATTAATGTTTCTTATAAAAAGAAGAAGCAATGCAGACAGTCTCTCCTCAAGTCATAGCCAAGAGAGACTGGCACGCATAGTATCTATATTTATATAGCCCTCTGATTACAATTAAGAGCAACACGTGATGCTCTGTTCTGGGCCAGCTGCAGCTTAATTAGGTATTTCCTTGCCGCGCTGGACCACACAACGGAACAATAATCAAGATTAGACTAAACTAGAGCCTGCAGAACGTACTTTTTGGACTGTGGTGTCAAAAAAGCAGAGCATCTCTTTATTACAGACCTCTCCTCATTTTTACAACCATTGAATCCATAAGTTTTGACCATGACAGTTTACAATCTAAGGTAACGCCAAGTAATTTAGTCTCCTCAACTTGTTCAACAGCCACACCATTCATTACCAGATTCAGCTGAGGTCTAGAACTTAAGGAATGGTTTGTACCAAATACAATGCTCTTAGTTTTAGAGATGTCCCGTTTATAACAGGCCACCCATTCCAAAACAGACTGCAACTCTCTGTTAATGGTTTCAGTGACTTCATTAGCTGTGGTTGCTAATGAACCAGGAGGTTTGTCATTATTGGCCGTTAACAATACTTTTTCTACCTCTCCCACACTAACTTTACAAAATTCAAACTTGCACTGCTTTTATTTCATTATTTGTTTTTTATGCATGAACATAATGGCTCACTGTTTGTCGTGGGCATTTCCTGCCTAAGTTTGCCCACTTTGCCAATGAAATAATCATTAAAATAATTGGCAACATCAAATAGTTTTGTGATGAATAAGCCATCTGATTCAATGAAAGATGGAGATGAATTTGTTTTTCTGCCCATAATTTAAAGTACTCCATATTTCTTTATATCATTGATTTTGGCTTCATAATAACGTTTCTTCTTCTTTTTGTTGATTTTCGTCTCATAATTTCTCAACTCAAAGCCAGTCAGATGTACAGCCAGACTTATTAACCACTCCTGTTGCCCCATCTCTTTCAGCCATACAGTTTTTCACTTCCTCATCAATCCATGGAGCCTTAACAGTTCTAACAGTTAGTTTCTTAACAAGTGGATTGAGCTTACGTTGATTGGACTAAATTGTTTTGGTATATTTTTGTTGTGACTGTATTAGACAAAGCAGAGGTGATTCAATGATCAAATGTTGAAGTTGAAATGGTGCTGGAACAGTGGAGGCAGCTCCTGTTTTCTTTGCGACTTGCGGTAACACTGGTTCTAATTCAATAGTTGTTTAGTGGTCATAAAATGTTGAAACATTAACTGTTTCAACTGTTACTGTACACGCAATATGCTTTGTGGACTTCATTGGACAGAGTTATCTGGTTTTGTGATAAAACAAAGGTGTGGTTGAATTTATTCTGCCACTTTGTCTTCTTATTGTCTCGGCCTTTAGACCTATATATCACGGTCACAAAGCATATGAATTAGGTTATAGCACAATTATCACAACACAGGTTGTAATATGGCTTTTTCTGTTGTTGGAGGGGCTTGGCTTCCCCAGTGATTTTACCCAGGCACCGCTGATGATAGTCTACACCTGTTGATTAGAAGCATGTGTCAAGTACAATTTTATTTGATTTTGAAGCAGCCTCTGTTTCTACCTTCTACTGCCATGTGGTGGCGCCAAACTCTTCCTCGAAATGAGGATTTATTTATGGCAGTGGAACGTTCCATCCAAACTGTTCACCAGTCTTCCTCATTATTGTGCAGATAAATAGAGATGTTTATGAAAACACTTTGAGCATATTCACTGTCACTTATGTATGTTTAATTTCAATAATTCAAGGTTCATTTCTTTCACAAGGTTCATTAAGGGGTACACTCTTAGAAAACTGCTATACATTTTGCCCACTGTTATAGGGAAAAAAGTGACAGTTCAATAAAGTGTTTCTTTATTATTTTTTTAAACAATGAGTTCAGCCTTTGAGCCTTCATTAGGGCCAATAGGCTGTCCTGTCATCTACCTGGTAAACCCTCACCTTCATTAGCTCATCTCCTGGCTCTGGAGCCTGTGGACAGATTAAGACTTGAGTTGTCTATCTGAGACTCCAGGGTTTAATGTTGACCTGCTCTGCTGCCTTTAGAAACCCATCCTTTTATATCTCATCCTGATCTATGGAGCTGGCTGCCATAATCTGTCCCCCAACGGATAGTATGCTAGTTACTGTACCTCCAGTCATATGTTCCAATGATCTCTCCTTCCTCCACAAGTTAGCACTTGTTCACTGATTTGAATGGAAATGACTGGAATAATAAATATGGTAGAAATTCAAACTAGAACAGTGATGGACAACTTTGATGGGAGTGGGGAACACAAAAAAATCTGAACTCATCAGGAGGGTAGTGGCTCCCACACATGCAGTGAGCCAGCCCTAGCCTTTTGGGGGCCTTATGTGGAATTTTCAACACCCACCCAGTTTGGGAAACTCACTAGTATACCCTCTAGTGTCCTCAAATTCTAATCCAGACCTCCAAGACAGTTCCATCATTGTTTTTTACACATGCTCTAGTTCAAAAAAGGTCTGTTTACCAAAACATGTGCTGTACCTTCCCAGCTGCAACTAAGGTTTTGCATAGAGAAGGTTAACTCTATTGGTTGACTGGTCCTCACAGTATCCATCCATGTCTATCTAATTTATTCATCCAGTCATAAATGATCTATTTTCAAATAATTTTCTTCTTTGTCTTTACTGATCCTGTTGACAACGTTGGTTGTGTTGGAGCCAATGTACAGTACTTCCCCCTTAAATTCAACACTAAATCATTAACTGGTACCTGTACGTCACTGCGGACTCTGTAATAGGTGGAGAGCAGCATAAGACCAACAGACAGTCTAATAATGTGCAGTCTGCTGACACTGGATGACTGGTAACAGCAGAGATGAAGGAGCTATGGATTATGGTTGTCTTTGCTACAGGTAAGACTTGCTATATATTTGATTAATTCAGGGTGATTTAAGATGTTCAGACATACACTGACTCTACAAAACATTAAGAACACCTGCTCTTTTCCCTTATGGATGTCTCTTGTTAAATCCACTCCAGTCAGTGTAGATGAAGGGGATGAGACAGGTTAAAGAAGGATTATTAAGCCTTGAGACAATTGAGACATGGATTGTGTTTGTGTGCTGTTTAGAGGGTGAATGGTCAAGACAAAAGATTCAAGTGCCTTTGAACGGGGTATGGTAGTAGGTGCCAAGCTCAACGGTTTGTGTCAAGAACTGCAACGTTGCAGGGTTTTTCACACTCAAGTGTTTCTGTGTGTGTATCATAAATGGTGCACCACTCAAAGGACATCCAGCCAACTTGATACAACTGTGGGAAGCATTGGAGTCAACATGTACCAGCATCCCTGTGGAATTCTTTTGACATCTTGTAGTGTCCATGCCTTGATGAGCTGAGGCTATTCTGAGGGCTAAGGGGTAGGGTTGTTCCTAATGTTTGGTATACTCAGTTTATGATGATGATGATACGTTTCTTGTATGATGGAGAACTGTATTGGAAAGTTGCTTTCCCTTCCGATATGCAAAGAAGTATGATACATTTAACTTATCAATTGATTATAACCAATATATAACCTTACTGTTTTTACAGTTTGGTTTATGAATTTAAGTTGAGTTTTTCTTAAATGATTGATTGATGTTAGTCTTTTTGCTGCGAAGGATATACAGTTGAAGTCGGAAGTTTACATACACCTTAGCCAAATATATTTAAACTCAGTTTTTCACTATTCCTGACATTTAATCCTAGTTAAAATTCCCCGTCTTAGGTCAATTAGGATCACTTTATTTTAAGAATGTGAAATGTCAGAATAATAGTAGAGATAATTATTTATTTCAGCTTTTATATCTTTCATCACATTCCCAGTGGGTCAGAAGTTTACATACACTCAATTAGTATTTGGTAGCATTGCCTTTAAATTGTTTAATTTGGGTCCCACCTTTTGGGTAGCCTTCCACAAGCTTCCCACAATAAGTTGGGTGAATTTTGGCCCATTCCTCCTGACAGAGCTGGTGTAACTGAGTCAGGTTTGTAGGCCTCCATGCTCGCACACGCTTTTTCAGTTCTGCCCACAAATGTTCTATGGGATCGAGGTCAGGACTTTGATGGCCACTCCAATACCTTGACTTTGTTGTTCTTAAGCCATTTTGCCACAACTTTGGAACTATAGTTGTAGTCATTGTCCATTTGGAAGACCCATATGCCACTAACCTTTAACTTCCTGACTGATGTCTTGAGATGTTGCTTCAAAATATCCACATAATTTTCCTCCCTCATGTAGCCATCTATTTTGTGAAGTGCACCAGTCCCTTCTGCAGCAAAGTACCCCCACAACACGATGCTACTACTCCTGTGCTTCACAGTTGGGATGTTGTTCTTCGGCTTGCAAGCCTCCCCCTTTTTCCTCCAAATGTAACGATGGTCATTATGTCCAAACAGTTTTATTTTTGTTTCATCAGACCAGAGGACATTTCTCCAAAAAGTACAATCTTTGTCCCCATGTGCAGCTGCAAACCGTAGTCTGTCTTTTTAATGGTGGTTTAGGAGCGGTGGCTTCTTCCTTGCTGAGCGGCCTTTCAGGTTACGTCGATATAGGACTCGTTTTACTGTGGATATAGATACTTTTGTACCTGTTTCCTCCAGCATCTTCACTAGGTCCTTTGTTGTTGTTCTGGGATTGATTTGCACTTTTCGCACCAAAGTACGTTCATTTCTAGGAGACAGAACGCTTCTCCTTCCTGAGCGGTATGACGGCTGTGTTGTCCCATGGTGTTTATACTTGCGTACTATTGTTTCCACAGATGAACGTGGTCCTTCAGGCGTTTGAAAACTGCTCCCAAGGATGAACAGACTTGTGGTCGACATTCTATTTTTTTAGGTCTTGGCTGATTTTCTTTTGATTTTCCCAGGATGTCAAGCAAAGAGGCGCTGCGTTTGAAGGTAGGCCTTGAAATACATCCACAGAAACACCTCCAAATTAACTAAAATTATGGTATTTAACCTATCAGAAGCTTCTAAAGCCATGACATAATTTTCTGGAATTTTCCAAGCTGTTTAAAGGCACAGTCAACTTGGTAAATGTAAACTTCTGGCCCACTGGAATTGTGATACAGTGAAATCTGTCTGTAAACAATTGTTGGAAAAATGACTTGTGTCATGCACGAAATAGATGTCCTAACCGACTTGCCAAAACTATAGTTTGTTAACATGAAATTTGTGGAGTGATTGAAAAATGACAATGACTCCAACCTAAGTGTACAGTATGTAAACTTCCGACTTCAACTGTATTAGTGTCTATGAAGACATTGTTTCAGATTTTTTTTAATGCCGACACTATTGACTGTAAATCGACTACTGTCAGGTCTCAGATACAGTTGATAACAGAGTAGTCTTTGCTGTCAACCGTTTATTGGCAGTGATAAAGATTTCTTTCTCTCATAAAGTACAGTAGAAAACATTTCTACACTGATGCAGACAATGAAACTGGAACAGCATGGATCATCTGCTATGATTATAGGAACTGACACCATGTATCCTCGTTAATGTGGTTTACTGAATTAATTATCTTTTATACTGTCTTTTTACTACAGGGGGATCTCAGCACATCCTCTGCCATTCCAACCACCATTGACAAAACTACCCCAACTGCTACTGCCCCTTTAACGCCTGACTCTCCAGCTACTGACTCTCAAACTACTGTTTACCTAAATACTACTGGTCTTCCAATGACTGGTTACCCTACCTCTATCCCTATCACTAGTATCATTCTCCCCTCTCCCACCACAATCTCTCCTCTGGTCTGTATCAACGGTGGTGAGCTGCAGAGTGGAGTCTGTATCTGTCCTGATGAGTGGACCGGAGAGACCTGTTCACTATACCTAACCCTGGATCTACCATTCAGACTCCTCCACAATACTACACTACTATACCTAACCCTGGATCTACCATTCGGACTCCTCCACAATACTACACTACTATACCTAACCCTGGATCTACCATTCAGACTCCTCCACAATACTACACTACTATACCTAACCCTGGATCTACCATTCAGACTCCTCCACAATACTACACTACTATACCTAACCCTGGATCTACCATTCAGACTCCTCCACAATACTACACTACTATACCTAACCTTGGATCTACCATTCTAACTCCACTCCATAATACTACACTACTATACCTAATAGAGGTCTACCAATTTATCAGAATGGCCAATTATTTAGGTCTGATTTGAAGTTTTCATAACAATCGGTATTCAGCATTTTTGGACACAGATTATGGCCGATTGCATTCCACAAGGAGAGTGCGTGGCAGGCTGACTACCTGTTACGCGAGTGCAGTAAGGAGCCAAGGTAAGGTAAATTCAATCAATCTTAACATAATCACTAGTTAAACTAGTAATATCATCAACCAGTGTGTTACGGCTTTCTAGGTGGGAAGGAGAGTCGGACCAAAATGCGGCGTGTAGATTGCGATCCATGTTTAATAAAAAAAAACGTAAAACACGAATCAATTACAAACCCTACAAAACAAAGAAGGTAACGAAAACCGAAGCAGCCTATACTGGTGTAAATAAACACAGAACAATGACATCAGGACACTAAGGACAATCACCCACGAAACACTCAAAGAATATGGCTGCCTAAATATGGTTCACAATCAGAGACAACGATAAACACCTGCCTCTGATTGAGAACCACTTCAGACAGCCATAGACTTAACTAGAACCCCCCCCCCCCCCCCCCAAGGTGCGGACTCCCGGACGCACACCAAAAACCATAGGGGAGGGTCCGGGTGGGCGTCTGTCCATGGTGGCGGCTCCGGCGCGGGACGTAGACCCCACTCTATATAAGTCTTAGTCCCTCCTCCTCGCGTCCTTGGATAGTCCACCCTCGCCACCGACCATGGCCTAGTAGTCCTCACCCAGAACCCCACTGGACTGAGGGGCAGCTCGGGACTGAGGGGCAGCTCGGGACTGAGGGGCAGCTCGGGACTGAGGGACAGCTCGGGAAACAGGGGTAGCTCGGGACTGAGGGGTAGCTCGGCACTGAGGGGTAGCTCGGCACTGAGAGGAAGCTCAGCATTGAGAGGAAGCTCAGCATTGAGAGGAAGCTCAGCACTGAGAGGAAGCTCAGCACTGAGAGGAAGCTCAGGCAGGTAGTTGGATCTGGCAGATCCTGGCTGACTGGCAGATCTGGAAGAGTCTGGCTGACTGGCAGATCTGGAAGAGTCTGGCTGACTGGCAGATCTGGAAAAGTCTGGCTGACTGGCGGATCCTGGCAGACTGACGGATCTGGAAGAGTCTGGCTGACTGGCAGATCTGGAAGAGTCTGGCTGACTGGCGGATCTGGAAGAGTCTGGCTGACTGGCAGCTCTGGCTGCTCCATGCTGACTGGCGGCTCTGGCTGCTCCATGCTGACTGACGGCTCTGGCTGCTCCATGCAGACTGGCAGCTCTGGCTGCTCCATGCAGGCTGGCAGCTGTGGCTGCGCTGAACAGGCAGGAGACTCCGGCAGCGCTGTAGAGGAGGAAGGCTCTGACAGCGCTAAACAGGCGGGAGACTCTGGCAGCGCAGGAGACGAGAAAGGCTCTGGCTGTGCTGAACAGGCGGGAGACTCCGGCATCGCTGTAGAGGAGGAAGGCTCTGACAGCGCTAAACAGGCGGGAGACTCCGGCAGCGCAGGAGACGAGAAAGGCTCTGGCTGTGCTGAACAGGCGGGAGACTCCGGCAGCGCTGTAGAGGAGGAAGGCTCTGGCAGCGCTAAACAGGCGGGAGACTCCAGCAGCGCAGTAGAGAAGGAGGGCTCTGGCAGCGCTGAACAGGAGGGAGACTCCGGCAGCGCAGGAGAGGAGGAAGGCTCCGGCAGCGCTGGAGAGGCGGAAGGCTCTGGCAGCCCTGGACAGGCGGGAGACTCCGGCAGCGCAGGAGAGGAGGAAGGCTCTGGCAGCGCTGGACAGGCGAGGCGCACTGTAGGCCTGATGCGTGGTGGTGGCACTGGTGGTACTGGGCCGTGGACACGCACAGGAAGCCTGGTGCGGGGAGCTGCCACCGGAGGGCTGGTGTGTGGAGGTGGCACAGGATTGGCTAGACCGTGAAGGCGTACTGGAGATCTTGAGAGCAGGACTGGCACAGGACGTGCAAGGCTACTGAGGTGCACAGGAGGCCTGGTACGTGAGTCTGGCACAATCTTCACCAGCCGACTAACACGACCCTCAGGACGAGTATGAAGCGCTGACCCAGGTGCCATCAAATCCCCAACACGCTCCGTCGGGCGAATTCCATGCTTAAAGCACCAACACAGCAACTCCCTCATTTCTCTCTCCTCCAATTTCCCCATTAACTCCTTCACAGTCTCTGACTCCTGACTCTGCCACACTCTCCCTGAGACCCCCCCCCCAAGAATTATTTGGGGCTGACTCTCGGGCTTTCATCCGCGTCGCCATGCTGCCTCTTCATACCGGCGCCTCTCCGCTTTCGTCGCCTCCAGTTCTTCCTTGGGGCGGCGATATTCTCCAGGCTGTTCCCAGGGTCCTTCTCCGTCAAGGATCTCCTTCCAAGTCCATTTCTCCAAGTAATGCAGCCTCTCCTGCTGCTGCTGCTGCTGCTGCTGCTTCTGTTGCTTCTCCTGCTGTTGCTGTTGCTGCTGCCTCTGCTGCTGCTGCCTCTGTTGATTCTCCTGATTCCAGCGCCTCTCCGCTTCCGCCGCCTCCAGTTCTTCCTTGGAGCGGCGATATTCTCCAGGCTTTGTCCAGGGTCCTTCTCCTTTTAGGATTTCCTCCCAAGTCCAGAATTCCTTATTTCGTATCTCCTGCGGCCGTTGCTTCTCTTGCTGCTCCTGCCTGTTGACACGCAGCTTGGTCCTGTTGTGGTGGGTGATTCTGTTACGGCTTTCTAGGTGGGAAGGAGAGTCGGACCAAAATGCGGCATGTAGATTGCGATCCATGTTTAATAAAAAAACGTAAAACACGAATCAATTACAAACCCTACAAAACAAAGAAGGTAACGAAAACCGAAGCAGCCTATACTGGTGTAAATAAACACAGAACAAGGACATCAGGACACTAAGGACAATCACCCACGAAACACTCAAAGAATATGGCTGCCTAAATATGGTTCCCAATCAGAGACAACGATTAACACCTGCCTCTGATTGAGAACCACTTCAGACAGCCATAGATTTAACGAGAACACTCCACTAAGCTACAATCCCAATGCAAACACACCACATACAAAAACCCATGCCACACCCTGGCCTGACCAAATAAATGAAGATAAACACAAAATACTTCGACCAGGGCGTGACACAGTGTAGTTATCTAGCTTGTCCTGCGTTGCATATAAATCGATGTGGTGCCTGTTAATTTATCATCGAATCACAGCCTACTTCGCCAAACGGGTGATGATTTAACAAGCGCATTCGCGAAAAAAGCACTGCCATTGCACCAATGTGTACCTAAACATGAACATCAATGCCTTTCTTAAAATCAATACACAAGTATATATTTTTAAACCTGCATATTTAGTTAATATTGCTTGCTAACATGAATTTCTTAACTATGGAAATTGTCACTTCTCTTGCGTTCTGTGCAAGCAGTCAGGGTATATGCTGCAGTTCGGGCTGCCTGGCTCATTGCGAACTGTGTGAAGACCATTTCTTCCAAACAAAGAGTGTAATTAATTTGCCAGAATTGTACATAGTTATGACATAACATTGAAGGTTGTGCAATGTAACAGCAATATTTAGACTTAGGGATGCCACCCGTTAGATAAAATACGTAACGGTTCCGTATTTCACTGAAAAAATAAATGTTTTGTTTTCAAAATAATAGTTTACACATATTCCAAAAGTCTTTGCCTCAATGTGCATGCAGTTGCACGCACACCTGCCTGCTGCCATTCCTGAGCTCTGTACTGGTAGTGCCCCGATCCCGCAGCTGAATCAACTTTAGGAGACGGTCTTGGTGCTTGCTGGACTTTCTTGGGCGCCCTGAAGCCTTCTTCAGAACAATTGAACCACTCTCCTTGAAGTTCTTGATGATCTGATAAATGGTTGATTTAGGTACAATCTTACTGGCAGCAATATCCTTGCCTGTGAAGCCCTTTATGTGCAAAGCAATGATGACGGCACGTGTGTCCTTGCAGGTAACCATGGTTGACAGAGGAAGAACAATGATTCCAAGCGCCACCCTCTTTTTGAAGCTTCCAGTCTGTTATCCGATGTCAATCAGCATGACCGAGTGATCTCCAGCCCTGTCCTCATCAACACTCACACCTGTGTTAACGAGATAATCACTGACATGACGTCAGCTGGTCCTTTTTGTGGCAGGGCTGAAATGCACTGGAAATGTTTTTGGAGATTCAGTTCATTTGTATGGCAAAGAGGGACTTTTTAATTAATCTGATCACTCTTCATAAAATTCTGGAGTATAAGCAAATTGCCATCATACAAACTGAGGCAGCAGACTTTGTGAAAATTAGTATTTGTGTCATTCTCAACTTTTGGCCACGACTGTACATAACCCTGGACCTCACATAACCCTGGATCCACAAAACTATTCCTTGGATCTCACATTCAGAATGTATATTTCATGTTTGCAGTCACACATTTGGTCCATGTTGAAATATATTTTATTTCGATAGAGAATTTCTGCAATTCCACCAGCAAGGATGGATTCTCCTTCCCAAGAACAGCGGTTGGCTGGTCTGCTTATTCAGAAGAGTTATGTGATGAGAAGACAACCAGTGGTATGTTACTTTTATTCACCTAAAATGAAACCATTTTTTATTTGTTACAATTCTAATGAATGTTGTATTAGGTAAAAAATGTAATCAAGATGTGTTATTTAATATTTTTTTTCTCATCCAATTGGTAGTTACAGTCTCATCCCATCGCTCCAACTCCCATACGGTAGATGCGAAGATCGAGAGCTGTGCGTTCCCCTGAAACACGACCCCGCCAAGCCACACTGCTCGCTTAACCCGAAGCCAGCCACACCAACGTGTCGGAGGAAACACTGTACAGCTGGCGACCAAAGTTAGCGTGCGCTCGGCCCACCATAACCCTCCCCTAAACCACAGACGACGCTGGGCCAATTGTGCACTGCCTCATGGGTCTCCCGTCGCTGGTGGCTGCGACACAGCCTGGGATCGAACCCGGGTCTGTAGTGATGCATCTAGCACTGCGATGCAGTACCTTAAACCGCTGCGCCACTCGGGAGGCCAATGAATTCTTATTTTTACTGTGTTATCTGACAAAGGTATTAATGTGAGTTTCTGTGCCTCAGCCTCCCCACACCTTGTTTTCACCATATCGATTGTGGCGATAAAGTCTCTGAAATAGTGTGTGGTTTCATATCATAGTGGGCCTTGCCATTCACCTGAGAATAGGGTGACCACAAGTTCCGGATGTTATCCGGACAGTCCTGAATTTTGGCCCTTTACTCCGCAACCAAACAGTCATGTCCCACATTTTATCAAGAACTTAAAACCGCACAAATTTTTGCAAAACTTACAAATGTCCTTGTTTTTGAAAGCAAAGCACATTTCTTTGTCAATTAAAATAGCATCAAATTGATCATAGGCGTACAGAGGCCCATTATCAGCAACAATCACTCCTGTGTTAAAAGGCTAATTGATCATTAGAAAACCCTTTTGCAATTATGTTAGCACAGCTGAAAACTGTTGTGCTGATTGATTAAATTCAGCAATAAAACTGGCCTTCTTTAGACTGAGTATCTGGAGCATCAGCATTTGTGGGTTCGATTACAGGGTCAAAATGGCCTGAAACAAACAACTTTCTTCTGAAACTCGTCAGTCTATTCTTGTTCTGAGTAATGAAGGCTATTCCATGCGAGAAATTCCAATGAAACTGAAGATCTCGTACAACACTGTGTATTACCCCTTCACAAAACAGCACAAACTGGTTCTAACCAGAATAGAAAGAGTGGGAGGCCCCTGTGCACAACTGAGCAAGAGGACAAGTACATTAGTGTCCAGTTTGAGAAACAGACACCTCACATGTCCTCAACTGGCAGCTTCATTAAATTGTACCCGCAAAACACCAGTCTCAATATCAACAGTGAAGAGGTGACTCCAGGATGCTGCAAAGAGAAGGCCATATCTCAGACTGGCCAATAAAAAGAAAAGATTAAGATTGGCAAAAGAACACACAATGGACAGAGATACAGCTTTTTCTTTGCAACTCTGCCTAGAAGGCCAGCATCCTGGAGTCACTTATTCACTGTTGATATTGAGACTATCATTATTGATATCTGATATTTTTGCAGCTCAAGACGAGACATAGGCCTATGTCATAGGCCTTTCGTCAACAAATATTTATCAAATCCTTTCAGCCTAAATGTCTGCTACTTGGAGAGGATCGTCAGGCCTACTAACTACTTACAAAAAACATGCTTCTGATGAAGAGCTAGAAAAGTAAGTAAATAGCCATATTCGACTGAAAGATAAGCATAGCAGTGGGAAATAGGGTGCCGAGGGTGCTACACCCCCTGAAAAATCAGAAATACAAAATAATATTAATTCATATTTTTTCACAAAAGTTGTGCATTGGGCCTTTACTAGTCCTGTATTAGCAGACTGGTATAGCCATTTGTAGCACAGGCAAAAAAAATTGAAATTATCATTCATGACTGACAGGGATGATGCATTGGCCTATTTTGAAGTTAGGTACAGGGTAGGTTACACTGTCCCATAAATCCTCCTGTTGTCTCGCATTTGTGTATTTTAAATGTGGTCACCTTAAGTGGGAATGATTCAAGTGCAGCGGTCAAGTGCGGCCTTTTCCCACGATCTAAGGGCGCTTTCTGGTTGAATTTTATATATTAATATTATTATTTTATTTTTTTAAGGTTAACCACATTAATGATTGAGATAAAAAGACATTTTATACAAATTAGTTTTATTATTATTTCAATCTTTAGCAGGATTTTGGAAATTCTCCTGCGATCTCATTTTCATTTCAGGCGAACCCACATGGGGTTGTGACCCCTATTTTGGGAACCGCTGACCTATGGTTTACCGCAGCATATCCAGACACATGAGGGTGATGACTTTATACAGTATGACTGTGACGGAAACTTTGTGTTGAAATGTCTTTTTTTCTTTTCTTTCTAGTCATTCAGGAGGGATTTTAAAGACACTGAAGTGCTAAACTGGATCACCATATTGGGATGCTCCATGTCCATCATAGGGTTGAGTTTAACAATAACATTCCAGATGGTGACCAGGTAAGATCCTACAGGGTTCCAGAACCAATTAAAAAAGCCCTTTGTCTGATCCAATAGGACTTGATAGGTGAAACCATTATAAAACCCACTATTAATGAACCAACACATCCATAACTACACATATAACTTCCTAACATAGACAACACTATCACCTGTCCCCAGGAAATCACGCAAAACCAACCCAACGGTCCTCTTAATGAGCCTCTGCATGTGTCTCCTGATCTTCACCCTACTCTTCATGTTGGGAGTGGACAACCCTCATAAACAGCTGGGCAAACCTGAAATACAGGAGGACAACATTCTCCCGCCGTCCGACAAACACACAGAGCAGGACAGAGGTCCCTGTACTGCAGTGGCAGTCCTGCTGCAGTGCTTCCTGTTGGGGACGTTCACCTGGAACACGCTGTACGCCACACATGTCTTCCTGATGATCAGAAACAGCCTGGCCACCAGCCCATCACACTTCACAGCCTATACCGTGGCCATCGGATGGGGTAGGACAGCATGGAGAAGCTTCGGCTGACATTAGACCTGGGCTCCTTGAACTAAAACTAATGCTAGGTGATATTTTCAGGCTCTAATAAGCCTGAAATAGAACTTAAAAGCAACTTGTATAGTGATGGTATGTCTTTAGAGGATGTAAGTGTAGTATATTAATCAAATGTATTTATATAGCCCTTCGTACATCAGCTGATATCTCAAAGTGCTGTACAGAAAGCCAGCCTAAAACCCCAAACAGCAAGCAATGCAGGTGTAGAAGCACGGTGGCTAGGAAAAACTCCCTAGAAAGGCCAAAACCTAGGAAGAAATCAAGAGAGGAACCAGGCAATGTGGGGTGGCCAGTCCTCTTCTGGCTGTGCCGGGTAGAGATTGTAACAGAACATGGCCAAGATGTTCAAATGTTCATAAATGACCAGCATGGTCAAATAATAATAATCACAGGCAGAACAGTTGAAACTGGAGCAGCAGCACGGCCAGGTGGACTGGGGACAGCAAGGAGTCATCATGTCAGGTAGTCCTGAGGCATGGTCCAAGGGCTCAGGTCCTCCGAGAGAGAGAAAGAAATAGAATTAGAGAGAGCATACTTAAATTCACACAGGACACCGGATAGGACAGGAGAAGTACTCCAGATATAACAAACTGACCCTAGCCCCCCGACACAAACTACTGTAAACATATGTTTACCCATGCTCTGACACTGGAAACAACACAGTCCAGGGCCTGCTAATACTGACACACTTGAAAGAGCATGCAATGTACCTGAAGGGCCAGTGTCGGGCTAGCTAGGAGCATCTGATCAATCATAGGATGCATGGTCAGTGCATTGGCAGAGTGTAGGGTGCATGGGGACAGTGATTGGCTGAAGCCCTGAGTTGGAGGTGATCTCTCATGTGAACTGTATTGTACTATCAATATAACTAATACTGTGAAAGCTTTTCCCTATCAAAGTTTGTGTTACATGCTTTTAACGATGGTGAAGAGCCATTTTAAAAGTTGTCAAAAACTAAAAGAATGATCCATTCTGTTGAAAGGTTTCTTGTTTACTTATGCCACCCACAATGTTTACTTTACACCACGTTATTCAAATCACTGCCTGTTTTGTCTGTCACATTGTCCCACTCTCTAACTCATTAATTTGACCTCGCAGTTGCTGGCTTGCTGCCCTCGATCCAAAGGAGAGAACTTTGGCTTCAAGCTGCCAATGTTTTGGGGGCTTTCTGATACCTGTGGCGTTCATGCTTATGTACAACACAGTGGCGCTGATATATTTTGCAGTTACAACTTGCAAGACCAACCCACATTTAACCAGGTAACATTAATGGGGCATTTTGGGGACACAAAGTAGAACGTTGTAGTCATAAAGATCAGTCTTGATTTTAAATGCCTACTGACAAGCTTGTTCATTTTTAACTGTCTTTCAATAAAAAGCTTGTTATAAATACAGTTTATTATCTTCTTCTGCTTCTTAATATTAATAATTGTCATTAGTACGCAAATCATCAAATTGTAATGAGCACTATGCTTTAACCCACTCACGCATTGGAAGCCAAATGTTATTATACCACAGCATTACAGCAGTCTAAGTATGTTGGTTATGTTTCCCAGTACAAGACACACATCATTGAAGAAGAAGTTCCTCAGTAGCTTCTCACTGGCTGTGGTGCTCGGTCTCTCCTGGATCCTGGGCTATCTGTTGCTCATTACACAGAACCAGACCATGTACACCATACTCAACATCTCCTTCTGTGTTCTCACCACCACTCAGGTAGTAAACGTATGCACTCACTACTGTAAGTCCCTCTGGATAAGAGCGTCTGCTAAATGACTCAAATGGAATCTAGAAATATTAGTGTACTATTGTACCACAGAATCCAGACGATTGACAATTCGACACCTACTAAACATAAATTAATTGAGCTGGTCTTTATGGAAACGCTACCTTTTGTTTGTCCTTTTGTGTTCCTGAAAATACTTGATAACGTATTTGTGTTTTTACTCCACAGGGCTTGCAGATTTTCATTCTGTTCACAGCAAGAACATCAGTTGTCAAGAAAAAGATGTCAAGTACTTTAAAATCTATCTCTAGTGTTGGGATCCCTCTTCACACTAGGAAGTTCAGTCTATGGCGAGGCGAGCACAGTGATAACGTAGAATCATACACACAGCCGGACACTGTCATTTCCAACTTGTTCCTCACAGACCTCTAACTGATGCGCTGCAAGTTCAAACCTAGTTTGTAAAACTTCTCCTCTTGTACTATAATATACAATATACTGCACACAATTTTATATCCACGTAGAGTTTACTGTGAAGACTAGTCCCTCAGAAGTTGTTGTCCAAATATTTTCAAGTGTTCAATAATTATATGGTTGTCTTTTAAGCAAATGTTTGTTTTAGTGTTTTTTTCTCACTATAAGAAAACTATTTTACACAATCTCAGAAAATAGCTTAAGACAGTGTAGCCCAGGGGTGTCAAACACATTTTCTCTGCCAGCCACATTTGGTCATTACCGAGGTCAGATGGGACGCACTTAAAATTAAGAGGCTTCTGCTCCATCTGCCTGTACAGCACAGGCAGCAAGCTGCAGCTGCCAATTAGTTATGAAAAGCTGAGGAAGAAAGCAGGAATATCAGAGGGAGGTATGAAAGGTTGAGGAAGAAAGCAAGCATGTCATAACCATGAAACACCAGGGCAGCTGGACATTCTGGGGCAGCGTGAGAGCGAGGGCACTCACCTGGCAAGACATCTGGATCATCGAAGGGCAGCAGATTAAGTTTCTGCATTGTACACAGGGCAATGTTTTTTCCACAACAAACCTTCACACGTGGGGGTTGGCAGACATCCCAGACAGCTGCACACTATGTGGACGATCAGCCAATCTGGAGCATGTGCTCTCCTCCTGCCGCGCAGGTCTGACTGATAGAAAATTCAAGTGGTAGCATAACCAAATACTGACTCAATTGGCTACGGGACTGGAGCATGCAAGGAGAAAGCTGAAACATCTCACCCAGGGCTCCTGTTTCATCCACATCCTCAGGTCAGGAGAGCAAAGAGAACAGGGAGCAAAGGGATCTTTACCACAGCAGGGGACTGGGAGATGCAGGCAGACCTCAAGATGCAGCTCAGATTCCCAGATATAGCCAGCACAAGCCTCAGACCACGTATCGTTCTCTGGTGTAGAGACACCAGCAGGTAGTCCTCAGAGCTCAGTGCCCTGGAAGGAGAGGATCGATGAGGCAGGCACATGAGGGGAAGTTCAAGAAATAACAGTCCCTCGTCCTTGAAAGTCAGCAGAATGAATGGAGAGCCTGGAATCTACCAGTTGAGGTCGGCTGCAGGAGCTTCGCAGGCAAATCGTTCTGGTGAGCCCTGGGTCTGTTCGGCATTGAAGGAGTGGCAAGGAAGTGGCTGCCGTCAGCAAGCAGGCAGAAGTGGCATCTAGTTAGATCTGACAGAAGAGGAATGAGCAGTGGCAGAGCCAAGCAGACAGTAGGGAGTCAGGACTGAGTTGAGTGGTGGACCGAGGGGTAGTTCCAGGATGCTGGTTCTGCCAACAAACCCCTTGAGGTGTTGTGGGCTTATCACACTGGCGAAGGGGGGTGACCCCTAGAGAACCCGGCGAAGTCCCACTTCGCTCTGGCCCAGTTAGGTGTGGAGCTTATCGTGTTTATAGTGTAGTGTGTAGTTTTTTACTTTGCTTGAAGAAGGAGTAGCGATTGCATCCGGCTCACAGAAGAAACAGGGTGGCGAGTACCTTTCAGGTGAGCCAACAGCGATGATCCCCATTGTATTTTAGATATACTTCCTCGCAAACAACATCTGCTCTAAAGTGTCATCTAACCCAACGCTTACAGAATTGTCCATGCTCCATGACTGTCTACCTTTTTGTTTGACTTTTATCAAGCTGAACAGAGTGAAGAGACTGAATGTAGGTTCATTATCATTTCAACACAGTTTAGATTTGGGTTGAGTCATTTCAATGTCGTTTTTTTTCTCCAGAAGATCAAAATAAATATTTGAATTTATTAGGGATCCCCATTAGCCTTTTCCTGAGATCCTAACACCAAACCCAAACCGCCTGCGCAGGGGCGCTATCATGCATAAATGTATTTTGCCCCCGCCACACCAAACGTGATCACTACATGCAAGTTAAATTAGCAAGACAAACTCTGAACCAATGACATTAATTTGGGGACAGGTCGAAAATCATTCAGCATTGATGCCAATTTGGCTAGTTCGCTTGCACTTGCTAGCTAACGTTAATTTGTCCGATTTAGCTAGCTTGCTGTTGCTAGCTAATTTGTCCTGGGATATAAACATTGAGTTGTTATTTTACCTGAAATGCACAAGGACCTCTACTCCGACAATTAATCCACACATAAAACGGCCAAATGAATCGTTTCTAGTCATCTCTCCTCCTTCCAAGCTTTTTCATCATTTAACTTATATGGTGATCGCATCTAAACTTACATTGTATTTATTACCATGACTACCCACAAAACAGTTAGTCTTTCAGCCACCCATGTGGGTATAACCAATGAGGAGATGGCACGTGGGTACCTGCTTCTATAAACCAATGAGGAGATGGGAGAGGCAGGACTTCCAGCGCGATCTGCGTCAGAAATAGGAATGAGTTCTATTTTAGCTCTTGGCGTGGCTGACGCTCGTTGGCGCGCGAGCAGTGTTGGTGCAATAATTGAATAAAATGGATTTCTACATTTATTTTGCGTCGCTCGCACGTGCGACGTGTCCGGGCTGGTCAGCATGTAACACATTAAGACACTTACATTACATAAAACAAAATATAAAACAGTACATCATATAACATTATTACACCACTACATATCTACAATGCAAAATGTATAATACCACCGTACAACAATATTACAATGTACGTGTGTAGAGTGTGTGTGCGAGAGCTTGTGTGCGTGTCCGTTTGTCTGTACCTGTGTGTGTGTGTCTCTGTACAGTCCCAGCTGTTCCACAAGGTGCATTTGTTTCTGAGTTTTTTTCAATCTTATTCTATTGCTTAAATTAGTTACCTGATGTGGAATAGAGTTCCATGTAGTCATGGCTCTATGTAATTTTTTTTATTTTCTCTCCCTCAACAGGCACTGATATTTTCAATATATATGACATTATATTTCCTTAGTAGGGTTGCAAAATTCCAGGAAATGTCAATAAATTACATGGTTTTCCAAAATCGTGTTTGGAGGAAGCAGGAAGGAATAAGCAGGAAATCCAGAGTCCTTCAAACAGGATGTCTCGATGAACAGGGAATTTATTGAAAGTTCCCAGAATTTTGCATCCCTACTCCTTAGGTACCCAGTGGTGTAGCACATTCACACCATTAGTAAGTCTCAATGCATTGAAGTATGCATGACACTGTGTATTTATTCAATCTGTCGTTATTTATATTATTGATCTTTAACTCTGCATTGTTGGAGAAGAACCCATAAGTAAGCAATTCACTGTTAGTCTACACCTGTTGTTTACAAAGCATGTGACAAATACATTATGATTTGATTTTGAAGCAGAGTCCTCTATGTCTACCTTCCACTGCCATGTGGTGGCACCAAACTCTTCCTCTAAAATAAGTATTTCTTATGGCAGTGGAACCTCCATCCAAACTGTTCACCAGTCTTCCTTATTAATGCGTAGATAAATAAAGATGTTTATGAAAACCCTTTGAGCATAGTCACTGTCACATATGTATGTCTAATTTCAAGAATTCAAGGTTGATTTGTTTCATAAGGTTAATTTAGGGGTACATTCTAAGAAAACTGCTGTACAATTTGCCCGACTATTTTACGGAAAAAAGTGACAGTTCAAAATAAAGTTATTTTTTTATTTTTTTAAACAATGAGTTCAGCCTTTGAGCCTTCAATAGGGCCATGCACCTTTGTTGGACTGCAAATAGCAACAGACAGTATACTTCTATTTTGTATGTTGGTTAGAGTCAGAGTAAGTCATGACATCTCAGTGAGCTGTTGTGTGTGAACCAACCCTCATGTTTGACATTAGCGGAGGGTTCTCAGGATGTACACTGACTGGAAACAGTGAGAGAAGGGCTGGCATTGCACATCAGCCCTTTTAATGTGCACATGATCTGTCTCCTCTTAGCTGCCCAGGTGATGGTGAACCAGCTGAACCTGGTGTCCCACAGCGTGGTGGCTGCTCCCTACCAGTGGGAGTACCCCTACCTGCTGAGTATCATCCCCTTCCTCTTCAGCTTCATGGCCCTGCCCAAAAACAACATCAGCTACCTGGTGATCTCCATGATCAGTGCCGGCCTCTTTTGCATAGCGTCGCTCATCTACGGGGGTATGGAGATATTCCCGGTGGCCCAGCAGCTGTACCGCCACGGCAAGGCCTACCACTTCATCTTCGGGCTTCTCTTCCGTGTCCGTCATGTACCTGGTGATGGTGGTGCAGGTGCACGGCTGGCAGATCTACAACAAGAAGCTGTTGGACGCCTGGTTCACCTCCACAGAAGAAAAAGAAGAAATGAGGACTTAGGAGGACTTCATAATTTAAACTTTTGCTGCCACTACTTCTGCCACTACTTCTAGGACTATCTTCCATCTATATTTTAATTTTACATCCCCCTCGCCATTCCTAATTGATAGTTGTAGGACTAATTGAAATCCTTTATACCACTCAGCAGGCTGTCCTGTCGTCTTCCTAGTAAACCCTCTCACCTTCATTATCTCATCTCCTGGCTCTGGAGCCTGTGGACAGATTAAGACTTGAGTTGTCTATCTGAGACTCCAGGGTTTAATGTTGACCTGCTCTGCTGCCTTTAGAAACCCATCCTTTTATATCTCATCCTGATCTATGGAGCTGGCTGCCATAATCTGTCCCCCAACGGATAGTATGCTAGTTACTGTACCTCCAGTCTTAGCCATATGTTCCAATTATCTCTCCTTCCTCCACAAGTTGGCACTTGTTCACTTCCCTTCACTGATTTACAAGGAAATTACTGTAATAATTAATATGGTAGAAACTCCCAATAGACAAGGGACAGCCAACTTTGATGGGGGTGGGGACCAGAAAACGTCTGAGGGGGCTGCAGGTGGGGGCTGCAGTGCCTCGCAGGTCTACGTAACCACATCCATACCCACACACTCAGTCAGAGCCAGCCCTAGCCTTTCAAATGAAATATATTTTCACCATTATTTAACCAGGTAGGCAAGTTGAGAACAAGTTCTCATTTACAATTGCGACCTTGCCAAGATAAAGCAAAGCAGTTTGACACATACAACAACACAGAGTTACACATGGGGTAAAACAAACATACAGTCAATATTATAGTAGAAAAATAAGTCTATATACAATGTGAGCAAGTGAGGTGAGATAAAGGCAAAAAAAGGCCATGGTGGCGAAGTAAATACAATATAGCAAGTAAAACACTGGAATGGTTGATTTGCAGTGGAAGAATGTGTAAAGTAGAGATAGTAATAATGGGGTGCAAATAGAAAATAAATGAATACAGTAGGGGGAGAAGTAGTTGCTTGGGCTAAATTATATATGGACTATGTACAGGTGCAGTAATCTGTGAGCTGCTCTGACAGCTGGTGCTTTAAGCTAGTGAGGGAGATAAGTGTTTCCAGTTTCAGAGATTTTTGTAGTTCGTTCCAGTCATTGGCAGCAGAGAACTGGAAGGAGAGGCGGCCAAAGGAAGAATTGGTTCTGCTGGAGCTCGTGCTACAGGTGGGTGCTGCTATGGTGACCAGCGAGCTGAGATAAGGGGGGACTTTACTAGCAGGGTCTTGTAGATGACCTGGTGCCAGTGGGTTTGGTGACGAGTATGAAGCGAGGTCCAGCCAACGAGAGCGTGGGTAGTATATGGGGCTTTGGTGACAAAACGGATGGCACTGTGATAGACTGCATCCAATTTATTGAGAAGGGTATTGGAGGCTATTTTGTAAATGACATCGCTGAAATCGAGGATTGGTATGATGGTCAGTTTTACAAGGGTATGTTTGGCAGCATGAGTGAAGGATGCTTTGTTTGCGAAATAGGAAGCCAATTCTAGATTTAACTTTGGATTGGAGATGTTTGATGTGAGTCTGGAAGGAGAGTTTACAGTCTAACCAGACACCTAGGTATTTATAGTTGTCCACATATTCTAAGTCAGAATCGTCCAGAGTAGTGATGTTGGACAGGCGGGCATGTGCAGGCAGCGATCGGTTGAAGAGCATGCATTTAGTTTTACTTGTAATTAAGGAGGCCACAGAAGGAGAGTTGTATGGCATTGAAGCTCACCTGGAGGGTTGTTAACAGTGTCCAAAGAAGGGCCAGAAGTATACAGAATGGTGTCGTCTGCGTAGAAGTGGATCAGAGACTCCCCAGTAGCAAGAGCGACATCATTGATGTATACAGGGAAGAGAGTCGGTCCAAGAATTTAACCCTGTGGCACCCCCATAGAGACTGCCAGAGGCCCGGACAAGAAACCCTCCGATTTGACACACTGAACTCTATCAGAGAAGTAGTTGGTGAACCAGGCGAGGCAATCATTTGAGAAACCAAGGCTGTCGAGTCTGCCGATGAGGATATGGTGATTGACAGAGTCGAAAGCCTTGGCCAGGTCAATGAATACGCCTGCACAGTATTGTTTCTTATCGATGGCGGTTAAGATATCGTTTAGGACCTTGAGCGTGGCTGAGGTGCACCCATGACCAGCTCTGAAACCAGATTGCATAGCGGAGAAGTTATGGTGGAATTCAAAATTGTCGGTAATCTGTTTGTTGTCTTGCCTTTCGAAGACCTTTGAAAGGCAGGTTAGGATAGATATAGGTCTGTTGCAGTTTGGGTCAAGAGTGTGTCCCCCTTTGAAGATGGGGATGACCGCAGCTGCTTTCCAATCTTTGGGAATCTCAGACGACACAAAAGAGAGGATGCACAGGCTAGTAATAGGGCTGGTAACAATTTTGGCAGATAATTTTAGAAAGAAAGGGTCCAGATTGTCTAACCCGGCTGATTTGTAGGGGTCCAGATTTTGCAGCTCTTTCAGAACATCAGCTGACTGGATTTGGGAGAAGGACAAATGGGGAAGGCTTGGGCGAGTTGCTGTGGGGGGTGCAGTGCTGTTGACCGGGGTAGGGGTAGCCAGGTGGAAAGCATGGCCAGCCGTAGAAAAATGCATGTTGAAATTCTCAATTATAGTGGATTTATCAGTGGTGACAGTGTTTCCTATCTTCAGTGCAGTGGGCAGCTGGGAGGAGGTGTTCTTATTCTCCATGGACTTTACAGTGTCCCAGAACTTTTTTGAGTTTGTGTTGCAGGAAGCAAATTTCTGCTTGAAAAAGCTAGCCTTGGCTTTTCTAACTGCCTGTGTATATTGGTTTCTAGTTTCCCTGAAAAGTTGTATATCACGGGGGCTGTTTGATGCTAATGCAGAATACCATAGGATGTTTTTGTGTTGGTTAAGGGCAGTCAGGTCTGGAGAGAACCAAGGGCTATATGTGTTCCTGGTTCTAAATTTCTTGAATGAGGCATGCTTATTTAAGATGGTGAGAAAGGCATTTTTAAAAAATAACCAGGCATCCTCTACTGATGGGATGAGATCAATATCCTTCCAGGATACCCCGGCCAGGTCGATTAGAAAGGCCTGCTCGCTGAAGTGTTTCAGGGAGCGTTTGACAGTGATGAGCGGAGGTCGTTTGACCGCTGACCCATTACGGATGCAGGCAATGAGGCAGTGATCACTGAGATCTTGGTTGAAAACAGTAGAGGTGTATTTAGAGGGCAAGTTGGTTAGGATGATATCTATGAGGGTGCCCGTGTTTACGTCTTTGGGGTGGTACCTGGTAGGTTCATTGATAATTTGTGTGAGATTGAGGGCATCAAGCTTAGATTTTAGGATGGCTGGGGTGTTAAGCGTGTTCCAGGTTTGGTCACCTTGCAGCACGAGCTCTGAAGATAGATGGGGGGCAATCAGTTCACATATGGTGTCCAGAGCACAGCCTGGGGGCAGAGGCTGGTCTATAGCAGGCGGCAATGGTGAGAGACTAGTTTTTAGAGAGGTGGATTTATAAAAGTACAAGTTCAAATTGTTTGGGTACAGACCTGGATTGTAGGACAGAACTCTGCAGGCTATCTTTGCAGTAGATTGCAACACCGCCCCCTTTGGCCATTCTATCTTGTCTGAAAATATTGTAGTTAGGGATGAAGATTTCAGAATTTTTGGTGGTCTTCTCCAGAGGAGCAGAGGAGGAGTAGGATAAGGGTACGGCTAAAAGCATTGAGAATTGGTCGTCTAGAACAT
This sequence comes from Oncorhynchus masou masou, assembly GCF_036934945.1. Classification (NCBI taxonomy): domain Eukaryota; kingdom Metazoa; phylum Chordata; class Actinopteri; order Salmoniformes; family Salmonidae; genus Oncorhynchus; species Oncorhynchus masou. The sequence continues at coordinate 12,272,981 of NC_088218.1, read as the reverse complement.
CTGGGACAGAGAGTAAAAGGAGGTTTCTGGGGGCGATAAAATAGCTTCAAGGTATAATGTACAGACAAAGGTATGGCAGGATGTGAATACAGTGGAGGTAAACCTAGGTATTGAGTGATGATGAGAGAGATATTGTCTCTAGAAACATCATTGAAACCAGGTGATGTCATCAGAGGGGCCAGTGTGATAACTCCCTCGGGCAGATAACGTCGTCGGTAGTCCAGTCGTGAAAGCCCGGTGGGGCTCCGCATCGGCTGTAAAACGGGTCCGGGTAGGTGATTGTAGCCCAGGAGTGGCTGATGTAACTCTTCAGCTGGCTAGCTCCGGAATAATTGATGTTTGCTCAGGAATCGACATGAGCCAATAGTCACACGGATAGCAGCTAGCTAGCTGCGAGATCTAGGTGTAAATGTCCAGAGCTTGCGGTTGAAATCCGGGGATATGGAGAGAAAAATAGGTCCGGTATGTTCTGGTCTGAGTCGCGTTGTACAAAACTGGCGATAGATTTTCAAGCTATAGGATAGCTGATGACCACAAACCGTGGTTAGCTGAATACTAATCTTACCCAGTAAACTGGCTAGCTTCTGGTTAGCTTCTATTGTGGATTACAGATTTGAGGTAATTACTACTTTTTTTTAATTGGTGAGGCGGGTTGTAGGAGAGTGTTTTGAAGTTGAGTTTTTGGAAAAGAAAATATATAAAAGATATGTGAAGAAAGGTGTAAATATACATATATACACGGGACACGACAAGACGATGACAAAGGACGTCTGACTGCTATGCTATCTTGGGTGTACTTTTGGGGTCCCTTGGTGGAATTTGGGGCCCCTGATGTTCTACACATTTTGTCATAGGGAGTAGAGAAAATGTTGGAATTTTAAAGCAAGTTTGCTGCAATTCTAAACATTTTTCAAAGGGCCGGAGTGAAATGAGTAGTTTTCCAGCTAATTTCTAGAATTTTTACATGTTACTATGGGACGGTACGAAACACGTACTACATGTTTGGAATGCTGTCTAGACTATCTAACCAATCTAAAACAATGTTAGCTGACATGCGCTAATTGAGTGACTGTCAGTGACTGACATTACATGAGAGAAACTGCTGATGCACAACCAAACATTGAAATTGCACCTTGTGTATTCTACTATTCTAACTCTCAACAGATAGTTCAGTTCCTCATTTTTTTCTTTCATTTTTGTAAATGTATCGGCGGACTGCCCATCCCTGCGTTGGACAATGCCTCTGCAAATCCAATGTTTTTAGATTTGTGGGTGAAGTAGTGAACGAGTGTACACTTCAGGAAGAAGGCGATATTATTGTGACACACCTTAATGAGAGGAACCATCCAGAACTGTAAATGAACAGGGAAAAGGTTCAGAGAAGACAAGAGTAGTGGACGGATTGAGTCCATATGTTTGTGTTTTTGTGCCAATGCACATGTTTATGTTGACAGTACTCAACAGTTCAATTGTTTCTAAATGAGATGTATATTGTTAAATAACACTAAAATGGCTATTCTGCAGCAGCGTTTAATTTATTGTCTATTATTTCATTAATTACATGAATTAATCACAGCAATGTAAAGGCATCATTTGTCATCTCTGCAGTTGGGTTCATCTGTCTTGTTACCATGGTTACTTAAGGAACAACTTCCTTTCATTGGAACTGTTTGCTCTTAGTATATGATGAGTTTTGTGTTACATGTACTTCAGCATTGAACCCATGTCCTAGAGAAGTACACCTTCCAGTGGCCTCAAATTCTAATCCAGACCTCCAAGACAGTTATCACTTTTTTTTGAGTTTGAGTTTGAGTTTATTTTTTATTTTTACAGGGACAGTGCACATTAATCAACGTTTCAGTAAAAGTGCCAGCCGGCTAATTTTCAACCGCAGTCCCTGGGCACGTTATTAAAAACAATTACAATATAGACAATAGCAACATAGAACAAGCAAGACATAGCAACATAGGACAAGCAAGACGTAGCATACAGACAGAACAACATAGAGCAAAAAGCAGCAAGACAAAATTCATAAAAGCAACAAAGTGTTTCCACACCTCACAAGCTACAGACAACAGACAACATGGAAAGCGGCAACACACAGCTAGGGACCATGTTCACAGATCTGATTGACCTTTAGCCATGTCTTCAAGCATTTTGTGAAAGTGTGATATGTGGTGCAGTTATGTGTGTCTGATGGCAGTGTATTCCAGACATGGGAAGCTCTCACAGAGAATGCAGATTTACTAAAGGTTCTTTTCCTTAGGGGAACTATACAGTCACCTCTCATGGCAGACCTTGTGGATCTGCTGCCATATGTCTGGGTTTTCTGTTTAACAAAAATATTGAGTGGAGGGGGAGCCAGGCCATTAAGGATCTTGAATACAAGACATGCGTCAGTGTATTGCACAAGATTTTCCCAACTCAAGAGCTCATGCTTTCTAAGGATGTGACAATGATGATGGCTATTGGGCTTCCTATCAAGCACTTTGAGAGCCTGTTTGTAGATAGACTGAATAGGTTTTAATGTTGTACAGCAAGCTTGGGCCCAACTAGTCAAGCAGTATGTTAAATGGGGGAGTATCATAGAGTTGAAGTACAGTTTTGCTACCTCTGTAGTCAAACAATTTCGTATAAATCGGAAATTAGCTAGGTTGAATTTAGTTAATTGAATTACCTTTTTCACATGCTTTTTAAAAGGGAGGTTGGAATCAAGTATGATGCCAAGGTACTTAAAATCGGATACCACCTGGAGCTTCTCCCCTGACACATAGACATCTGGCTCAGTAGCATCTGTTGCCCTCTTTGTGAAGAACATGCAAACAGTTTTTTTCACATTGAGATGCAAACACGAGTCACTGAGCCACTTTGTAACCTGGACCATTACAGTAGTGAGTTCTTGTGCAGCTTGTTGTTTGCTCTTTGCATGCACATATATCACTGTATCATCTGCATACATTTGAACTTCAGACCCAGTACAGACAGAAGGCAGATCATTAATGTACAGGCTGAACAGGAGGGGCCCCAGTATTGACCCTTGGGGCACGCCCACATCATAGCTACGATAGGGCGACAGCTCATTGCTCACTCTGACACACTGAGTTCTGCTTCAAGGTATGATTTCATCCATCTCAAGGCATCAGGGGAAAAGTTGAACTTTGACAATTTTGTGATGAGAATCTCATGGTTAACAGTATCAAAAGCCTTCCTTAGGTCCAGAAACACAGCCCCAACAGCACCCCCTTTGTCCATCTTGGACTTCACATTTTCCAGAAGAAAGCAGTTGGCCGTTTCTGTGGAGTGTTTCGCTCTGAAGCCAAACTGCATGGAGTGTAATGTGAAGGGGCTGTTGTTGAGGTGGGCAATCAATTGTTCTGCTACACACTTTTCAACAACCTTTGACACCACAGGTAGTATACTAATGGGCCTGTAGTTACTCACGTCAGCAGGGTCGCCTGATTTAAAGATGGCCGTTATTGTGACCGACTTCCATATCCTTGGAAACACACCGAGACCAATAGATGTGTTGGTGACCTTAGTAATGGGGCCAATGAGTGACTCTTTGTAGTTTTTAAGAAAGGTAGAGTCCATCCCAAACACATCTTTGGCTTTAGAGTTATTTAGTGAGCTAATCACCTTGTTCACCTTTGACTCAGAAACCTCCCTTATGATGAAGACAGGTTGAGTGTCATTCACTAGCACTGAGCCCAAGAAACCGGTGGAGGGGTTCTGTGTCAGTGCCCTGACAGAGTCAATAAAGTAGGAATTGAAGGCTATTGCTATTTCGACTGCATCCTGTGTTAGATTGTTATTCACCATGATTTCTAGTCTTTTTGCAGTGTTACTATGGTCTTTCCCTGTTAACTTTTTTAGATTCTCCCATATCAATTTAGAATTTCCCTTTGCTTCACAAATTATGTTAATAAAAAAGTTTGCCTTGGCCTGTCTGATTTCTTTCATCACCTTATTTCTCAACATTGTAAACCTACGTCTGTCATGCTCTAATTTAGATTTTAGGGCTATTTTTAGAGCATAATCTCGTTCTTTCATCAATTTCCAGATTTCTTCATTTAGCCAAGGAAGAGTGCTCTTTTGGCCAGGTTTGGATTTGATTTTCTTTATGAAGCCATTTATTGTAGTCTGGATTGTGGATAGAAAAACCTGACTATCAGCTTCCACGTCTGTATAGGACAAGAGGTCATTCCAGTTTATTCCCTTAATTGCTTTTTCAAAATAGTTTAATTCACTCTTAGGTATTCTGAGTTGATCCGGCTTTCTAACAGTAGAGAGGTTAAACCTGCTCTTAGACAGCTTTCTGGCTATAAGTGTCAGATTATGATCAGACAGCCCAGTAACCATATTGAATGATTTAGTCACTCTCTCTGGTTTATTACTGAACACCAAATCAATCTGTGTTTTAGAGCAACAAGTCACCCTGGTTGGCCCTTTAACTAGCTGTGTAAGGTCAAAGGTATTAGTGATCCGTTTGAGGGTTTTCCTACAACACTTGTCTTCATAATTAATGTTAAAATCTCCCATTAAGATGACCTCTTTCCCAAAATCACATTCCCATTTTCTAACCCTCGAATCATGAGATCTAATTACACCTGCTCTAGTGGAATTTCTTTTCTTTCTGTTTACCAAAACATGTACTGTACCTTCCCAGGTGCAACCAAGAATGTTTTGCATAGAGAAGGTTAACTCTATTGGTTGACTGGTCCTCACAGTATCCATCCATGTCTATCTAATTTATTCATCCAGTCATAAATGATCTATTTTCAAATAATTTTCTTCTTTGTCTTTACTGATCCTGTTGACAACGTTGGTTGTGTTGGAGCCAATGTACAGTACGTTCCCCTTAAATTCAACACTAAATCATTAACTGGTACCTGTACGTCACTGCGGACTCTGTAATAGGTGGAGAGCAGCATAAGGCCAACAGACAGTCTAATAATGTGCAGTCTGCTGACACTGGATGACTGGTAACAGCAGAGATGAAGGAGCTATGGATTATGGTTGTCTTTGCTACAGGTAAGACTTGCTATATATTTGATTCATTCAGGGTGATTTAAGATGTTCAGATGCATTATGCTGTTAAGTTTGTTGTATGATTGAGCTTTGTGTAGGAAAATTGCTGTCACTCTCCAGATGCTCAAAAATATATGATGCATTTAACTTATCAATTGATTATTATCAATATATGACATTACCGTGTGTTATTATACATTTTAAAGTTTGGTTTATAGTCAATGATTGATTGATATTTTGTCTGTTTGCCGCAAAGGATACAATAGCATCAATGAAGACATTGTTTCAGACTTTATTTTTATCCAAACACTTTTTAGATTTATTGTTCATCTGCTGTTTACAGACTGTAAATAGACTACTGTCAGGTCTCAGATACAGTTGATAACAGAGTAGCCTTTGCTATCAAATGTCAACTGTGTAAAATATTTTTTTTCTTCTCATAAATTACAGTAGAAAACATTTCTACACTGATGCAGACAATGAAATTGGAACAGCATGGATCATCTGCTATGATTATAGGAACTGACACTATGTATCCTTGTTTATGTGGTTTACTGAATTAATTATCTTTTTAAAGTCTCTTTTACACAGGGGGATCTCACCACATCCTCTGCCATTCCAACCACCATTGACATAACTATCTCAACTACTGATGACCCTTTAACCCCTGACCCTCCAACTACTGACACACCAACTGCTGACACTCCAACAACATATTCTCCAACTACCAACCCTCCAACTAGCGTCTTTCTAACAAATGACTTTCCTATTACAGACACTCCAATTACCAACTTTCCAACTACCAACTTTCCAACTATCGACACTCCAACTACCAACTTCCCAACTTCTGACTTTCTAACTACCGACATGCCAACTAGCGGTTCTCCAACTGCCCACTTTCCAACTATCGACTTGCAAACTACCGACTTTCCAACTACAGACTTTCCAACTCCCGACACTCCAATTACCAACACTCCAAATGCCGACAATCCAGCAACCGACACCCCAACTACCGACACCCAAACAACCGACAGTCCAGCAACAAATACTCAAGCAAACAATAATCCAGCATCTGACAATCCAGCAACCGACACTCCAACTACCGACTTTCCAAATATAAACACTCCAGTAACCGACCCTCCAACTACCGGCACACCAACAGCCGGCATTCCAACTACCGACACTCCAACTACCGACTTTCCAACTACCGACTTTCTAACTACTGATTTTCTAAATATAGACACTCCAGTAACCAACTTTCCAACTACCGGCACACCAACAGCTGACACTCCAACAAACAACTTTCCAACTACCGGCACACCAACAGCTGACACTCCAACAAACAACTTTCCAACTACCGACATTCCAACTACCAACTCTCCAACTACTGACTTTCCAAATATAGACACTCCAACAACTGACTTTCCAACTACCGACACGCCAACTAACGACTTTCTATCTACCCACCTTCCAACTACCGATTTTCCAACTGCCGACACTCCAACAACCGACACTCCAACAACTGACATTCCAGTAACCGATATTCAAGCAAACAACAATCCAGCATCCAACACTCCAGTAATCGACTTTCCAACTACCGACTTTCCAACTATCGACTATCCAACTACCGACTTTCCAACTATTGACTTTCCAACTACTGACACACCAACTACCGACAGTCCAGCAACCGATACTCATGCAAACAACAATCCAGCAACCAATAATCCAGCAACCGACACTCCGACAACCAATCTTCCAACTACTGACTTTCCAACTACCGACACGCCAACTACCAACGTGCCAACGACCGACATGCCAACTACCGTTTTTCTAACTACCGACATGCCAACTACTGATACGCCAACTACAGGCACACCAACTACTGTCCTTCCATCTACCCACCTTCCAACTACCGACACTCCAGCAACCGACAGTCCAGCAACCGATACCCCAGCAATTGACACTCCAGCAACCGACACTCCAGCAACCGAAACTCCAACTACGGAATTTCCAACTGCCAACCCTTCAACTACCGACTTTCCAACTTTTGGCAATCCAACTATTGCACATCCTTCCCTTCAAAGCACAACAGTGGGTGGAACCAGTACCACTCTCCCCACCACCTCAACCACCACCTCTCCCACCACCTCCACCTCTACCATCACCTCTCCCACCACCTCCACCACACACTCTCCCACCACAATCCCTCCTCTGGTCTGTATCAACGGTGGTGAGCTGCAGAGTGGAGTCTGTATCTGTCCTGATGAGTGGACCGGAGACACCTGTTCAGAGGGTACATCCACACACTTACATTACATTACATTTAAGTCATTTAGCAGAAGCTCTTATCCAGAGCGACTTACACTATACCTAAACCTGGATATACCATTCAGACTCCTCCACAATACTACACTACTATACCTAACCCTGGATCTACCATTCAGACTCCTCCACAATACTACACTACTATACCTAACCCTGGATCTACCATACAGACTCCTCCACAATACTACTACACTATACCTAACCCTGGATCTACCATTCAGACTCCTCCACAATACTACACTACTATACCTAACCCTGGATCTACCATTCAGACTCCTCCACAATACTACACTACTATACCTAAACCTGGATCTACCATTCAGACTCCTCCACAATACTACACTACTATACCTAACCCTGGATCTATCATTCAGACTCCTCCACGATACTACAATACTATACCTAACCCTGAAACAACCATTCAGACTACACTCCACAATACTACACTACTATACCTAACCCTGGATCTACCATTCAGACTCCACTCCAAAAAACTACACTACTATATCTAACCCTGGATCTACCATTCAGACTACTCCACAATACTACACTACTATACCTAACCCTGGATCTACCATTCAGACTCCTCCACAATACTACACTACTATACCTAACCCTGGATCTACCATTCAGACTCCACCCCACAATACTACACTGCTATACCTAACCCTGGATCTACCATGCAGACTCCTCCACAATACTACTCTACTATACCTAACCCTGGATCTAACATTCAGACTCCTCCAAAAAACTACACTACTATACCTAACCCTGGATCTACCATTCAGACTTCTTCACAATACTACACTACTATACCTAACCCTGGGTCTACCATTCAGACTCCTCCACAATACTACACTACTATACCTAACCCTGCATCTACCATGCAGACTCCTCCACAATACTACACTACTATACCTAACCCTGGATCTACCATTCAGACTCCTCCACAATACTACACTACTATACCTAACCCTGGATCAACCATTCAGACTCCACTCCACAATACAACACTAATATACCTAACCCTGTATCTACCATGCAGACTCCACTCCATGATACTACACTACTATACCTAACCCTGGATCTACCATTCAGACTCCTCCAAAAATCTACACTACTATACCAAACCCTGGATCTACCATTCAGACTCCTCCACAATACTACACTACTATACCTAACCCTGGATCTACCATTCAGACTCCTCCACAATACTACACTACTATACCTAACCCTGGATCTACTATTCAGACTACTCCACAATACTACACTACTATACCTAACCCTGGATCTACCATTCAGACTCCTCCACAATACTACACTACCATAACTAACCCTTGATCTACTATTCAGACTTCTCCACAATACTACACTACTATACGTAACCCTGGATCTAACATTCAGACTCCTCCACAATACTACACTACTATACCTAACCCTGGATCTACCATTCAGACTCCTCCAAAAAACTACACTACTATACCTAACCCTGGATCTACCATTCAGACTCCACTCCATAATACTACACTACTATACCTAACAATGGATCTACCATGCAGACTCCACTCCACAATACTACACTACTATACCTAACCCTGGATCTACAATTCAGACTCCACTCCACAATACCACACTACTATACCTAACCCTGGATCTACCATTCAGACTCCTCCACAATACTACACTACTATACCTAACCCTGGATCTACCATTCAGACTTCTCCATAATGCTACACTACTATACCTAACCCTGGATCTACCATTCAGACTCCTCCAAAAAACTACACTACTATACCTAACCCTGGATCTACCATTCAGACTCCTCCACAATACTACACTACTTTACATAACCCTGGATCTACCATTCAGACTCCTCCACAATACTACACTCCTATACCTAACCCTGGATCAACCATTCAGACTCCACTCCATAATACTACACTACTATACCTAACCCTGGGTCTACCATTCAGACTCCACTCCATAATACTACACTACTATACCTTACCCTGGATCTACCATTCAGACTCCTCCACAATACTACACTACTATACCTTACCCTGGATCTACCATGCAGACTCCTCCACAATACCACACTACTATACCTAACCTTGGATCTAACATTCAGACTCCTCCAAAATACTACACTACTATACCTAACCCTGGATCTACCATTCAGACTCCTTCACAATGCTGCACTACTATACCTAACCCTGGGTCTACCATTCAGACTCCACTCCATAATACTACACTACTATTCCTAACCCTGGGTCTACCATTCAGACTCCACTCCATAATACTACACTACTATACCTAACCCTGGATCTACCATTCAGACTCCTCCACAATACTACACTACTATACCTTACCCTGGATCTACCATGCAGACTCCTCCACAATACTACACTACTATACCTAACCCTGGATCTAACATTCAGACTCCTCCAAAAAACTACACTACTATACCTAACCCTGGATCTACCATTCAGACTCCTTCACAATACTGCACTACTATACCTAATCCTGGATCTACCATTCAGACTCCACTCCACAATACTGCACTACTATACCTAACCCTGGATCTACCATTCAGACTCCACTCCACAATACTACACTACTATACCTAACCCTGGATCTACCATTCATACTCCACTCCACAATACTACACTACTATACCTAATCCTGGATCTACCATTCAGACTAAGCCACAAAACTACCCTACTATACCAAACCCTGGATCTACTATTCAGACTTCTCCACAATACTACACTACTATACCTAACCCTGGATCTACCATTCAGACTCCACTCCATAATACTACACTACTATACCTAACCCTGGATCTACCATTCAGAATCCTCCATAATACTACACTACTATACCTAACCCTGGATCTACCATTCAGACTCCTCCATAATGCTACACTACTTTACCTAACCCTGGATCTACCATTTAGAATCCTCCATAATACTACACTACTATACCTAACCCTGGATCTACCATTCAGACTCCTCCATAATACTACACTACTATACCTAACCCTGGATCTACCATTCAGACTCCTCCATAATGCTACACTACTTTACCTAACCCTGGATCTACCATTCAGACTCCTCCATAATACTACACTACTATACCTAACCCTGGATCTACCATTCAGACTCCTCCATAATACTACACTACTATACCTAACCCTGGATCTACCATTCAGACTCCTCCATAATGCTACACTACTATACCTAACCCTGGGTCGACAATTCAGACTCCACTCCACAATACTACACTACTATACCTAACCCTGGATCTACCATTCAGACTCCTCCACAATACTACACTACTATACCTTAACCCTGGATCTACCATTCAGACTCCTCCACAATACTACACTACTATACCTAACCCTGGATCTACCATTCAGACTCCACTCTACAATACTACACTACTATACCTAACCCTGGATCTACCATTCAGACTCCACTCCACAATACTACACTACTATACCTAACCCTGGATCTACCATTCAAACTCCACTCCATAATACTACACTACTGTAGCTAACCCTGGATCTACCATTCAGACTCCTCCACAAAACTACCCTACTATACCGAACCCTGGATCTACTATTCAGACTCCTCCAGAATACTACACTACTATACCTAACCCTGGATCTACCATTCAGACTCCTCCAAAAAACTACACTACTATACCTTAACCCTGGATCTACCATTCAGACTCCACTCCACAATACTACACTGCTATACCTAACCCTGGATCTACCATTCAGACTCCTCCACAATACTACACTACTGTACCTTAATCCTGGATCTACCATGCAGACTCCTCCACAATACTACACTACTATTCCTAACCCTGGATCTACCATTCAGACTCCTCCAAAAAACTACACTACTATACCTAACCCTGGATCTACCATTCAGACTCCACTCCACAATACTACACTACTACACCTAACCCTGGATCAACCATTCAGACTCCACTCCACAATACTACACTACTATACCTAACCCTGGATCTACCATTCAGACTCCTCCAAAAAACTACACTACTATACCTAACCCTGGATCTACCATTCAGACTCCTCCACAATACTACACTACTATACCTTAACCCTGGATCTACCATGCAGACTCCTCCACAATACTACACTACTATTCCTAACCCTGGATCTACCATTCAGACTCCTCCAAAAAACTACACTACTATACCTAACCCTGGATCTACCATTCAGACTCCACTCCACAATACTACACTACTATACCAAACCCTGGATCTACCATTCAGACTCCTCCATAATACTACACTACTATACCTAACCCTGGATCTACCATTCAGACTCCTCCAAAAAACTACACTACTATACCTAACCCCTCGATCTACCATTCAGACTCCTCCACAATACTACACTACTATACCTTAACCCTGGATCTACCATTCAGACTCCACTCCACAATACTACACTACTATACCTAACCCTGGATCTACCATTCAGACTCCACTCCACAATACTACACTACTATACCTAACCCTGGATCTACCATTCAGACTCCACTCCACAATACTACACTACTATACCTTACCCTGGATCTACCATGCAGACTCCTCCACAATACTACACTACTATACCTAACCCTGGATCTACCATTCAGACTCCTCCACAATACTACACTACTATACCTAACCCTGGATCTACCATTCACAGTACACACCACTACATTACTATAGCTAAACCTGGATCTCACATTCAGAGTAAACATCACTACACTACTATACGTAAACCTGGATCTCACAGCAGGTAGCCTAGTGGTTCTAGCATTGATCTAGTAACCGAATCCCCGGGCTGACAGGGTAAGAATCTGTACTTCTGCCCCTGAACAAGGCAATTAACCCACTGTTCCTAAGCCATCATCGAAAATAAGATTTTGTTCTTAACTGACTTGCCTAGTTAAATAAAGGTTAAATAAAAAATATAAAACATTCCTAACCCTGGAACTCACATTGAATCCACAAGAATATTCCCTGGATCTCACATTCAGAATGTAAATTTCATGTTTGCATTCCATGTTGAAACGCATTTGACTTCAAATTAATTTTACTTAAAATGCATTTTACTTCAATAGGGAATTTCTGCAATTCCACCAGCAAGGATGGATTCTCCTTCCCAAGAACAGTGGTTGGCTGGTCTGCTTATTCAGAAGAGTTATGTGATGAGAAGACAACCAATGGTATGTTACTTTTATTCACCTAAAATTACACAGTCCTATTTAATGTTGTATTAGGTAACACAAAACCTTGAGTTTCTTTTTGTCTTGGTTCCTCTAGCCGGTTTACCAGAAGCCTCAGCAAGATGTTTGAATGACACTGGGTCTCCAATGTTTGGTCCTCCTCATGAACTGCAGTGTGAATTAACCCTCAGTGACATTCTAGGAAATGTAAGTCATTATGCATATGTTTTTATTATCCTGATTTATGACCAGTCTTGATTTAGCATTCTTCAGGTCAGTTCCAGTCATCATTATGAGGAGTGGATCTTACAGTTTGAAGATCAGTAACAACTTTCTTTTACCTTCAGATCATGTATTATGTTCCTTTATTCTGCTTAACAGGTGATGAGAAACATTATTTTTAATTTTTTGTGTTTGATATCACATTTTATTTTTACAATTAGAAGATGTTTTTATCCAAAGCAACTTACAGTAATGAGTGCATACATTTTCAAACTGGTCCCCTGTGGGAATTGAACCCACAACCCTGGTATTTCAAGGGCCATGCTCTACCAACTGAGCCACATAGTTAATACTGGCAACTACAATATCCAAATGTACTCACAGTTCAGGATGTTGCTGCCACTTATACAATCTTTTGTTAAAAAACAATAGAAAAATAAAATGAATAAAAACCCTTGTCTCTCCCTATTCAGATCTCCAGCAGTTCAGGTGATTTATTACAGTTAGCCTTCAGTACACAGATCCTGACCTCCCAACCAGAGCAGCTGTCAGCTGACAACATCACCACAGCAGCTCAGATAGCTAACACACTGCTTCACTCTGCAAATATAACAGAGGTATAACATGTTTTGAAATCAAGTCGTGACTATGACATGTTCGGTAGAGAAACGTAAGGTTGTTACTGAAGTTGAAATTTGATTTGAACACCTGAGGTTCATTCCCTGGTTTTGATTGTGTTGCAGGACATCGCAGTGGCAGCTGTAACCACCATCAGTCAGCTGCTGAATGCAAGTGAGGAGAGTACACAGGAGAGAGACGCTGTCCAAAAGTACAGGAGTGTGTGTGTGTGTGTGTGTGTGTGTGTGTGTGTGTGTGTGTGTGTGTGTGTGTGTGTGTGTGTGTGTATTTATTTCTGCATATGCTTGAGTTTATGTGTGTACATGTGCCTCAGTGCGTGTCTGTATGGGTGCATGTAAACTAATGTTTTTCTGTGTTTCTCTCCCAGCCTCACAGAGACCCTGGAGAAGTTTTCCCTGGACCAGTACAATAATGTGTCCTTGGTGGTTCAGCCCAACCTGGCAGTCCAGTCTGTCCAAGTACCAAGTGACACAGTAGGGATCCAGTTTACTGCTCTGACTGGTGGGTGGGACTGCTAGTGAACCTACACACTGGCATTTAAAGTGATAGTTTATATCTGTGTTGACAGACTGGGTAAATCGTCTCGTTTTTTAAATGTTTCCTCTGCTGGTCAGTAAGGTTTGGTATGGATTGTATCTCATATTAATCTCCTTCTACAGGAAGATCTGGTAATTTTGTGGCCAACAGAATTCATCTCAACACCAATACCTCTGAACTGATAGCTGACAAAGGAGGTTCTACCGATGTCCAGATTGTTATCAAATTCACACCAGGTGAGCCAATGTTGGTATACAAACATAATGTATGACCTCAAGCTTAATTTTCTTTGTACCGATATCACAGAGAGCTTAACTGCTCATGTCACATCATGTCAGCGTGACAAAAATATTGATTGTCCAGTAAAGTTCAGTCACATGACATATGGATAAATAAACTATTGAGAAGTCATTTCCACAATAAGCCTACAAGGCAAGGTCATGCTACTCATGTATATGAAGTCTTGACATGAACAACAATCTCTCTCTTTCTTTTGCTCTCTCTCTCTCTCTCTCTCTCTCTCTCTCTCTCTCTCTCTCTCTCTCTTCTCTCTCTCTCTCTCTCTCTCATCAATTCGAAGGGTTTTATGGGCATTAGAAGCAGATGTTTACACACTCACAAAGGTTTCAAAGGAATATATAACTTTCAAATGTCATTATGCCTATGTAGTGTTTTAATGATGTCTCTCTCTCCACTCAGTTTTGCATTGTAAAAACACAAACCACTCCATTGGTTTTGTACTATACCAAAACGACCGGTTCTTCAGGTCCAGGGCTTTCAGAGCTTCTTCAGGGACCAGCAGAAGGGTCATCTCTGCTAACCTGGGACAAGTGTCTGGGTTACATGTTGAGATGCTCTTCAAGCTCACAGTATGATTTATCTTGGAATCAGGAAACACATAGTGGTCCAAATTCTAAGTCAGGGGATAGGCAGCACAGTTCCTGGAGTGCCGCAGGTATTTCAAAGCACTACATCTGACCATCTAAGCTAATTGATCAGTTCAGTGATTGCCTAAAGTCAACACACCTGGTCTTCCAGGTCGTTTAAATCAAAAACATGACGTGCCTGTGGCCCTCCAGGACCAGGGTTGCCTACCCTTGATCTAAGTTATCCATTGTTGCTTATCCGCCATAAGGAACAAGGAAGTATATGTTGTATTGTATACAACATGATTTATGATAATTGTAATTTCTTCTTTCCCACATTTGCTTATTAATGACCTGTTATATAATTGACTTTTATGTATTTATTTTTATAAGGAATAATGTGAATGCATGTCTTTTTCTGAAGGATTTACAGTGAGTTTGTGTCTGTTCTCACTTCTCAGGCTGTTCCCAACACCTCCCTCTATGACTTTGCCTGCGTGTCATGGAACTACACGTTGAAAGACTGGAGCACCTTTGGCTGCTCCAAAGTCAACCACTCAGAAGACGGCCTGCGATGTTTCTGTAATCACACCACTAACTTCGCTGTGCTGATGGTGAATAGCTAGCTGCCTTCATCTCCCTTTTACTGACCACACTCTGACATATCTTTTACATCATTAGCAGGATCCAGACACATGAGGCAATGACTTTCTTTATGACTGTGACAGAAACTTAGTGTTGAAATGTACTTTTTAATGTTCTTTCTACAGTCATTCAGGAGGGATTTTAAATACGCTGAAGCGCTAAACTGGATCACCATATTGGGATGTTCCATGTCCATCATTGGGTTGAGTTTAACAATAATATTCCAGATGGTGACCAGGTAAGATCCTACAGGGTTCCAGAACCAATTCAAAATATACAATAACATTCCAGATGGTGACCAGGTAAGATCCCTCAGGGTTCTAGAACCAATAAAAAATATTGGGTGTTTCTCAATGGTGTTAAGAAGCCCATTGATCCAACAGGACTTGATAGTTGAATCCATTATAAAACTCACTATTAATGAACCAACACATCCATAGCTACACATCTAACTTTCCTAACATAGTGTTGTCTATCATCTGTCCCCAGGAAATCACGCAAAACCAACCCAACGGTCCTCTTAGTGAGCATCTGCATGTGTCTCCTGATCTTCACCCTCCTCTTCATGTTGGGAGTGGACAACCCTCATAAACAGCTGGGCAAACCTGAAATACAGGAGGACAACATTCTCCCCACGTCCGACAAACACACAGAGCAGGACAGAGGGCCTTGTACTGCAGTGGCAGTCCTGCTGCAGTGCTTCCTGTTGGGGACGTTCACCTGGAACATGCTGTACGCCACACATGTCTTCCTGATGATCAGAAACAGCCTGGCCACCAGCCCATCACACTTCACAGCCTATACTGTGGCCATCGGATGGGGTAGGACAGCATGGAGAAACATAAAGTATTTAGTAGTTTTGGCTGACATTAGACCTGGGCTTCTTGAACTAAAACCAATGCTAGGTGATATTTTCAGGCTCTAATAAGCCTGAAATAGAACTTAAAAGCAACTTGTATAGTGATGTTATGTCTTTAGAGAATGTATGTGTGGTATATATGTGTCCAGGGATTGCATAGCAGTTCAGACGTCTTTTGTCCTCATCTTGTCGTGTCCCGTATATATATATATATATATATATATATATATATATATATGTATATATTTACAACTTTTTTCACATTTTTTATTTTATTTTTATTTCCCATAAACTCATCTTCAAAACACTCTCCTGCAACCCGCCTCACCAATTTATATTTATAAAAAAGTATTATTTACCTCAAATCTGTAATCCTCCAAGAAGCTAGCCAGAAACTCCAAGAAGCTAGCCAGAAACTAGCCAGAAGCTAGCCAGGAGCTAACCAGAAGCTAATCCAGAAGCTAATCAGAAGCTAGGTCAGAATCTAGCCAGAAACTAGCCAGAAGCTAGCCAGGAGCTAGCTAGAAGCTAATCCAGAAGCTAATCAGAAGCTAGTTAAAGCTTTCATCGATTCCGAAGCAAACATCAGTTGTTCCGGAGCTAGCCAGCTGAAGAGTTCCATCAATCACTCCTGGGCTGCGGTCACCTATCCGGACCCGTTTTGCTGCCTATGCGGAGCCCCACCGGGCCTTCACGTCTGGACTGCCGATGTTATCTACCCAAAGAAGTTATCCGGCTGGCTCCTCCGTCGCGACATTGCCTGGGTGCCCATCTGCGGCCTGCTAGCCATTAGCTGTCTTATCGGCTGCTATCTGAATAGACAATCGGACAAATTATTATTATTTTTTTATTGTTTTTTTTTCTTGGGCCTCTAGCTATATCTATTGTTTTTATTTTTGTTGTTGTTGTGTGATTTGGATTGATCCCCTCTACCACACGGAACCCCACTGATCAACTGACGGAACGCAAGAGGTGGCTAATAACAGACGTCCATCCTATGCTAGCTTGCTACCGATGGCCTGGCTAGCTGTCTAAATTGCCGGGACCCCCAACCAACCTCTCCACTCTCCTGACCCTTTTGATCACTCGACTAAGCATGCCTCTCCTTAATGTCAATATGCCTTGTCCATTGCTGTTCTGGTTAGTGTTTATTGGCTTATTTCACTGTAGAGCCTCTAGTCCTGCTCACCATACCTTATCCAACCTATTAGTTCCACCACCCACACATGCAATGACATCTCCTGGTTTCAATGATGTTTCTAGAGACAATATCTCTCTCTTCATCACTCAATATCTAGGTTTACCTCCAATGTATTCACATCCTACCATACCTTTGTCTGTACATTATACCTTGATGCTATTTCATCACCCCCAGAAACTTTCCTTTTTACTCTCTGTTCCAGATGTTCTAGACGACCAAGTCTTATTGCTTTTAGCCGCACCCTTATTCTACTCCTCCTCTGTTCCTCTGGCGATGTAGAGGTGAATCCAGGCCCCACAGTGCCTAGCTCCACTCCTATTCCCCAGGCGCTCTCTTTTGACGACTTCCGTAACCGTCATAGCCTTGGTTTCATGCATGTTAACATTAGAAGCCTCCTCCCTAAGTTTGTTCTATTCACTGCTTTAGCACACTCTGCCAACCCGGATGTCCTAGCTGTGTCTGAATCCTGGCTTAGGAAGACCACCAAAAATTCTGAAATTTTAATTCCAAACTACAACCTTTTCAGACAAGATAGAACTGCCAAAGGGGGCGGTGTTGCAATCTACTTGCAAAGATAGCCTGCAGAGTTCTGTCCTACTATCCAGGTCTGTACCCAAACAATTTGAATTTCTACTTTTAAGAATCCACCTCTCTAAAAACAAGTCTCTCACCGTTGCAGTCTGCTATAGACCACCCTTTGCCTCCAGCTGTGCTCTGGACACCATATGTGAACTGATTGCCCCCCATCTATCTTCAGAGCTCGTGCTGCTAGGCGACCTAAACTGGAACATGCTTAACACCCCAGCCATCCTACATTCTAAACTTGATGCCCTCAATCTCACACAAATTATCAATGAACCTACCAGGTACCACTGATACATCCACCATAATTGAGAATTTCAATAAGCATTTTTCTACGGCTGGCCATGCTTTCCACCTGGCTACTCCTACCCCGGTCAACAGCACTGCACCCCCCACAGCAACTCGCCCAAGCCTTCCCCATTTGTCCTTCTCCCAAATCCGTTCAGCTGATGTTCTGAAAGAGCTGCAAAATCTGGACCCCTACAAATCAGCCGGGCTAGACAATCTGGACCCTTTCTTTCTAAAATTATCTGCCAAAATTGTTACCAGCCCTATTACTAGCCTGTGGGGGGGACACTCTTGACCCAAACTGCTACAGACCTATATCTATCCTACCATGCCTTTCTAAGGTCCTCGAAAGCCAAGTCAACAAACAGATTACCGACCATTTCGAATCTCACCATACCTTCTCTGCTATGCAATCTGGTATCAGAGCTGGTCATGGGTGCACCTCAGCCACGCTCAAGGTCCTAAACAATATCTTAACCGCCATCGATAAGAAACATTACTGTGCAGCCGTGTTCATTGATCTGGCCAAGGCTTTCGACTCTGTCAATCACCACATCCTCATCGGCAGACTCGACAGCCTTGGTTTCTCAAATGATTGCCTCGCCTGGTTCACCAACTACTTCTCTGATAGAGTTCAGTGTGTTAAATCGGAGGGTCTGCTGTCCGGTCCGCTGGCAGTCTCTATGGGGGTGTCACAGGGTTAAATTCTTGGACCGACTCTCTTCTCTGTATACATCAATGAGGTCGCTCTTGCTGCTGGTGAGTCTCTGATCCACCTCTACGCAGATGACACCATTCTGTATACTTCTGGCCCTTCTTTGGACACTGTGTTAACAACTCTCCAGGCAAGCTTCAATGCCATACAACTCTCCTTCTGTGGCCTCCAATTGCTCTTAAACACAAGTAAAACTAAATGCATGCTCTTCAACCGATCGCTACCCGCACCTGCCCGCCTGTCCAACATCACTGCTCTGAACGGCACTGACTTAGAATATGTGGATACTTACAAATACTTTGGTGTCTAATTAGACTGTAAACTCTCCTTCCAGACCCATATCAAATATCTCCAATCCAAAGTTAAATCTAGAATTGGCTTCCTATTTAGCCACAAAGCATCCTTCACTCATGCTGCCAAACATACCCTTGTAAAACTGACCATCCTACCAATCTCGACTTTGGCGATGTCATTTACAAAATAGCCTCCAATACCCTACTCAACAAATTGGATGCAGTCTATCACAGTGCAATCCGTTTTGTCACCAAAGCCCCATACACTACCCACCACTGCGACCAGTATGCTCTCGTTGGCTGGCCCTCGCTTCATACTCGTCGCCAAACCCACTGGCTCCATGTCATCTACAAGACCCTGCTAGGTAAAGTCCCCCCTTTTCTCAGCTCGCTGGTCACCATAGCATCTCCCACCTGTAGCACACGCTCCAGCAGGTATATCTCTCTCGTCACCCCCCAAAACCAATTCTTTCTTTGGCCGCCTCTCCTTCCAGTTCTCTGCTGCCAATGACTGGAACGAACTTACAAAAAGCACTGAAACTGGAAACACTTATCTCCCTCACTAGCTTTAAGCACCAACTGTCAGAGCAGCTCACAGATTACTGCACCTGTACATAGCCCACCTATATTTTAGTCCAAACATCTACCTCTTTCCCTACTGTATTTAATTAATTAATTTATTTTGCTCCTTTGCACCCCATTATTTTTATTTCTACTTTGCACATTCTTCCATTGCAAATCTACCATTCCAGTGTTTTACTTGCTATATTGTATTTACTTTGCCACCATGGCCTTATTTTGCCTTTACCTCCCTTATCTCACCTCATTTGCTCACATCGTATATAGACTTGTTTATACTGTATTATTGACTGTATGTTTGTTTTACTCCATGTGTAACTCTGTCGTTGTATGTGTCGAACTGCTTTGCTTTATCCTGGCCAGGTCGCAATTGTAAATGAGAACTTGTTCTCAACTTGCCTACCTGGTTAAATAAAGGTGAAAAAAATAAAAAATATATATAAATACATATATATACTCTGTATATGGCTGCATGCAAATCTACCAGGCAATAACAACACCATTCTCTCCTTCAGGACTGCCTGCAGTTGTGGTGGCCCTCACCTTAGGAATTAGTTACAGAGTGGATGATCCACTGGGTTACAGGCAGGAGGAATTGTGAGTCAATACTGTACTATACTAATTCTGTATTACTTCTCTGTACTGTATTGTATTATACTATACTATATTACTACTGTCTTACTTCTCTGTACTGTATTGTACTATACTGTACTATACTATGCTATACTATACTTTACTGTACTATACTACTACACCTGAGTGCTGTGCTGTACTGCAATTTACTTCCTCTTCTGTGGTTATCTAATAATAGGTTGAATTTAAATTAAAACGGTGCAATTGCTTTATAAAACTCATGCTGTAAAATGTTATCCTGATCAATGTTCATATGCATGTTTATAATGCATGCTAATAATTGGCCGAGAACAATATATAAAGTTAAAACATTTATTATTTTAATTATCAATTTTGTTCAAAGGTTTCTTGTTTACTTATGCCACCCACCATGTTAACTTTACACCACGTTATTCAAATCACTGGCATCCTGTTTTGTCTGTCACATTGTCCCACTCTCTAACTCATTCATTTGACCTTTCAGTTGCTGGCTTGCTGCCCTCGATCCAAAGGGGAACTTTGACTTCAAGCTGCCAATGTTTTGGGGGTTCCTGGTCCCTGTGGCATTCATGCTTATCTTCAACACGGTGGTGTTGCTTCGTTTTGCAGTTAAGACCAACCCACATTTAACTAGGTAATATTAATGGGGGCATTTGGGGGGCACAAAGTAGAAAGTTGTAGTCACAAAGATCCGTTTGGATTTAAATGCCTACTAACAAGCTTGTACATTTTTTTGTGTCTTTCAATTTAAAGCTTGTGAAAAATAAAATGTATTATTTTATTATTATTAATTCAGTCATTAGTAATCAAATCATCAAATTGAATTAGCACCATGCTGTAACCCACTCACCCATTGGATGTCAAATATTATTATACCACAGCATTACAACAGTCTATTACAGCAGTCTAAGTATGTTGGTTATGTTTCCCAGTACAAGACACACATCGATGAAGAAGAAGTTCCTCAGTAGCTTCTCTCTGGCTGTGGTGCTCGGTCTCTCCTGGATCCTGGGCTATCTGTTGCTCATTACACAGAACCAGACCATGTACACCATACTCAACATCTCCTTCTGTGTTCTCACCACCACTCAGGTAGTAAACGTATGCACTCACTACTGTAAGTCACTCTGGATAAGAGCGTCTGCTAAATGACTCAAATGGAATCTAGAAATATTAGTGTACTATTGTACCAAAGAATCCAGACATGATCGAAAATTCGACACCTACTAAACATAAATAAATTGAGCTGGTCTTTATGGAAACGCTACCTTTTGTTTGTCCTTGTGTGTTCCTGAAAATACTTGATAACGTATTTGTGTTTTTACTCCACAGGGCTTGCAGATTTTCATTCTGTTCACAGCAAGAACAGCAATTGTCAAGAAAAAGATGTCAAGTACTTTGAAATCTGTCTCTAGTGTTGGGATCCCTCTTCACACTAGGAAGTTCAGTCTATGGCCAGGCGAGCACAGTGATAACGTAGAATCATACACACAGCTGGACACTGATCTGTCATTTTCACCTTGTTCCACAGACATCTAACTGATGGGCTGCAAGTTCAACCTCTGTTGTAAAATATCTCATATACCTCCACTATTGTCCTATAATATACAGTATAATACACACAACATTTTGTATCAACGTATATTCACTGTGTCCCTTATAAGTTGTGTTGTCCAATGAACTATCAAAATAAAGGAAGTTGCACACTGCATGCATAATCTCCCAACAATTTAATGGGTATTTACCAACGTTTCGGCATCACTGTGCCTCCCTCAATGATTTTTTTCGACACAAATGCTGTATATCCTGAATATTTGTTCTTTCTAAAATGTTACTGTTTTAAATAAATCTGTGATTATTCTCTTTAAGCGGATGTTTGTTTCAGTAGACATAGCGAGAGAAAACATTTAGACTGCAAGCTGCAGCTGCCAGTTACATCTGTGGTAGAGGACTATAAGTCAACAAAAGCACATCAGCCTATGATGCTGCGGGACAGCAAGGATGAGCGGGTTCGCCAGACAGAGATTGAGGTCAGTGGTCGCAAGTGGTCAACCAGTGGTCAACCACAATATCTCAGAAAATAGATTTAGACTGCAAGCTGCAGCTGCCAGTTACATCTGTGGTAGAGGACTATAAGTCAACAAAAGCACATCAGCCTATGATGCTGCGGGACAGCAAGGATGAGCGGGTTCGCCAGACAGAGATTGAGGTCAGTGGTCGCAAGTGGTCAACCAGCGGATCGCTCAGGGAGGCGGAGGAACAGCTGCAACACGGTGACATTGTTGGGTCGGTAAACCAAGACAGGCTGAGTCTGGGATGCACAACCAGGTCAAGCTGGAAGAAGGCAGATTCCGAAAAGTGCTGTGGTGCAGAGGTAGGAATGAAAGGCTGAGGAAGAAAATAGGCATGCCAGAGTTGTAGCCGTGAAAAAACACAGCATCTGGACATGCTGGGGGAGCATGAGAGAGAGGTCACTCACCTGGAACATGGAAGGGCAGCGGATTAAGTATCTGCTTTGCTCTGTGTACAATGTTTTTCCAACAGCAACTAACATTCACACGTGGGGGTTGGCAGACAGCCCAGACAGCCCAGACAGCTGTACACTATGTGGACGACCAGCCAATCTGAAGCACACGCTCTCCTCCTGCCACGCAGGTCTGAGCGATGGAAAATTCAGGTGCGGCATGACCAAATACTGACTGTAGCAAGCAAGGAGAAAGCTGAAACATCTCAACCAGGGCTCCTGTTTCATCCACTTCATCAGGTCATGAGAGAGCACAGCAAAGTGAACAAGGAGCAAAAAGATATTGATTCCAAAATAGTAAAAAAAACATCTCTAGATATTTTTTGAATGTGTTGGTGTGTCCAAACTTATGAATTATACTGTATATACAGTACCAGTAAACGTTTGTACACACCTACTCATTCAAGCGTTTTTCTTTATTTGGACTATTTTCTGTATTGTGGAATAATAGCGACGACAGCAAAACTATGAAATAACACATATGGAATCATGTAGTAACCAAAAAAGTGTTAAACAAAATATATTTTATATTTGAGATTCTTAAAAGTAGCCACCCTTTGCATTGATGATAGCTTTGCATACTCTTGGCATTCTCTAAACCAGCTTCATAGTCACCTGGAATGCATTTCAATGAACAGGTGTGCCTTCTTAAAAGTTCATTTGTGGAATTTCTTTCCTTCTTCATGCATTTGAGCCAATCAGTTGTATTGTGACAAGGTAGGGGTGGTATACAGAATATAGCCCTACATGGTAAAAGACCAAGTTCATATTATGGCAAGAACTGCTCAAATAAGCAAAGAGAAATGACAGCCCATCATTACTATAAGACATGAAGGTCAGTCAATCTGGAAAGTTTCTTGAAGTGCAGTCGCAAAAACCATCAAGTGCTATGTCGAAACCGGCTCTCATGAGGACCGCCACAGGAAAGGAAGACGCAGAGTTACCTCTGCTGCAGCGAATAAGTTCATTAGAGTTAACAGCCTCAGAAATTGCAGCCCAAATAAATGCTTCATAGAGTTCAAGTAACAGACACATCTCAACATCAACTGTTCAGAGGAGACTGCGTGAATCAGGCCTTCATGGTTGAATTGCTGCAAAGAAACCACTACTAAAGGACACCAATAATAAGAAGAGACTTGCTTGGGCCAAGAAACACGAGCAATGGACATGAGACCGCTTAATCTGTCCATTGGTCTGATGAGTTCAAATTTGAGATTTTTGGTTCCAACCGCCGTGTCTTTGTGAGATGCAGAGTAGGTGAATGGATGATCTCTGCATGTATGGTTCCCACCGTGAAGAATGGAGGAGGTGTGATGGTGTTTGGGCGCTTTGCTGGTGACACTGACGGTGACCATCACGGTTGACAACTCCATTGTGTCCTCCTCCCAGAGCGCTAAGAACCTTGGCGTGATCCTGGACAACACCCTGTCGTTCTCAACCAACATCATGGCGGTGGCCCGTTCCTGTAGGTTCATGCTCTACAACATCCGCAGAGTACGACCCTGCCTCACACAGGAAGCGGCTCAGGTCCTAATCCAGGCACTTGTCATCTCCCGTCTGGATTACTGCAACTCGCTGTTGGCTGGGCTCCCTGCCTGTGCCATTAAACCCCTACAACTCATCCAGAACGCCGCAGCCCGTCTGGTGTTCAACCTTCCCAAGTTCTCTCACGTCACCCCGCTCCTCCGCTCTCTCCACTGGCTTCCAGTTGAAGCTCGCATCCGCTACAAGACCATGGTGCTTGCCTACGGAGCTGTGAGGGGAACGGCACCGCAGTACCTCCAGGCTCTGATCAGGCCCTACACCCAAACAAGGGCACTGCGTTCATCCACCTCTGGCCTGCTCGCCTCCCTACCACTGAGGAAGTACAGTTCCCGCTCAGCCCAGTCAAAACTGTTCGCTGCTCTGGCCCCCCAATGGTGGAACAAACTCCCTCACGACGCCAGGACAGCGGAGTCAATCACCACCTTCCGGAGACACCTGAAACCCCACCTCTTCAAGGAATACCTAGGATAGGATAAGTAATCCTTCTCACCCCCCCTTAAATGATTTAGATGCACTATTGTAAAGTGGCTGTTCCACTGGATGTCAGAAGGTGAATTCACCAATTTGTAAGTCGCTCTGGATAAGAGCGTCTGCTAAATGACTTAAATGTAATGAAATGATTTATTTAGAATTCAAGGGACACTTAACCAGCATGGCTACCACAGCATTTGCAGCGATACGTCATCCCATCTGGTTTGCGCTTAGTGGGACTATCATTTGTTTTTCAACAGGACAATGATGCAACACAACTCCAGGCTGTGTAAGGGCTATTTTGCCCAGTGACAGCCCCGAAACCTGAAGGATCTGGAGAAGGTCTGTATGGAGGAGTGGGCCAAAATCCCTGCTGCAGTGTGTGCAAACCTGGTCAAGAACTACAGGAAACGTATGATCTCTGTAATTGCAAACAAAGGTTTCTGTACCAAATATTAAGTTCTGCTTTTCTGATGTATCAAATACTTATGTCATGCAATAAAATGCTAATTAATTACTTAAAAATCATACAATGTGATTTTCTGGATTTTTTTTTTTAGATTCCGTCTCTCACAGTTGAAGTGTACCTATGATAAAAATTACATACCTGTGTGTGTGTGTGTGTGTGTGTGTGTGTGTGTGTGTGTGTGTGTGTGTGTGTGTGTGTGTGTGTGTGTCTGTACAGTCCCAGCTGTTCCATAAGGTTTATTTACATATGTTTTTCTTATTCTATTGCTTGAATCAGTTACCTGATGTGGAATAGAGTTCCATGTAGTCATGGCTCTATGTAATACTGTGCGCCTCCCATAGTCTGTTTTGGAATAGGTGATTGTGAGGAGACCTCTGGTGGAATTGTGGGGTATGCATCTGAGCCGGATTGAATGGGCTCACGGGCCGGATCCGGTCATGGTGTATCCAATCGATACGAGCCTGAACTAGACCTAGGAAAAACAAGATTACAATAGATGTATTCCAATACATTTTGCCTAAAGGATGACTGTGGTATTATATTATGGAGAGTTGACGTTGATGGTAATGTAGCTGTGTCCTGAAGGGGTGATGTTGATGTCACCAGGAACTATGATGCTCACACTGTATTGTATATCTGTGTTGTGCTCCTCAAACGAAGTCTGATGTACAGTTTACACAAATTCTTATTTACATATGATTTATTTACATATTTACATATGATTTGGTTATTCAATACAGTGCCACTGACATGGCCTGCAACGAAAACATGCGGACTCTCCTTCACTGCAGCCGAGTTGAGTAAAACATTTAAACGTGTTAACCCTCGCAAGGCTGCAGGCCCAGACGGCATCCCCAGCCGCGCCCTCAGAGCATGCGCAGACCAGCTGGCTGGTGTGTTTACGGACATATTCAATCAATCCCTATACCAGTCTGCTGTTCCCACATGCTTCAAGAGGGCCACCATTGTTCCTGTTCCCAAGAAAGCTAAGGTAACTGAGCTAAACGACTACCGCCCCGTAGCACTCACTTCCGTCATCATGAAGTGCTTTGAGAGACTAGTCAAGGACCATATCACCTCCACCCTACCTGACACCCTAGACCCACTCCAATTTGCTTACCGCCCAAATGGGTCCACAGACGATGCAATCTCAACCACACTGCACACTGCCCTAACCCATCTGGACAAGAGGAATACCTATGTGAGAATGCTGTTCATCGACTACAGCTCGGCATTTAACACCATAGTACCCTCCAAGCTCGTCATCAAGCTCGAGACCCTGGGTCTCGACCCCGCCCTGTGCAACTGGGTACTGGACTTCCTGATGGGCCGCCCCCAGGTGGTGAGTGTAGGCAACAACATCCCCACCCCGCTGATCCTCAACACTGGCACCCCACAAAGGTGTGTTCTGAGCCCTCTCATGTACTCCCTGTACTCCATGTTCACCCACGACTGCGTGGCCACGCACGCCTCCAACTCAATCATCAAGTTTGCGGACGACACAACAGTGGTAGGCTTGATTACCAACAACGACGAGACGGCCTACAGGGCTCCTGAGGGCCCTCGGAGTGTGGTGTCAGGAAAGTAACCTCACACTCAACGTACGTTATGTACATATTCTTTATCCCCTTACACTGTGTATAAGACAGTAGTTTGGAATTGTTAGTTCGATTACTTGTTGGTTATTACTGCATTGTCGGAACTAGAAGCACAAGCATTTTGCTACACTCACATTAACATCTGCTAACCATGTGTATGTGACAAATAAAATAAAATTTGATTTGATTTGATTTGATTTCTCTACCTCAATATTGTCACTATATATGCCAGATAGGATATCTCCTTAGTAGTGTTTCAAAATTTCAGAAACTTTCAATGAATTACATTGTTTGCCCAGAATCCTGGTTGGGGGAATGAGCAGGAAATACAGAATCCCTGGAAAAACAGGGAATTTATTGAAAGTCCCCAGAATTTTGCAACCCTACTCCTTAGGTACCCAGCAGTGTATCACAGTAACAACATTAGCCATTAACCTTTATTTTACCTGTGAAGTTGACTGAGACAACATTCTCATTTACAGCAACAACCTGGGGAATAGTTACAGGGGAGAGGAGATGAATGAGCCAATTGTAAGCTGGGGATGACTATGACAGTATGAGAGCCAGATTGGGTATTTAGGTTACCACCCCTCCTCTTACAATAAGTACCATGGGATCTTTAGTGACCACAGAGAGTCAGGACCCCCATTTAACATCCCATCTGAAAGACAACACCCAAACAGGGCAATGTCCCCAATCATTACCCTGGGATATTTAGAACACAGGGTGCCTCCTCCAACACCACTTCCAGTAGCATCTGGTCTTTCATCCAGGGACCAACCCTGCTTAGCTTCAGAGGTAAGCCAGCAGAGGGATGCAAGTCTCTATGCATTGAAATATTTATTTTTACCTTTATTTAACTAGGCAAGTCAGTTCAGAACAAATTCTTACTTGGGTTAACTGCCTTGTTTAAGGGCAGAATGATAGATTTGTACCTTGTCAGCTCAGGGATTTGAACTTGTAACTTGCAGTTACTAGTCCAACGCTCTAACCACTAGGCTACGCTGCCACCCCCAAATATGCATGACACTGTGTATTTATTCCTTCTGTCACTATTTCTATGTTTGATCTTTACCTCTGCATTGTTGGAAAAGGACCCATATGTAAGCAGTTCACTGTTAGTCTACACCTGTTGTTTACGAAGCATGTGACAAATACATTATGATTTGATTTTGACATGGAGTTTTCTGTGTCTCCCTTCAACTGCCATGTGGTGGCGCCAAACTCTTCCTCTAAATTAGTATTTCTTATGGCAGTGGAACGTTCCATCCAAGCTGTTCACCAGTCTTCCTCATTACTGTGCAGATAAATAGAGATGTTTATGAAAACACTTTGAGCATATTCACTGTCACTTATGTATGCTAATTTCAATAATTCAAGGTTCATTTGTTTCATATGGTTCATTTAGGGGTACATTCCTCGAGAACTGCAATACGTTTTCCCGACTATTATAGGGAAAAAAGGGACAGTTCAATAAAAAGTGTTTTTTATAAAAAAACAATGAGTTCAGCATTTGAGCCTTCATTAGTGCCATGCACCTGGTTGGAATGCACATAGAGACAGACAGTATACTTTTATTTTGCATGTTGATTAGAGTTGAGTAAGTCATCACACCTCAGTGAGCTGTTGTGTGTGAACCATCCCACATGTTTGACATTAGCGGAGGGTTCTCAGGATGTACACTGACTGGAAACAGTGAGAGAAGGGCTGGCATTGCACATCAGCCCTTTTAATGTGCACATGATCTGTCTCCTCTTAGCTGCCCAGGTGATGGTGAACCAGCTGAACCTGGTGTCCCACAGCGTGGTGGCTGCTCCCTACCAGTGGGAGTACCCCTACCTGCTGAGTATCATCCCCTTCCTCTTCAGCTTCATGGCCCTGCCCAAAAACAACATCAGCTACCTGGTGATCTCCATGATCAGTGCCGGCATCTTCTGCATAGCGCAGCTCATCTATGGGGGTATGGAGATGTTTCCGGTGGCCCAGCAGCTGTACCGTCACGTTGGCCCCCCTCTCACCATCCCTAGTTGATAGTTGTAGGACTAATTGGAATCCTTTATACCACTCAGGAGGCTGTCCTGTCATTTTCCTGGTAAACCCTCACCTCCATTATCTCATCTCCTGGCTCTGGAGCCTGTAGACTGATTAAGACTTGAGATGTCTGAGACTTCAGGACTTAATGTTGACCCGTCCTGCTGCCTTTAGAAACCCATCCTCTTATATATCATCCTGATCTATGGAGCTGGCTGCCATAATCTGTCCTGCAAGGGATAGTACGCTAGTTACTGTACCTCCAGTCTTAGACATACGTTCCAAATATCTCTCCTTCCTCCACAAGTTAGCACTTGTTCACTGATTTGAAAGGAAATGACTGGAATAATAAATATGGTAGAAACTCCCACTAGACCAGTGATGGACAACTCTGATGGGGGTGGGGACCACAAAAATCTGAACTCATCAGTAGGGTATTAGCATCCACACATGCAGTCAGAGCCGACGCTAGCCTTTTGGGGGCCTTAAGTGGATAATATTCTACCCCCACCCACCATGCAAATCTAATCAATTTGCCATGGGGTGCAGAGAAAATGTTTGCACTTTAACAACTAATTTCTTGCGATTCCACAGTACACATGTTGCCGTAGGGTGGATAGAACTGTTTGCAGTTTTTATTATGATATCTGAATGAGAGTTTCTTTCAAAATCAATTAGGGCTCCCCAGTCGGTAATTCAACCATGATTACTACAATTTCAGATAGATGGCTAGACTATCTTATCAATTTTAAAAATGGATGAATGCTTTTAGATATGTGGGTGAAGTAGTGAATGGTTTCAGGAGGAAGGCGATATTATTGGGACATACCCATGATTAGGTCAGGGCATGATGTGGCCTTAGTGAGAGGAACCATCCAGAACTGTAAAGGAACAGGGAAAAGGTTCAGAGAAGACAAGAGCAGTGGACAGATTGAGGCCATATCGTTGTGTGCTGGTGTCAATGCACATTTTAATCAAATCAAATGTATTTATATAGACCTTCTTACATCAGCTGATATCTCAAAGTGCTGTACAGAAACGCAGCCTAAAACCCCAAACTGCAAGCAATGAAGGTGTAGAAGCACGGCACCTAGGAAAAACTCCCTAGAAAGGCCAGAACCTAGGAAGAAACCTACAGAGGGACTAGGCTATGAGAGGTGGCCAATCCTCTTCTGACTATGACAGTACTCAACAATTCATTTGTTTCTAAATGATAGTTTCGGAAACCATGTTCTAGAGAAGTCTACCCTCTAGTGTCCTCACATTCTAATCCAGACCTCCAACACTCCAACCCAGTTCCATTGTTTAAAACTATTTCCCTCTAATCAGGAGATCTAATTCCACATGCTGTAGTGGAAAAACGTTTCTGTTTACCAAAACATGTACTGTACCTTCCCAGGTGCAACCAATAATGTTTTGCATAGAGAAGGGTAATGCTATTGGTTAACTGGTCCTCACAGTATCCATCTATGTGTATCCATTTTATTCATCCAGCCATGTAGCTGATCTACTTGTGTGTGTCTTTACTGATCCTGTTGACAATGTGAGTTGTGTTGGAGCCAATGTACAGTACTTCCCCCTTAAATTCAACACTAAATCATGAACTGGTACCTGTACGTCACTGCGGACTCTGTAATAGGTGGAGCGCAGCATAAGACCAACAGACAGTCTAATAATGTGCAGTCTGCTGACACTGGATGACTGGTAACAGCAGAGATGAAGGAGCTATGGATTATGGTTGTCTTTGCTACAGGTAAGACTTGCTATATATTTGATTCATTCAGGGTGGTTTAAGAGCACATGCACTTTCCATGACATACAGGGCTTTCAGAAAAGATTCAGACCCCTTACATTTTCCACATTGTGTTACATTACAGCCTTATTCTAAAATGTTTAACTTTGATTAAATCTACACACAATAACCCATAATGACAAAGCAAAAACATTTTTGCTAATTTATGAAAAATTTAAAAATGTAATATTACATTTACATAAGTGTTCAGACCCTTTACTCAGTACTTTGTTAAAGCATCAGCGATTACAGTCTTCTTGGATATGAATGTGGTACACCTGTATTTGGGAAGTTTCTAGCATTCAGTTTGGATGAGGAACCTTGCTGCACAGCTATTGTCAGGTCTCTCCAGAGATGTTCGATCGGGTTCAAGTCCGGGCTCTGCCTGGGCCACTCAAGGACATTCAGAGACTTGTCCTGAAGCCACTCTTGCATTGTCCTGGCTGTGTGCTTAGGGTCATTGTTCTGTTGGAAGGTGAACCTTCACCCCAATCTGAGGTCCTGAGTGCTCTGGATCATGTTTTCATCAAGGATCTGGCCACTCTACCATAAAGGCCTGAGTGCTACAGAGATGGCTGTCCTTCCGGAAGGCTCTCCCATCTCCATAGAGGAACTCATCCAGTCAACTTGACATAGCTATGGGAAGCATTGGAGTCAACATGGGCCAGCATCCCTTTCCATGTCATCCCTTGTGATGTTGTTAACAGTCTTCTGTGATTGAGAATTATGTTGGATAATTGCTTTCGATTCAGATGTGCAAAAATGTATGATACATTTAACTTAACAAATGATTATTGCCAATACATGACCTAACAGTTTTTACAGTTTGGTTTATGAATTTTGAAGTTTGATTTATAGTCAATGATTGATATATTTTTTGTCTGTTTGCTGCAAGGGTTACAGTAGCATCAATGAAGACATTGTTTCAGACTTTATTTTTATACAAACACTATTTAGATGTATTGTTAAGCCATTGTTTACATACTGTGAATAGACTACTGTCAGGTCTCAGATACAGTTGATAACAGAGTAGCCTTTGCTATCAACCATTTATTGGCAGTGAGAAAGACTTCTTTCTCTCATAAACTACAGTAGAAAACATTTCTACCCTGATGCAGACAATGAAACTGGAACAGCATGGATCATCTGCTATGATTATAGGAACTGACACTATGTATCCTTGTTTATGTGGTTTACTGAGTTAATGCTCTTTTTTTAAAGTATCTTTTCAACAGGGGGATCTCATCACATCCTCTGCCATTCCAACCACCATTGACATAAAAAACCCAACAACTGGTGACACTACAACCCTAAATACTACTGGTCTTCCAACTACTGGTTACCCTACCTCTATCCCTATCACCAGTACCAGTCTCCCCACCACCTCCAACACCACAACCCCTCCTCTGGTCTGTATAAATGGTGGTGAGCTGCTGAGTGGAGTCTGTATCTGTCCTGATGAGTGGACCGGAGAGACCTGTTCAGAGGGTACATCCACACACTTACACTATACCTAACCCTGGATCTACCATTCAGACTCCTCCACAATACTACACTACTATACCTAACCCTGGATCTACCATTCAGACTCCTCCACAATACTACACTACTATACCTAACCCTGGATCTACCATTCAGACTCCTCCACAATACTACACTACTATACCTAACCCTGGATCTACCATACAGACTCCTCCACAATACTACACTACTATACCTAACCCTGGATCTACCATTCAGACTCCTCCACAATACTACACTACTATACCTAACCCTGGATCTACCATTCAGACTCCTCCACAATACTACACTACTATACCTAACCCTGGATCTACCATTCAGACTCCTCCACAATACTACACTACTATACCTAACCCTGGATCTACCATTCAGACTCCTCCACAATACTACACTACTATACCTAACCCTGGATCTACCATTCAGACTCCTCCACAATACTACACTACTATACCTAACCCTGGATCTACCATTCAGACTCCTCCAAAATACTACACTACTATACCTAACCCTGGATCAACCATTCAGACTCCTCCACAATACTACACTACTATACCTAACCCTGGATCTACCATTCAGACTCCTCCACAATACTACACTACAATACCTAACCCTGGATCTACCATTCAGACTCCTCCACAATACTACACTACTATACCTAACCCTGGATCTACCATTCAGACTACTCCACAATACTACACTACTATACCTAACCCTGGATCTACCATTCAGACTCCTCCACAATACTACACTACTATACCTAACCCTGGATCTACCATTCAGACTCCTCCACAATACTACACTACTATACCTAACCCTCCTACCATTCAGACTCCTCCACAATACTACACTACTATACCTAACCCTGGATCTACCATTCAGACTCCTCCACAATACTACACTACTATACCTAACCCTGGATCTACCATTCAGACTCCTCCACAATACTACACTACTATACCTAACCCTGGATCTACCATTCAGACTCCTCCACAATACTACACTACTATACCTAACCCTGGATCTACCATTCAGACTCCTCCACAATACTACACTACTATACCTAACCCTGGATCTACCATTCAGACTCCTCCACAATACTACACTACTATACATAACCCTGGATCTACCATTCAGACTCCTCCACAATACTACACTACTATACCTAACCCTGGATCTACCATTCAGACTCCTCCACAATACTACACTACTATACCTAACCCTGGATCTACCATTCAGACTCCTCCACAATACTACACTACTATACCTAACCCTGGATCTACCATTCAGACTCCTCCACAATACTACACTACTATACCTAACCCTGGATCTACCATACAGACTCCTCCACAATACTACACTACTATACCTAACCCTGGGTCTACCATTCAGACTCCTCCACAATACTACACTACTATACCTAACCCTGGATCTACCATTCAGACTCCTCCACAATACTACACTACTATACCTAACCCTGGATCTACCATTCAGACTCCTCCACAATACTACACTACTATACCTAACCCTGGATCTACCATTCAGACTCCTCCACAATACTACACTACTATACCTAACCCTGGGTCTACCATTCAGACTCCTCCACAATACTACACTACTATACCTAACCCTGGATCTACCATTCAGACTCCTCCACAATACTACACTACTATACCTAACCCTGGATCTACCATTCAGACTCCTCCACAATACTACACTACTATACCTAACCCTGGATCTACCATTCAGACTCCTCCACAATACTACACTACTATACCTAACCCTGGATCTACCATTCAGACTCCACTCCACAATACTACACTACTATACCTAACCCTGGATCTACCATTCAGACTCCACTCCACAATACTACACTACTATACCTAACC
Organism: Oncorhynchus masou masou; assembly: GCF_036934945.1. Lineage (NCBI taxonomy): Eukaryota > Metazoa > Chordata > Actinopteri > Salmoniformes > Salmonidae > Oncorhynchus > Oncorhynchus masou. The sequence goes on along the minus strand of NC_088218.1, from coordinate 12,238,510 downwards.
CTGGATCTACCATTCAGACTCCTCCACAATACTACACTACTATACCTAACCCTGGGTCTACCATTCAGACTCCTCCACAATACTACACTACTATACCTAACCCTGGATCTACCATTCAGACTCCTCCACAATACTACACTACTATACCTAACCCTGGATCTACCATTCAGACTCCTCCACAATACTACACTACTATACCTAACCCTGGATCTACCATTCAGACTCCTCCACAATACTACACTACTATACCTAACCCTGGATCTAACATTCAGACTCCACTCCACAATACTACACTACTATACCTAACCCTGGATCTACCATTCAGACTCCTCCACAATACTACACTACTATACCTAACCCTGGATCTACCATTCAGACTCCTCCACAATACTACACTACTATACCTAACCCTGGATCTACCATTCAGACTCCTCCACAATACTACACTACTATACCTAACCCTGGATCTACCATTAAGACTCCTCCACAATACTACACTACTATACCTAACCCTGGATCTACCATTCAGACTCCTCCACAATACTACACTACCATACCTAACCCTGGATCTACCATTCAGACTCCTCCACAATACTACACTACTATACCAAACCATGGATCTACCATTCAGACTCCTCCACAATACTACACTACTATACCTAACCCTGGATCTACCATTCAGACTCCTCCACAATAATACACTACTATACCTAACCCTGGATCTACCATTCAGACTCCTCCACAATTTTACACTACTATACCTAACCCTGGATCTACCATTCAGACTCCTCCACAATACTACACTATTATACCAAACCCTGGATCTACCATTCAGACTCCTCCACAATAATACACTACTATACCTAACCCTGGATCTACCATTCAGACTCCTCCACAATACTACACTACTATACCTAACCCTGGATCTACCATTCAGACTCCTCCACAATACTACACTACTATACCTAACCCTGGATCTACCATTCAGACTCCTCCACAATACTACACTACTATACCTAACCCTGGATCTACCATTCAGACTCCTCCACAATACTACACTACTTTACCTAACCCTGGATCTACCATTCAGACTCCTCCACAATACTACACTACTATACCTAACCCTGGATCTACCATTCAGACTCCTCCACAATACTACACTACTATATCAAACCCTGGATCTACCATTCAGACTCCTCCACAATACTACACTACTATACCTAACCCTGGATCTACCATTCAGACTCCTCCACAATACTACACTATTATACCAAACCCTGGATCTACCATTCAGACTCCTCCACAATAATACACTACTATACCTAACCCTGGATCTACCATTCAGACTCCTCCACAATACTACACTACTATACCTAACCCTGGATCTACCATTCAGACTCCTCCACAATACAACACTACTATACCTAACCCTGGATCTACCATTCAGACTCCTCCACAATACTACACTACTATACCTAACCCTGGATCTACCATTCAGACTCCTCCACAATACTACACTACTATACCTAACCCTGGATCTACCATTCAGACTCCTCCACAATACTACACTACTATACCTAACCCTGGATCTACCATTCAGACTCCTCCACAATACTACACTACTATACCTAACCCTGGATCTACCATTCAGACTCCTCCACAATACTACACTACTATACCTAACCCTGGATCTACCATTCAGACTCCTCCACAATACAACACTACTATACCTAACCCTGGATCTACCATTCAGACTCCTCCACAATACTACACTACTATACCTAACCCTGGGTCTACCATTCAGACTCCTCCACAATACTACACTACTATACCTAACCCTGGATCTACCATTCAGACTCCTCCACAATACTACACTACTATACCTAACCCTGGATCTACCATTCAGATTCCTACACAATACTACACTACTATACCTAACCCCGGATCTACCATTCAGACTCCTCCACAATACTACACTATTATACCTAACCATGGATCTACCATTCAGATTCCTACACAATACTACACTAATATACCTAACCCTGGATCTACCATTCAGACTCCACTCCATGATACTACACTACTATACCTAACCATAAATCTACCATTCAGATTCCTACACAATACTACATTTCTATACCTAACCCTGGATCTACCATTCAGACTCCACTCCATGATACTACACTACTATACCTAACCCTGGATCTACCATTCAGACTCCTCCACAATACTACACTACTATGCCTAACCCTGGATCTAACATTCAGACTCCACTCCATGATACTACACTACTATACCTAACCCTGGATCTACCATTCAGACTCCTCCACAATACTACACTACTATACCTAACCCTGGATCTACCATTCAGACTCCACTCCATGATACTACACTACTATACCTAACCCTGGATCTACCCTTCAGACTCCTCCACAATACTACACTACTATACCTAACCCTGGATCTACCATTCAGACTCCACTCCATGATACTACACTATTATACCTAACCCTGGATCTACCATTCAGACTCCTACACAATACTACACTACTATACCTAACCCTGGATCTACCATTCAGACTCCACTCCATGATACTACACTACTATACCTAACCCTGGATCTACCATTCAGACTCCTCCACAATACTACACTACTATACCTAACCCTGGATCTACCATTCAGACTCCTCCACAATACCACACTACTATACCTAACCCTGGATCTACCATTCAGTCTCCTCCACAATACTACACTACTATACCTAACCCTGGATCTATCATTCAGACTCCTCCACAATACTACACTACTATACCTAACCCTGGATCTACCATTCAGACTCCTACACAAAACTACACTACTATACCTAACCCTGGATCTACCATTCAGACTCCTCCACAATACTACACTACTATACCTAACCCCGGATCTACCATTCAGATTCCTACACAATACTACACTACTATACCAAACCCCGGATCTACCATTCAGACTCCTCCACAATACTACACTATTAAACCTAACCATGGATCTACCATTCAGATTCCTCCACAATACTACACTACTATACCTAACCCTGGATCTACCATTCAGACTCCACTCCATGATACTACACTAAAATACCTAACCATGAATCTACCATTCAGATTCCTACACAATACTACACTACTATACCTAACCCCGGATCTACCATTCAGACTCCTCCACAATACTACACTATTATACCTAACCATGGATCTACCATTCAGATTCCTCCACAATACTACACTACTATACCTAACCCTGGATCTACCATTCAGACTCCACTCCATGATACTACACTAAAATACCTAACCATGAATCTACCATTCAGATTCCTACACAATACTACACTACTATACCTAACCCTGGATCTACCATTCAGACTCCACTCCATGATACTACACTACTATACCTAACCCTGGATCTACCATTCAGACTCATCCACAATACTACACTACTATACCTAACCCTGGATCTACCATTCAGACTCCACTCCATGATACTACACTACTATACCTAACCCTGGATCTACCATTCAGACTCCTCCACAATACTACACTACTATACCTAACCCTGGATCTACCATTCAGACTCCACTCCATGATACTACACTACTATACCTAACCCTGGATCTACCATTCAGACTCCTCCACAATACTACACTACTATACCTAACCCTGGATCTACCATTCAGACTCCTCCACAATACTACACTACTATACCTAACCCTGGATCTACCATTCAGACTCCACTCCATGATACTACACTACTATACCTAACCCTGGATCTACCATTCAGACTCCTCCACAATACTACACTACTATACCTAACCCTGGATCTACCATTCAGACTCCTCCACAATACTACACTACTATACCTAACCATGGATCTACCATTCAGATTCCTACACAATACTACACTAATATACCTAACCCTGGATCTACCATTCAGACTCCACTCACATGATACTACACTACTATACCTAACCATAAATCTACCATTCAGATTCCTACACAATACTACATTTCTATACCTAACCCTGGATCTACCATTCAGACTCCACTCCATGATACTACACTACTATACCTAACCCTGGATCTACCATTCAGACTCCTCCACAATACTACACTACTATGCCTAACCCTGGATCTAACATTCAGACTCCACTCCATGATACTACACTACTATACCTAACCCTGGATCTACCATTCAGACTCCTCCACAATACTACACTACTATACCTAACCCTGGATCTACCATTCAGACTCCACTCCATGATACTACACTACTATACCTAACCCTGGATCTACCATTCAGACTCCTCCACAATACTACACTACTATACCTAACCCTGGATCTACCATTCAGACTCCACTCCATGATACTACACTATTATACCTAACCCTGGATCTACCATTCAGACTCCTACACAATACTACACTACTATACCTAACCCTGGATCTACCATTCAGACTCCACTCCATGATACTACACTACTATACCTAACCCTGGATCTACCATTCAGACTCCTCCACAATACTACACTACTATACCTAACCATGGATCTACCATTCAGATTCCTACACAATACTACACTAATATACCTAACCCTGGATCTACCATTCAGACTCCACTCCATGATACTACACTACTATACCTAACCATAAATCTACCATTCAGATTCCTACACAATACTACATTTCTATACCTAACCCTGGATCTACCATTCAGACTCCACTCCATGATACTACACTACTATACCTAACCCTGGATCTACCATTCAGACTCCTCCACAATACTACACTACTATGCCTAACCCTGGATCTAACATTCAGACTCCACTCCATGATACTACACTACTATACCTAACCCTGGATCTACCATTCAGACTCCTCCACAATACTACACTACTATACCTAACCCTGGATCTACCATTCAGACTCCACTCCATGATACTACACTACTATACCTAACCCTGGATCTACCCTTCAGACTCCTCCACAGTACTACACTACTATACCTAACCCTGGATCTACCATTCAGACTCCACTCCATGATACTACACTATTATACCTAACCCTGGATCTACCATTCAGACTCCTACACAATACTACACTACTATACCTAACCCTGGATCTACCATTCAGACTCCACTCCATGATACTACACTACTATACCTAACCCTGGATCTACCATTCAGACTCCTCCACAATACTACACTACTATACCTAACCCTGGATCTACCATTCAGACTCCTCCACAATACCACACTACTATACCTAACCCTGGATCTACCATTCAGTCTCCTCCACAATACTACACTACTATACCTAACCCTGGATCTATCATTCAGACTCCTCCACAATACTACATTACTATACCTAACCCTGGATCTACCATTCAGACTCCTACACAAAACTACACTACTATACCTAACCCTGGATCTACCATTCAGACTCTAACAATACTACACTACTATACCTAACCCCGGATCTACCATTCAGATTCCTACACAATACTACACTACTATACCAAACCCCGGATCTACCATTCAGACTCATCCACAATACTACACTATTAAACCTAACCATGGATCTACCATTCAGATTCCTCCACAATACTACACTACTATACCTAACCCTGGATCTACCATTCAGACTCCACTCCATGATACTACACTAAAATACCTAACCATGAATCTACCATTCAGATTCCTACACAATACTACACTACTATACCTAACCCCGGATCTACCATTCAGACTCCTCCACAATACTACACTATTATACCTAACCATGGATCTACCATTCAGATTCCTCCACAATACTACACTACTATACCTAACCCTGGATCTACCATTCAGACTCCACTCCATGATACTACACTAAAATACCTAACCATGAATCTACCATTCAGATTCCTACACAATACTACACTACTATACCTAACCCTGGATCTACCATTCAGACTCCACTCCATGATACTACACTACTATACCTAACCCTGGATCTACCATTCAGACTCCTCCACAATACTACACTACTATGCCTAACCCTGGATCTAACATTCAGACTCCACTCCATGATACTACACTACTATACCTAACCCTGGATCTACCATTCAGACTACTCCACAATACTACACTACTATACCTAACCCTGGATCTACCATTCAGACTCCACTCCATGATACTACACTACTATACCTAACCCTGGATCTTCCATTCAGACTCCTCCACAATACTGCACTACTATACCTAACCCTGGATCTACCATTCAGACTCCATTCCATGATACTACACTACTATACCTAACCCTGGATCTACCATTCAGACTCCTACACAATACTACACTACTATACCTAACCCTGGATCTACCATTCAGACTCCACTCCATGATACTACACTACTATACCTAACCCTGGATCTACCATTCAGACTCATCCACAATACTACACTACTATACCTAACCCTGGATCTACCATTCAGACTCCACTCCATGATACTACACTACTATACCTAACCCTGGATCTACCATTCAGACTCCTCCACAATACTACACTACTATACCTAACCCTGGATCTACCATTCAGACTCCACTCCATGATACTACACTACTATACCTAACCCTGGATCTACCATTCAGACTCCTCCACAATACTACACTACTATACCTAACCCTGGATCTACCATTCAGACTCCTCCACAATACTACACTACTATACCTAACCCTGGATCTACCATTCAGTCTCCTCCACAATACTACACTACTATACCTAACCCTGGATCTACCATTCAGACTCCTCCACAATACTACACTACTATACCTAACCCTGGATCTACCATTCAGACTCCTCCACAATACTACACTACTATACCTAACCCTGGATCTACCATTCAGACTCCACTCCATGATACTACACTACTATACCTAACCCTGGATCTACCATTCAGACTCCTCCACAATACTACACTACTATACCTAACCCTGGATCTACCATTCAGACTCCTCCACAATACTACACTACTATACCTAACCCTGGATCTACCATTCAGACTCCACTCCATGATACTACACTAATACCTAACCCTGGATCTACCATTCAGACTCCTCCACAATACTACACTACTATACCTAACCCTGGATCTACCATTCAGACTCCTCCACAATACTACACTACTATACCTAACCCTGGATCTACCATTCAGTCTCCTCCACAATACTACACTACTATACCTAACCCTGGATCTACCATTCAGACTCCTCCACAATACTACACTACTATACCTAACCCTGGATCTACCATTCAGACTCCTCCACAATACTACACTACTATACCTAACCCTGGATCTACCATTCAGACTCCTCCACAATACTACACTACTATACCTAACCCTGGATCTACCATTCAGACTCCTCCACAATACTACACTACTAAACCTAACCCTGGATCTACCATTCAGACTCCTCCACAATACTACACTACTATACCAAACCCTGGATCTACCATTCAGACTCCTCCACAATACTACACTACTATACCTAACCCTGGATCTACCATTCAGACTCCTCCACAATACTACACTATTATACCAAACCCTGGATCTACCATTCAGACTCCTCCACAATAATACACTACTATACCTAACCCTGGATCTACCATTCAGACTCCTCCACAATACTACACTAATATACCTAACCCTGGATCTACCATTCAGACTCCTCCACAATACAACACTACTATACCTAACCCTGGATCTACCATTCAGACTCCTCCACAATACTACACTACTATACCTAACCCTGGATCTACCATTCAGACTCCACAATACCACACTACTATACCTAACCCTGGGTCTACCATTCAGACTCCTCCACAATACTACCCTACTATACCTTACCCTGGATCTACCATTCAGACTCCTCCACAATACTACACTACTATACCTAACCCTGGATCTACCATTCAGACTCCACTCCACAATAATACACTACTATACCTAACCTTGGATCTACCATTCAGACTCCCCCACAATACCACACTACTATACCTAACCCTGGGTCTACCATTCAGACTCCTGCACAATACTACACTACTATACCTAACCCTGGATCTACCATTCAGACTCCTCCCCAATACTACACTACTATACCTAACCCTGGATCTACCATTCAGACTCCTCCACAATACTACACTACTATACCTAACCCTGGATCTACCATTCAGACTCCTCCACAATACTACACTACTATACCTAACCCTGGATCTACCATTCAGACTCCTCCACAATACTACACTACTATACCTAACCCTGGATCTACCATTCAGATTCCTACACAATACTACACTACTATACCTAACCCTGGATCTACCATTCAGACTCCACTCCATGATACTACACTACTATACCTAACCATGAATCTACCATTCAGATTCCTACACAATACTACACTACTATACCTAACCCTGGATCTACCATTCAGACTCCACTCCATGATACTACACTACTATACCTAACCCTGGATCTACCATTCAGACTCCTCCACAATACTACACTACTATGCCTAACCCTGGATTTAACATTCAGACTCCACTCCATGATACTACACTACTATACCTAACCCTGGATTTACCATTCAGACTCCTCCACAATACTACACTACTATACCTAACCCTGGATCTACCATTCAGACTCCACTCCATGATACTACACTACTATACCTAACCCTGGATCTACCATTCAGACTCCTACACAATACTACACTACTATACCTAACCCTGGATCTACCATTCAGACTCCACTCCATGATACTACACTACTATACCTAACCCTGGATCTACCATTCAGACTCCTCCACAATACTACACTACTATACCTAACCCTGGATCTACCATTCAGACTCCACTCCATGATACTACACTACTATACCTAACCCTGGATCTACCATTCAGACTCCTCCACAATACTACACTACTATACCTAACCCTGGATCTACCATTCAGACTCCACTCCATGATACTACACTACTATACCTAACCCTGGATCTACCATTCAGACTCCTCCACAATACTACACTACTATACCTAACCCTGGATCTACCATTCAGACTCCACTCCATGATACTACACTACTATACCTAACCCTGGATCTACCATTCAGACTCCTACACAATACTACACTACTATACCTAACCCTGGATCTACCATTCAGAATCCTCCACAATACTACACTACTATACCTAACCATGGATCTACCATTCAGATTCCTCCACAATACTACACTACTATACCTAACCCTGGATCTACCATTCAGACTCCTCCACAATACTACACTACTATACCTAACCCTGGATCTACCATTCAGACTCCACTCTACAATACTACACTACTATACCTAACCCTAGATCTACCATTCAGACTCCTCCATAATACTACACTACTATACCTAAACCTGGATCTACCATTCAGACTCCTCCATAATACTACACTACTATACCTAACCCTGGATCTACCATTCAGACTCCTCCACAATACTACACTACTATACCTAACCCTGGATCTACCATTCAGACTCCTCCATAATACTACACTACTATACCTAAACCTGGATCTACCATTCAGACTCCTCCATAATACTACACTACTATACCTAACCCTGGATCTACCATTCAGACTCCTCCACAATACTACACTACTATACCTAACCCTGGATCTACCATTCAGACTCCACTCCACAATACTACACTACTATACCTAACCCTGGATCTACCATTCAGACTCCTCCATAATACTACACTACTATACCTAACCCTGGATCTACCATTCAGACTCCTCCACAATACTACACTACTATACCTAACCCTGGATCTACCATTCAGACTCCACTCTACAATACTACACTACTATACCTAACCCTAGATCTACCATTCAGACTCCTCCATAATACTACACTACTATACCTAACCCTGGGTCGACCATTCAGACTCCTCCACAATACTACACTACTACACCTAACCCTGGGTCGTCCATTCAGACTCCTCCACAATACTACACTACTATACCTAACCCTGGATCTACCATTCAGCCTCCTCCACAATACTACACTACTATACCTAACCCTGGATCTACCATTCAGACTCATCCACAATACTACACTACTATACCTAACCCTGGATCTACCATTCAGACTCCACTCCACAATACTACACTACTATACCTAACCCTGGATCTACCATTCAGAGTCCTCCATAATACTACACTACTATACCTAACCCTGGATCTACCATTCAGACTCATCCACAATACTACACTACTATACCTAACCCTGGATCTACCATTCAGACTCCTCCATAATACTACACTACTATACCTAACCCTGGACTCTACCATTCAGACTCCTCCACAATACTACACTACTATACCTAACCCTGGATCTACCATTCAGACTCCTCCACAATACCACACTACTATACCTAACCCTGGATCTACCATTCAGACTCATCCATAATACTACACTACTATACCTAACCCTGGATCTACCATTCAGACTCCTCCACAATACTACACTACTATACCTAACCCTGGATCTACCATTCAGACTCCTCCACAATACCACACTACTATACCTAACCCTGGATCTACCATTCAGACTCCTCCATAATACTACACTACTATACCTAACCCTGGATCTACCATTCAGACTCCTCCACAATACTACACTACTATACCTAACCCTGGATCTACCATTCAGACTCCTCCACAATACCACACTACTATACCTAACCCTGGGTCGACCATTCACAGTACACACCACTACATTACTATACCTAAACCTGGATCTCACATTCACAGTCCCCAACACTACTCCTTGGATCTCACATTCAGAATGTGTATTTCATGTTTGCAGTCGTACATTTGGTCCATGTTGAAATGCATTTTACTTCAATAGGGAATTTCTGTGATTGCACCAGAATGGATGGATTCTCCTTCCCAAGAACAGTGGTTGGCTGGTCTGCTTATTCAGTAGAGTTATGTGATAAGAAGACAACCAGTGGTATGTTAGTTTTATTCACCTAAAATGACAAAAATGTTACAGTCTTAATTAATGTTGTATTAGGTAACACAAAATCTTTACTATCTTGTTTCCTCCAGCTGGTTTTCCAGTAGCCTTAGCAGAATGTTTAGATGACACTGGACCTCCACAGTTTGATGCTCCTCACATTCTGGTGTGTGAATTAACCCTCAGTGACATTCTAGGAAATGTAAGTCATTATGCATATGTTTTTATTATCTTGATTTATGACCAGTCTCAATTTAGCATTTTTCAGGTCAGTTCCAGTCATCATTTATGAGGAGTGGATCTTACAGTTTGAAGAATTTTTTATTTTACTAGGCAAGTCAGTTTAGAACAAATTCTTATTTTCAATGACGGCCAAGGACCAGTGGGTTAACTGTCTGTTCAGGGGCAGAAAGACAGATTTTGTACCTTGTCAGCTCGGGGATTTGAACTTGCAACCTTTCGGTTACTTGTCCAATGCTCTAACCACTAGGCTACCCTGTAACAACTGGCTTTTACCTTCAGATCATGTATTCTGTTCCTTTATTCTGCTTATCAGTTTTAGGAACTTTTTTTTTCTTGTGTTTCACATAACATTTAGTAGATGTTCTTATCCAGACTGACGTATAGCAATGGGTGGATACATTTTCATACTGGTCCCCTGTGGGCATTGAACCCAAAACACTGGTATTTCAAGGGCCATGCTCTACCAACTGAGCCACATAGTTAGTACTGGCAAGTGTAATATCCAAATGTACTTACAGTTCAGCATGTTGCTGTCACTTATACAATGTTCTGTTGACAAACAATACTAAAATAAAAATCTCTCCCTATTCAGATCTCCAGCAGTTCAGGTGATTTATTAAAGTTAGCCTTCAGTACTCAGATCCTGACCTCCCAACCAGAGCAGCTGTCAGCTGACAACATCATCACAGCAGCTCAGATAGCTAACACAGTGCTTCAGTCTGAAAATATCACAAAGGTATAAGATGTTTTGAAATCAAATCGTGACTATGACATGTTCTGGAGAGAAACGTGAGGTTGTTACTGCAGTGATTTGAACACCTGAGGGTCATCCCCTGGTTTTGATCATGTTGCAGGACATCGCAGAGGCAGCTGTAACTACCATCAGTCAGCTGCTGAATGCCAGTGAGGAGGGTACACAGGGGAATGTCGCTGTCCAAAAGTACAGGAGTGTGTGTGTGTGTGTGTGTGTATTTATTTCTGCATATGCTTGAGTTTATGTGTGTACATGTGCCTCAGTGCGTGTCTGTATGGGTGCATGTAAACTAATGTTTTTCTGTGTTTCTCTCCCAGCCTCACAGAGACCCTAGAGAAGTTTTCCCTGGACCAGTACAAAAATGTGTCCTTGGTGGTTCAGCCCAACCTGGCAGTCCAGTCTGTCCAAGTACCAAGTGACTCAGTAGGGATCCAGTTTACTGCTCTGACTGGTGGGTGGGACTGCTAGTGAACCTACACACTGGCATTTAAAGTGATAGTTTATATCTGTGTTGACAGTCTAGTTCTATCTCCTCATTTTTAAATGTTTCTCCTCTGCAGTCAATAAGGTTTGGAATGGATTTGATTTGTTGTACTACAGACAAGAACAGATACAGTGGAGGCTGCTGAGGGGAGGACGACTCATAATAATGGTTGGAACAGAGCGAATGGAACGGCATAAAACACATGGAAACCGCGTGTTTGATGTATTTGATACCATTCCGCTGATTCCACTCCAGCCGTTACCATGAGCCCATTCTCCCCAATTAATGTTCCACCAGCCTCCTGTGGTACAGAAGTAACACTATATTGTTCTGCTTTAAATTGTTAAATCATATTAATCTCCTTCTCCAGGAAGATCTGGTAATTTTGTGGCCAACAGAATTCATCTCAACACCAATACCTCTGAACTGATAGCTGACAAAGGAGGTTCTACCGATGTCCAGATTGTTATCAAATTCCCACCAGGTGAGTCAATGCTGGTATGCTAACAGTGTAGATCCTCAAGATTTAATTTCCTTATACGCTTTCACCGAGAGCGCTTAACTGCTCTTTGTGGTGGCCAAAATCAGGTCAGCAATGCCACATATTTAGATCGTCCAATAAAGATGAGTCATATGACACATGGATAGGTAAACTATTGAGAAATAATTAGGCTTCCATGATAGTTCTACAAGGAAAGGTCAAGCTAATCATGTATACGTTCTGATATGAACAGCAATCTCTCTCTCCCCACTCTCTCTCTCCCTCTACCCTCTCTCATTCAATTTCACTCTACTCAGTTTTGCATAGTAAAAACACAAAGCTACTCCATTGGTTTTGTGCTCTACCAAAACGACCGGTTCTTCAGGTCCAAGGCTTTCAGAGCTTCTTCAGGGACCAGCAGAAGGGTCATCTCTGCTAACCTGGGACAAGTGTCTGGGTTACATGTTGAGATGCTCTTCAAGCCCACAGTAAGATTTCTCTTGGAATAAGTAAACACATCGTGGTCCAAATCTATCTGCGAAATATAATGGGAAGTTGTCCATTATCTTCAGTGCAATTGGAAAGTATTCAGACCCTTTCCCTTTTTCACATTTTGTTACGTTACACCCTCATTTATTAAATTGCTATTTTACCTCATCAATCTACGTACACACAATACCCCATAATGACAAAGCAAAAACAGGTTCTTAGAAATGTTTGTAAATGTATTAAAAATAAAAAACTTATATTTCTACACAATCATGAAGTGGAACGACATTTATTGGATATTTCAAACTTTTTTAACAAATCAAAAACTGAAAAATTGGGTGTGCAAAATTTTTCAGCCCCTTTACTTTCGTGCAGCAAACTCTCTCCAGAAGTTCAGTGAGGATCTCTGAATGATCCAATGTTGACGTAAATGACTAATGATGATAAATACAATCCACCTGTGTGAAATCAAGTCTCCGTATAAATGCACCTGCACTGTGATAGTCTCAGAGGTCCGTTAAAAGCGCAGAGAGCATCATGAAGAACAAGGAACACACCAGGCAGGTCCGAGATACTGTTGTGAAGAAGTTTAAAGCCGGATTTGGATACAAAAATATTTCTGATAGACACATACCCCAAGCGACTTACAGCTGTAATCGCAGCAAAAGGTTATCATCAGTTTTTGATTTGTTAAAAAAGTTTGAAATATCCAATAAATGTCGTTCCACTTCATGATTGTGTCCCACTTGTTGTTGATTCTTCACAAACAAATACAGTTTTATATCTTTATGTTTGAAGCCTGAAATGTGGCAAAAGGTCGCAAAGTTCAAGGGGGCCGAATACTTTAGCAAGGCACTGTATCATAATTGAAACGTCTTCTTTCCACATTTGCGTGTTGACCTTTCATACTTCACAATTGACTTTATAATTTTTTTTTAATGAGGAATACTATCAGTGCATATCTTTTTCTGAAGGATTTACAATGAGTTTGTGTCTGTTCTCACTTCTCAGGCTGTTCCCAACACCTCCCTCCATGACTTTGCCTGCGTGTCATGGAACTACACGTTGAAAGACTGGAGCACCTTTGGCTGCTCCAAAGTCAACCACTCAGCAGACGGCCTGCAATGTTTCTGTAATCACACCACTTACTTCGCTGTGCTGATGGTGAGTAGCTAGCTGCCTTCATCTCCCTTTTACTGACCACACGCTGACCTATGGAGGGGTTCACAAACTTTTTTGAAACATGACCCCATTTTGATATCTGAAAGTTCTTGTGACCACAACCATGTGAATTTCTTTTTGTAATTAAGAGCAATGTTTACGTTTTTTAGTTGGGTCTAAGGTGCCATGACAGTCAATTGCAAAACATTCTAACAGTATTTCTGATTGTTTTCTCAACTCACCATCACATACATTTAATGTGAGGCTATGACAGTCAATGTAAATTGGTCTGACATAAAGTCTCTTATCTCACCATCACTAATGAGATGGTGAGATAAGAGACATGATGCATGTCGTGTCAGATGTTCTCAAAATCAGGTGGTGTGGTTGCCAGTGTTCACCTCATCTCTGCTGTCACCTCTAACCTGGATCGATATTTGGTTTTAATGCAAACTGGAACACTAATTCCAGCCTCACACAGATATGAGCTGTCAAATGGGTATCATGAGTTTTAATACTCAGAGGGAGACGGCAGGATATTTAATCCCTTTGAGTCAGGAACCAAAATGCTTTGTCTGCAGCATTCGGTCATATGACAGCACAATCTGTTATCGATTTCACTTACCGGCATGTCAACTGAGGCAGGATCACAGTCAAACAGATTTCTCTCCAATAAGAAATATTTTTTTCTGAATGCACTGATTCGGTCACTCGACTGTAGAATGTTTTTGTATTTTACCTGCATACTTGTGTTTCAGTTTCTCAAATATGTAATTTACATAGGCAAGGAGACACATTTTATTTTCATTACACAGAATGTCAACAAAGTCTGTTTTGTTTGTCCACCATTCGATCTCATGGAATCTGTTTTTCGTCAATATAGCCATGCAGCCGATCCTCTGTGCAGTTTCATGCTTGAATCGTGAGACAGAACAATATGTCCTTGTGAATAGCATCCCCGACATGTAGCTAGCATAAGTAAATTAATGGGCATCTCGGCCCTCACAACTAACATCAATTTGGAAAACTGGGGAGTTTTTTAGTGGTTCAGTCAGTTTCCTATTGATTTCTAGCTATATCATCAATTCTTAGATTTACAGTGTTATCAGAGAAAGGTATTGATGTGAGTTTCTGTACCTCCTCACACCTTGTTTTCACCATATCGATTGTTGCGGTAATATACCTGAAATAGTGTGTGGTTTCATATCGTAGTGGGCCTAGCCATTCACCATGGGAATAGAGTGACCACATGTCCCGGATTGTGCAGGACAGTCCTCCATTTTGGACCTTTGTCCCGCAACCAAACCATCACGTCCCACATTTTATCAACACATTCAAACACCACCACCAATTTAGAAGAAAAAAAACGTCTTTGTCCCGTATTTCAGTCAGACATTCCAACCTGTCTCTTGCAGTCACGTTGAGCTTACAAAAAAATATACTTGCAAATCATAAGGATGTGGTAGCCTAAGCCATGGGGATGTTAAACCCTTCTCCAGTCGTTGATGAGATCTGATATTCTGCAGAGCGCAGAATGAGATGTTGGCCTATCCTCAACAAATATTTCTGACTGTGACAAACTTAGTGTTGAAATATATATTTTTATTTTCTTTCTGCAGTCGTTCAGGAGGAACTTTAAATACGCTGATGAGCTAGACTTGATCACCATATTGGGATGTTCCATGTCCATCATTGGGTTGAGTTTAACAATAACATTCCAGATGGTGACCAGGTAAGATCCTACAGGGTTCCAGAACCAATTCAAAATATACAGTAACATTCCAGTTGGTGACCCAGTAAGATCCTACAGGGATCCAGAACCAATTCAGAATGATCAATAGTGTAAAGAAGCCCTTTGTCTGATCCAACAGGACTTGATAGGTGAAACCATTATAAAACCCACTATTAATGAACCAACACATCCATAACTACACATCTAACTTCCTAACATAGTGTTGTCTATCACCTGTCCCCAGAAAATCACGCAAAACCAACCCAACGGTCCTCTTAGTGAGCGTCTGTATGTGTCTCCTGATCTTCACCCTCCTCTTCATGTTGGGAGTGGACAACCCTCATAAACAGCTGGGCAAACCTGAAATACAGGAGGACAACATTCTCCCCCCATCCGACACACACACAGAGCGGGACAGAGGGCCTTGTACTGCAGTGGCAGTCCTGCTGCAGTACTTCCTGTTGGGGACGTTCACCTGGAACACGCTGTATGCCACACATGTCTTCCTGATGATCAGAAACAGCCTGGCCACCAGCCCATCACACTTCACAGCCTATACCGTGGCCATCGGATGGGGTAGGACAGCATGGAGAAACATAAAGTATTTAGTAGTTTTGGCTGACATTAGACCTGGGCTCCTTGAACTAAAACTAATGCTAGGTGATATTTTCAGGCTCTAATAAGCCTGAAATAGAACTTAAAAGCAACTTGTAAAGTGATGTAATGTCTTTAGAGGATGTATGTGTAGTGTATATACTCTGTATATGGCTGCATGCAAATCTACCAGGAAATAACAACATTCTCTCCTTTAGGACTGCCTGCAGTTGTGGTGTCTCTCACCTTAGGAATTAGTTACAGAGTGGATGATCCACTGGGATACAGGCAGGAGGAATTGTGAGTCAATACTACTACTGTACTAATACTCTGTACTGTATTGAACTGTACTATACTGTACTTGAAAGAGAGCGACCCGGCTCAACATATTTATTGGTTTGTAAACCACTGCATGGGCAGTGTGTGGGGAACATGGGGACAGTCTGATTGGCTGAAGCCACGAGCTGGAGGTGATGAATATCTCTCAAATGAACTGTGCTGAATTGTACTGTACTACCAATATCAATGTGGGGCAATTGCTGTATAAAATGTTATAACTAATACTGTAAAAGCTTTTCCCTATCAATGTTTGTATTGCATGCTTTTAAAGATGTTAAAGAGCAATTACAAAAGTTGTAAAAAACAAAAAGAACGATCCATTGTATTGGAAAGGTTTCTTGTTTACTTATGCCATCCACCACGTTTAATTTATACCACATTATTCAAATTGCTGGCATCCTGTTTTGTCTGTCACATTGTCCCACTCTCTAATTCATTAATTTGACCTCTCAGTTGCTGGCTTGCTGCCCTCGATCCAAAGGGGAACTTTGACTTTAAGCTGCCAATGTTTTGGGGTTTCCTGGTCCCTGTGGCATTCATGCTTATCTTCAACACGGTGGTGTTGCTTTGTTTTGCAGTTACAACAGCCAAGACCAACCCACATTTAACCAGGTAACATTAATTGGAGCATTTTGGAGGCACAAAGTACAAACTTGTAGTCATTAAGATGTCTTGATTTAAATTCCTACTAACGCGCTTGTTTATTTTTTATTGTATTTCAGTGAAAAGCTGTTATAAATAAAATGTATTATTATTTTGTTATTGTTAATTCAGTCATTAGAAATCAAATCATACAATTGAATGAGCACCGTGCACTAACCCACTCAGTCAATGGTAGCATACTATTATTATACCACAGCATTACAACAGTCTATTACAGCAGTCTAAGTATGTTGGTTATGTTTCCCAGTACAAGACACACATCATTGAAGAAGAAGTTCCTCAGTAGCTTCTCTCTGGCTGTGGTGCTCGGTCTCTCCTGGATCCTGGGCTATCTGTTGCTCATTACACAGAACCAGACCATGTACACCATACTCAACATCTCCTTCTGTGTTCTCACCACCACTCAGGTAGTAAATGTATGCACTCACTACTGTAAGTCCCTCTGGATAAGAGCGTCTGCAAAGTGACTTCAAATGAATTTTGAAATACTAGTGTACTATTGTACCAAAGAATCCAGACAAGATTAAAAATTTGACACCTACTAAACATAAATTGAGCTGCTCTTTATGGAAATGCTACCTTTTGTTTGTTCTTGTATGTTCCTGAAAATCCTTTTTGTGTTTTTACTCCACAGGGCTTGCAAATTTTCATTCTGTTCACAGCAAGAACATCAATTGTCAAGAAAAAGATGTCAAGTACTTTGAAATCTATCTCTAGTGTTGGGATCCCTCTTCACACTAGGAAGTTCAGTCTATGGCGAGGCGAGCACAGTGATAACGTAGAATCATACACACAACAGGACACTGATCTGTCATTTTCACCTTGTTCCACAGATATCTAACTGATGGGCTGCAAGTTCAACCTGTTGTAAAATGTTTTCTGTACCACACTATTGTCATATAATATACAGTATAATACACACCATTTTCTATCAATGTATTGTTACTGTGAATTGTCAGGATTTGGCCAGGGTTGTTCCAGTTGTTGGTCACTAGATGCCCCCATTGTGCTTTTTGTCCTTATGTTTTTCCCTTGTTCCCCATTATTATTTGCACCTGTGTCTCGTTTCCCCTGAGTGTATTTAAACCCTTAGTTTCCCTCTGTTCTGTGCTCTGTGTTTGTATGTTAGCACCCTGCCCTAGTGTTCTGTGTGCTCTTGTCGATTCCGGGTGACGTTCTTGTGGTATTCTGTTTTTTGTTTTTGTTTATTTTTGGTGAGTTTCTTTTGAGTTCTTTTGTGTTTTACCTACCACCTTTTGGATTTGCCATTTTTGTATTTTAGGATTTTTTCTTTATTAAATACACCGTCTTAAGTAGTGCTGTGTCTGCCTCATCTTCTGGGTTCTGCTGTCTATTCGTGGCTCAGTTGGTTAAGTGACTGTTTCTCACTCCGGAGACCCAGGTTCGAAACCGGGTCCTGACATGAATTCCCTCAGAAGTTGTTGTCCAATGATTTTTTGGCTATGCACATTTTTGTAAATACTGTAGGTTACATATTTTTTTTAATGTAACTGTTTTGAATAAAACTGATTATTCTCTTTGAAACTGTTCAGTATTTTTTTGTTAGAAAAAAATATCAGAAAATAGCTTTAAACAGTGCAGCTTAGGTGTCACGTAGCTAGGAGTGGTGGGTGCGAAGTCAGGCGCAGAGAGCAGAGGTTCAGGGAAATCCGTATTTATTCCAGTAAGGAAAGGTCACGCCAAAACAACAGGCAACAAATAAAGACCGACCCAAAACAGGACACTAAACAGTCCAAACAATAACCAAACACAACCATCCACAAACAGAACCGAGAATAAGCCCACACAAAAGCAGGCGGGCATGGAAGGCTTAAATATCCCTGAACCAAACCCCAAACAAGGAACAGGTGAAACCAATACAGACATAACCAACAGAAAAGGAAGGGAATCGGTGGCATCTAGTAGACCGGTGACGCCGAGCGCATCCCGAACAGGAAGAGTAGCCACCTTCGGTGGAAGTCGTGACATTAGGTGTGTCAAATTGCAAAATTTCCCCTGTGGGCCACGTTCGGTCTTTACCGCACTTAAAATGTATTAACATTTTACTGCCGTGTGAAAAATCAGGGTCACATAGAGGGATTCTTGGTAACAATCTACTTTGAAACAAAAGTATACACCACACACACATGGTCATGTATTTTTTTTAAGACACCTGTACAATACCAGATAAAGAATTGAAATGTATTCCATTTTGAGTTTGCATCCTAATTTTAGACTTTATATACTTCACAGAAGCCTGAAATATAACAAAACTGTTTGACATAGAAACACCTGATTTTTCATCCTTAAACAAAACAAAAAGACAAAACACCCATGAGGCAAAATAGGGCACTTTTGGTCATTGACTGCAGGAAAGGGCCTGTACAGCACAAGCTGAAAGTTGCAGCTGCCAATTACATATGTGGTAGTACAAGGCAACAAAAGAACATCAGGCTAGGATGCTATGGGACAGCAAGGATGAGAGGGTTCGCCAGGAAGAGATCGAGGGGGTATGAAAAGCTGAAGAAGAAAGCAGGCATGTTAGAGGGGGTCTGAAAGGAGAACGAAGAAAACAAAACATACTCTCAGAATGACCTTCTTGATCCAAATCAGTCAGGTTTCAAGACTAGTCATTCAACTGAGACTGCTCTTCTCTGCATCACGGAGGCGCTCTGCACTGCTAAAGCTAACTCTCTCTCCTCTGCTCTCATCCTTCTAGACCTATCGGCTGCCTTCGATACTGTGAACCATCAGATCCTCCTCTCCACCCTCTCCGAGTTGGGCATCTCCGGCGCGGCCCACGCTTGGATTGCGTCCTACCTGACAGGTCGCTCCTACCAGGTGGCGTGGCGAGAATCTGTCGCTCACGCGCTCTCACCACTGGTGTCCCCCAGGGCTCTGTTCTAGGCCCTCTCCTATTCTCGCTATACACCAAGTCACTTGGCTCTGTCATAACCTCACATGGTCTCTCCTATCATTGCTATGCAGACGACACACAATTAATCTTCTCCTTTCCCCCTTCTGATGACCAGGTGGCAAATCGCATCTCTGCATGTCTGGCAGACATATCAGTGTGGATGACGGATCACCACCTCAAGCTGAACCTCGGCAAGACGGAGCTGCTCTTCCTCCCGGGGAAGGACTGCCCATTCCATGATCTCGCCATCACGGTTGACAACTCCATTGTGTCCTCCTCCCAGAGCGCTAAGAACCTTGGCGTGATCCTGGACAACACCCTGTCGTTCTCAACTAACATCAAGGCGGTGGCCCGTTCCTGTAGGTTCATGCTCTACAACATCCGCAGAGTACGACCCTGCCTCACACAGAAAGCGGCGCAGGTCCTAATCCAGGCACTTGTCATCTCCCGTCTGGATTACTGCAACTCGCTGTTGGCTGGGCTCCCTGCCTGTGCCATTAAACCCCTACAACTCATCCAGAACGCCGCAGCCCGTCTGGTGTTCAACCTTCCCAAGTTCTCTCACGTCACCCCGCTCCTCCGCTCTCTCCACTGGCTTCCAGTTGAAGCTCGCATCCGCTACAAGACCATGGTGCTTGCCTACGGAGCTGTGAGGGGAACGGCACCGCAGTACCTCCAGGCTCTGATCAGGCCCTACACCCAAACAAGGGCACTGCGTTCATCCACCTCTGGCCTGCTCGCCTCCCTACCACTGAGGAAGTACAGTTCCCGCTCAGCCCAGTCAAAACTGTTCGCTGCTCTGGCCCCCCAATGGTGTAACAAACTCCCTCATGACGCCAGGACAGTGGAGTCAATCACCACCTTCCGGAGACACCTGAAACCCCACCTCTTTAAGGAATACCTAGGATAGGATAAATTAATCCTTCTCACCCCCCCCCCTTAAATTATTTAGATGCACTATTGTAAAGTGGCTGTTCCACTGGATGTCATAAGGTGAATTCACCAATTTGTAAGTCGCTCTGGATAAGAGCGTCTGCCAAAGACTTGAATGTAATGTAATGTAATGCAGCATTGACGGTCCCCATGAACACAGTGCTTCCATCATTCTTAAATGGAAGACGTTGGGAACCACCTAGACTCTTCCTAGAGCTGGCCACCCAGCCAAACTGAGCAATCGGGGGAGAAGGGCCTTGGTCAGGGAGTTGACCAAGAACCTGATGGTCACTCTGACAGAGCTCTAGAGTTCCTCTGTGGAGATGGAAAACCTTCCAGAAGGACAACCATCTCCGGCAGCACTCCACCAATCAGGCCTTTATGGTAGAGTGGCCAGACGGAAGCCACACCTCAGTAAAAGGCACTTGACAGCTCGCTTGGAGTTTGACAAAAGGCACCTAAAGGACTCGGACCATGAGAAACAAGATTGGTCTCTGGTCTGATGAAACCAAAATTGAACTCTTTGGCCTGATGCCAAGCATCAAGTCCGGAGGAAAACTGGCACCATGCCTACAGTGAAGCATGGTGGTGGCAGCATCATGCTGTGAGGATATTTTTCAGTGGCAGGGACTGGGAGACTAGTGAGGGTTGAGGGAAAAATGAATGGAGCAAAGTACAGAGAGATTCTTGACGAAAACCTGCTCCAGATCACTCAGGACCTCAGAATGGGGCAACGGTTCACCTTCCAATAGGACAATTTTATTTTTTATTTTATTTTACCTTTATTTAACTAGGCAAGTCAATTAAGAACAAATTCTTATTTTCAATGACGGCCTAGGAACAGTGGGTTAACTGCCTGTTCAGGGGCAGAACGACAGATTTGTACCTTGTCAGCTCGGGGGTTTGAACAATGACCCTAAGCACACATCCTAGACAATGCAGGAGTGGCTTCGGGACAAGTTTCTGAATGTCCTTGAGTGGCCCAGACAGAGCCCGGACTTGAACCCAATCAAACATCTCTGGAGAGACCTGAAAATAGCTGTGCAGCAACTCTCCCCATACAACCCGACAGAGCTTAAGAGTATCTGCAGAGAAGAATGGGAGAAGCTCCCCAAATACAGGCTTGTAGCGTCATACCCAATAAGACAGTAATCGCTTCCAAAGACGCTTCAACAAAGTACTGAGTAAAGGGTCTGAATACCTATCACATTTACATATTTCAGTTTTTTATTTTTAATACATTTACAAAAAATTCTAAAACCTGTTCTTGCTTTGTCATTATGGGGTATTGTGTGTAGATTGATAAGGGGGGAAACTATTTAATCAATTTTAGAAACAGGCTGTAACAACAAAATGTGGAAAAAGTCAAGGGGTCTGAATACTTTTCGAATGCTCTGTATATATATAGTGCATATTTTATGTGTGTTTACTGTCTGTATATTCTGTTTACTGTGGCAGCACCATTTCACAGAGTCAAATTCCTGTACATGCAAATGTGTTTGGTGAATAAAGGTGATTCCTTGAAGGAGGAAGAAGTAGCGATTGCAGTGCCATCCGGCTCACAGAAGGCACAGAGTGGAGAGTACCTGTCAGGTGAGCCAACAGCGATGACACACATTGTATTTGAGATATTATACTTCCTTGCAGTCAACATTTGCTAGAAATAGTCCTCTGTCCAGTGCGTTTAGAATTGTCCATGCTCCCTGACTGCCTAGGTTTTGTTAGACTTGTATCAAGCTGGACAGAGTGAAGAGACTGAATGTAGGTCCATTATCATTTCAACACAGTTTAGATTTGGTTTGAGTCCTTTCAATGTCATTTAGAATAATAATAAAACAAATCAGAAGATAAAATAAATTATTCTGGGCCAGATTGAATGGGCTCGTGGGCCAGATTGAATGGGCTCGTGGGCCAGATTGAATGGGCTCGTGGGCCGGATTGAATGGGCTCGTGGGCCGGATTGAATGGGCTCGTGGGCCAGATTGAATGGGCTCGTGGGCCGGATTGAATGGGCTCGTGGGCCGGATTGAATGAGCTCGTGGGCCGGATTGAATGGGCTCGTGGGCCGGATTGAATGAGCTCGTGGGCCGGATTGAATGAGCTCGTGGGCCGGATTGAATGAGCTCGTGGGCCGGATTGAATGAGCTCGTGGGCCAGATTGAATGAGCTCGTGGGCCGGATTGAATGGGCTCGTGGGCCGGATTGAATGAGCTCGTGGGCCGGATTGAATGAGCTCGTGGGCCGGATTGAATGAGCTCGTGGGCCGGATTGAATGGGCTCGTGGGCCGCATTCATCTGTGGTGTATCCAATCTATACTAGCCTAAACTAGACCTAGGAAAAACAAGATTACAATAAAGGATGACTGTGGTATCATATTATGGAGAGTTGACGTTGATGGAAATGTAGCTGTGACCTCAAGGGGTGATGTTGATGTTACCAGGAATTATGATGCTCAAACTGTACCTTAAACAAAGTCTGATGTAAAGTTTATACAAATTCTTATTTACATATGATTTGGTTTTTCTCAATGAATGATATTGTCACTATATATGACAGTTAGGCTCCTTACTGGCACCCCGGGATGTAGCACATTCACACCATTAGTAAGTCTCAAATCATTTAAGTATGCATGACACTGTGCATTTATTCCTTCTATCACTATTTTGTGTTCATGGATGCCAAGGGAAGCCAGGCTTCCCCCAAAATAAAATAAAAATGTATCTCACAGGAGAAAGCATCCTAGCGAGCAAAACAGCGCCCTCTGTCTCTCTACGTGTCTATCTTATTCTGTCTGGTCCAAAGGAGTACGACATTGTTGCTATCCATAGCATTGAAGGCAAGTGAAGCCAACGTGCATCTGGCCTCCCTTGACCATAAAAGTATAAAACAAGCATTGAGCTAAGCGAGCTCAACTGTGAGTGGTCCTGGCCCACCAAAAAAAAGTGTCAAGTGTAACGGATGTAAAACGGCTAGCTTAGTTAGCGGTGCACGCTAAATAGCGTCTCAATCGGTGACGTCACTTGCTCTGAGACCTTGAAGTAGTGGTTCCCTTTGTTGTTTGTAGTGGTTCCCCCTTGGAATTGGCTTTTTTCTAAGTAACCATTAGGGTGAGTCAACATGTTTTTCTACTTTTACTCACACAGAAATCAGAATCATTGGCAGCCACAACATATTTAGTTTACATTGATTGGATAAAATTGTTTTGGTATATTTTAGTTGACACTGTATTAGACTCCGCAGAGGTTATTTGATGATGTTCAAATGTTGAAGTTTTGCTGGAATAGTGGAGGCAGCTCCCGTTTTACATTTTGAGCCCTTTTTTCTCCCCAATTTTGTGGTAATCCATTGGTAGTCACAGTCTTATCTCATCGCTGCAACTCCCGTACGGACTCAGGAGAGGCGAAAGCCGAGAGCCGTGCTTCCTCCGAAACACAACACAACCCAACCAAGCCGCACTGCTTCTTGACACAATGCCCACTTAACCCGGAAGCCAGCCGCACCAATGTGTAGGAGGAAACACCGTACACCTGACAACCTTGTCAGCGTGCACTGCGCCCGGCCAGCCACACAAGGACATCCCTGCCGGCCAAATTGTGGTCCGCCACAGCCGGCTGCAACAGAAGCTGGACTCAAACCCCAGAATCTCTAGTGACACAACTAGCACTGCATTCTTAGACCACTGTGCCGCTCAGGAGGCAGCTCCTGTTTTCTTGGCGACTTGTGCTAACTCTCTGTGGTCTGAAAATGTCGTAAACATTAACTTGCTTGACCATGCTGCAGGTCATATAACGGTACACGCAATATGCTTTGTGGACTTCATTGGACAGAGCTATCTGGTTTTGTGATAAAACAAAGGTGTGGTTGAGTTTATTCTGCCACTTTGTCTTATTGTCCCGGCCTTTATATAACGGTCGCAAGGACAATTAATTAACAGGTTATAGAGCAAACAAGCAATTATCACAACATATGTTGAAATATGTCTTTCTTTTGTTTGGGGGGGGGGCTTCACCAGTGATTTTACCCACGTACTGGTACTGATAAGTAAACAGTTCACTGTTAGTCTACACCTGTTGTTTACGAAGCATGTGACAAATACATTATGATTTGATTTTGACGTGGAGTTTTCTGTGTCTCCCTTCAACTGCCATGTGGTGGCACCAAACTCTTCCTCTAAATGAGGATTTCTTGTGGCAGTGGAACGTCCATCCAAACTGTTCACCAGTCTTCCTCATTATTGTGCAGATAAATAAAGATGTTTGTGAAAACACTTTGAGCATATTCACTGTCACATATGTATGTCCAATAATTCAAGGTTAATTTGTTTCATACGGCTAATTTAGGGTACATTCTTAAAGAACTGCTATACATTTTGCCCTCTATAATTATTAAAAACAGTTCAGACTTTGAGCCTTCATTAGGAACATGCACCTTGGCTGGACTGCAAATAGCGACAGACTGGATGCTTCTATTTTGCATGAGTCGGTTAGAAACTAGAAACCATTCTACATTTTAAGTTAATTGTAATGATGTGGAAACAACATTGCATCAAAACACATTAATTTCACATGTGAAGTGTTCCACAAACACTTGTTTTCACATGAAAATTCACATGTGAGTTGTTCTATAGATTCATGTATACATGACAACACATTCAAGCCAGATAGATGCCTCCCCCGCCCCCGTCCATCTGATTTAAACAGAAACAACAGGGGAGGCATGCGAGAGAACACAACGTCACAATCATAAAAAATACATTCTCTGGGTGTTGGAAAACGCAAGGCCTTCAAAACACAACAGTCTGTTACCACAGCAACGGCTCAGCTGGAAGCTGACTGGATCCAGGGTCATCAACCAGGGGGTGAGAGATTGTGGACAGGGGATGTCGAGATTCTCCAGCCTCTATCCTGATCCAAGCTCTGAATCATCCCACAGCTTGTTTGTTGAACTTTGTGTGTGTGTGTGTGTGTGTGTGTGTGTGTGTGTGTGTGTGTGTGTGTGTGTGTGTGTGTGTGTGTGTGTGTGTGTGTGTGTGTGTGTGTGTGTGTGTGTGTGTGTGTGTGTGTGTGTGTGTGTGTGTGTGTGTGTGTGTGTGTGTGTGTGGTGATTCATCTAGGAGAATTTTGACCTTGAAAGGAAAACAATGAATGTCTCCCAATGAGATAAATGTTGGCTGGCGTTTGGCCCTTCAGTCTTTGTTATGGATCCCTCGGCTGTTTCTCAAATACTCTTTCAGCAAGTTATAGGGTAGTCAATGAGACTAACTATACTCTGACTATGGCCACATGAGTAGAACTGTCAGGATATATTTCACATGTTTGAGGAATCTGTGTGATTTGGATCGACCACATTGTTTGTATCTACCTCTGGATGAGAAGCCTGAATCCTGTCCCTTCCGCCTCCCCTCCTCTCCTGTGCTGTCAACGCTTGGCTCTGGTCTCCATTACAGCCCTTGAATGTATCAGCTTCAGCTAATATTAGAAGAAGAAAAACAACAAAGGAAAGGAAAATAAAATAAGCCTTTTTTTCTTTCAGGGGGCTCGTCAGTCTGACCCAAAAGTTTAGCACATTTCGTGACGTGCCTAGGAACCTCGCCATGTGCCGGGGGCTGTGACCTCACGTGGGCTTGCCGATCTAAGGCATGTGTGGCGAAGGTTTTGGGATCCACACCCCCTACTGTTTCACGGGATACACCCAAGCACAAAAAAAGGCGGGAGGGAAATTAGAGAGTGATTCCCCGGCTATGCCGGCATTCTGACAGCTCTTGCTCCTTCATGCTTCTTCTCCCTCCATAGTATCTGTGCAGTGTCATTCAGTTAGATGGGTGTTGTGAGCATGGAGGCAAGGAGTGGCCAAGGCTCTTCCTGATGGTTGCAGTCTGCTCTTCCTCTGAGAACAGGATGTGTGGAGTGGTCTAGTGTAGTGTGTAACATTAGTGTAGATATCTTATATCTCAAACAACATTTTTACCTGACAGCAGAATCACTCCGTGCCAATGTGCACATCCTACATTATATTGGCAATGAGTAGTGAACAGGCTTTGACCTGTGTCAAGTAGCTTTCTATATCAGTTTGTTTTTCACATTCACGCATCTACTAAGAACACATCAACAGCAGTACCATTAACAACAACATTTTTTCTAAAGGTAGATAGATAGATTGGACTCCCTAAGGGCTGATTCGATGGACATGCCCTCCTGTGTTCTGAGGATGCCGTTGTCCAGGCTGTTCTCATAGACTAGACATAACATAGTAAACAGAAATCCGGGACACTCAAATTAGAAATATATGTTACGTTTGGTATGTTTACATAAGACTGGATGGCAAAAATGAAAGGTTGCGTGAACGAATCTCGTCACGGACAACTTTAATTTAGCTAATTAGTGACTTTGCAACTACTTATTACTTTTTAGCTACTTTGCAGCTACATAGCATGTTAGCTAACCCTTCCCCGAAACTTAACCCTTTAACCTAACTCCTAACCTTAACCCTAACGTATAACCCTTAATGCTAACCCCTAGCCTAGCTAACGTTAGCATTAGCCACCTAGCTAACGTTAGCATTAGCCACCTAGCTAATGTTAACCACAACAAATTGCAATTTGTAACAGCATACAAATTGCAATTCGTAACATAGCATAAAAATTGTAATTTGTAACATATCATACATATTCTAATTCGTAACATATCATACATATTGTAATTTGTATCATATCCTACAAAATGGATGATGGACAACCACAAATGAATACATATCACACCAAACGTAACATATCATACTAATTTGAGTGTCCAGGATTTTCATTTACTATGTTATATCTCCCCCTTAGTCCAGGTTGCAGGCCTTTGTCAATTTGTTCCTATTGGACATATCCCAAGACCAGTGACGAATGGTATCTGTGGAAGAAATATGACTGGCTTTAAGGGTAGAGAGAGAGAGAGATCATGTGATTAGTGATATCTACCATGCCAACTTGTTTCTTACTGTAGTTCTGAGCTTGTAGCTTCTCTCTCTGTCTCTCTAGCTCCCCCTCTCGCTCGCTCTCTCTCTCTCTCTCTCTCTCTCTCCTCCTATCTCACTGAGCTCCAGACCCACTGCCCATCAGCAACGTCTATCTCTTTCTCTAATGGAAAAGGTGACTCCTCTGAACAGAGAGAACAGAGCCACAGGGGTTCTGCTCTTGCCCTTCTCAATATAGAGAATCATCTCTATTACAAAATGGTCTGTGATGATTTAAAACCAGCCCAGGGTGGAAACATTAGAGAATAATGCTTCTGATGATGAGGATCCCGGCCTCTGCCTGTTTTCATATGTCAGCTTTTATTTAAAGCCATTGTGGGGTTTAATTGTGAGCCATTGAGGAGGATTGATGGGTGCTGCATCAGTAATCCTTTCCCAGTTCATACCTGAAGATGCCAAGGACTGGGAAAGGAGCAGTAGAAATTACATCACACATGGTTTCATGAAATTAACTTGAAGAAATAAAATGCTAAATAGCTAAGCCATTATTAATTGCTGTTGTTGTGGTTTGGAAATCTTGTTTGTACCAAGAGATAATTTGATATTTCATCAAGAACCTGTGCACACTTTTATGGTTAAAGTGTACAGCAATTTCCAACCATTTATTAACATACAACATCACCAGTTTGCAATAAAAGGGAAGGGAGAGGACACATGAATAGTCTGGTCTGGTGTCTTCTTTGTGAACATGGAAGAACTTGAGCGTTAGTTAGCATGTTAAAGAACAGCAGAATGGCTGATAGAATATTCCTGTGGTGTTATGGACCATATGGAGGCATGTCCTGTTTTCAGTCTGAACTGGGGTTTACCATCAAAGTGGTCATAGTCATTTTAATATGTCTGAGTGCATTCTATAGGATTTCTCCCCTATGAAGACCCTGCTGTGTTGGAAGTGGTGCGGGGCTCACCACAGACACAGGCTAATAGGACCATGATGTGCCCCTGATCCTTACTGCTATATTGAAGCTGTCTCCTGTCCTGTTACCCGACCACGCTATGCTGCTGAGGGGAGAGAGAGAGACCTGGAAACAGCAGTCAGACCTGTGGAATCTCACAGAGGAACTGAAACTCATAAACATGCCCCCTCCACCTCCCATCACTGGCTCTTTGTAAAGAATCGGAACACTCAGTGAGGGTCTGCGTATCACTCTGCCCTCCTGTGTAGCTCAGTTGGTAGAGCATGGTGCTTTCAGGGGACCAGTACACAGAAAAGTATGAAAATTTATGCACTCACTACTGTACATTGCTCTGGAAAAGAGCATATGCTGAATGACTAAAATTATGTTTGACTCTGCTGCAGACTCAAGTACCTTTCTGGAAGGTGTTCTCTTCTCATCCACACCCTCTGTGATGTCAGGTCACCACTCTGGCGGCAGTCAACATCAACAACCTGTGAAAAGGCTAATTGAAAAGATGCCTCCCTTTTATTGTCCCGCAGGACTCATGCTAAGCTGAGCTGAACTGGGTTTAAGAAAAAGCCCTTGTGAAGTGATTGATGTTGTGCGGATGATGTCTCAACTCATAAATTAGCTCTCTCCCGTGAATCTGGTCTCCTCTCTTCTCTGTGTCTTTTAAAGAGAGGAATTCCTGGGTATTTGGCGAACAGGCAGCTAGCGTTAAATCACAAAGATGGATGACTGCCTGGCCAGTCTGATTTTTCCTTGCCTGTGTTTTCACTTCAGGCATGTGTCAACAAAAGCAGCCATGCAAAAGACTTCCCTTTGATTCGGGAGGCTGGCAAGCAGTGTGTTGCCGTAGCGATAGTAGATCGTGGAGTATCTGAGGCTATTGTCACATAGCAGTATAATCTATACCACAGGAGGTTGGTGGCACCTTAATTGGGAGAACGGGCTTGTGGTAATGGTGGGAGCGGAATAGGTGGAATGGTATCATGTACATTAAACACATGGTTTCCATGGTTTCCATGTGTTTGATGTCATTCCATTTGTTCCGGTCATTATTATGAGCCGTCCTCCCCTCAGCAGCCTCCTGTGATCTATACATTCTGTATCAGCTGGCTGGGAACTACGGCGTTAAACTATACCCAGTATCTTTGTGTTTCGTCGACACACTTCATTTCAGTTAGTTAAAACCACTTCTGGTCTCTACAACTGGTTTGTGCTTTAATGACTTTCCTATTTCAGCTACAGACATCTCTCCATGCTGACCTCAGAGCCATATAAACACTCAACTGGTGGACCTGTGATATGGTCTGAACTATACAGTATGTGCGTGATCTAACAACATAACCACTCCTACAGCAGGGCATGGGCTATAGTGAGGATATTTTGAGTTAGCTAGTGAATGTGATGAAGCTGGAACTGCTTGAGTGGACAGGTGAGTTCTCCATTCTGATAAAACTGAAATATAAGTGTTTCTATTTCCAGAGTCTAAGGTAATCAAGTTTCATAGGACTCTAGTATTTAAAGGACTTTGCGCAAAGGCACCCTGGTATAGTATTTCTGTCAGTCAAACATGGGGCAGACACAGACGACAGCTTTTTCAGCCACCTCAATAGAGTAGAGAAATCACCTCTGAAGTGAGACAGCTGGAATAGTGATTACATTTACAGAATGTTGTGTGTGTGATTTTATTGAGAAAGTTGATGATTGCTTCTTCATAATTAAGTTGTCACCAAAATATCACTCCAAAATACACCATAGCCCTACACCACAGTGTTGATGTCAAAACATGTTTTTTCCCGTTCTGGAAAATGAATCAGTTTTTCTTTAAGAGGCCTGGTTGTGTGAGTGAGTGAGTGAGTGAGTGAGTGAGTGAGTGAGTGAGTGAGTTAGAGGTGGTGGTACTGCATTATGCTACAGGGCTGGATAAAGCAGTGAGCACCACAGAAACATATGGTGTTTGTTTAGAGTGGGGAGGGAGGTTCCCTCAGCTTTGTTCTCCTTAAATACAGCTGAATGTCAGGTGATGTGTCGAGTCTCTAGAATGTTTGACTGTGAGAAGAGGAATGAAAAGGCAGTGATCATGTGTGAACTGACTATCCATACCTTTGATTCTCAGAATTCTACATTTCTATGACGTCATCACAAACACACATTGATAAGGCCTTTAGGGGTGCTAGTCATCACAAACATACACTGTTGACAACTTTTTATGCAGTGTTTTAAATGATTTTTTTCTCCCCTTTTTTTCTCCCCAATTTCGTGGTATCCAATTGGTAGTTACAGTCTTGTCTCATCGCTGCAACTCCCGTACGGACTCGGGAGAGGCGAAGGTCGAGAGCCATGCGTCCTCCGAAACACAACCCAACCAAGCCGCACTGCTTCTTGATACAATGCCCATCCAACCTGGAAGCCTATGCAGTTGCACAGTAACCAGGTTTACTGGTGATGCCATCAAAGTCACAAGCATTGTTGTTGCACTACAGATTTGAATGCATTTCTTCAACAAAACCTGCAGATGCTTCAGGACTGGCATTGAGAACTGTTGCTTTAGATCATGTACACTGAAAGCACAAAGTCTGTTGTTGGCCACCATCCAAAAGACATACAACAGGTGGAATTACTCTTTATGGCATTTTTGCTAGTTATTAATCCCCTGTGTGTCTAATGCCTTAAACTCATTATCAAGAGCATCATGTATTTAATAGCCATGAGCCATAAGTAAGGTCTCTGCCACACTTCACTGGTGGTTCCAATAACCATGTTTATGGTGCCTGGAATTGAGACTTGTTTTATAGCCATTATAGTGCTGATCTGGTCTTAGAGTATCTCTATAATAGTTGTGATGAAGACACCAAGCGCTCATAGATTTATTTTAATGTTATTTTTTATTTCATCGTTATTTAACCAGGTAGGCCAGTTGAGAACAAGTTCTCATTTAAATCTGTGACCTGGCCAAGATAAAGCAAAGCAGTTCGACACATACAACAACACAGAGTAACACATGGAATAAACAAACATACAGTGAGTCACACAATAGAAAAGTCTATATACAGTGTGTGCAGATGAGGTAAGACAAGGGAGGTACGGCAATAAATAGGCCGTAGTGGTGAAATGATGACAATATAGCAATTAAACACTGGAGTGATTGATGTGCAGAAGATGAATGTGCAAGTAGAGATACTGGGGTGCAAAGGTATGCAACCATATTACATAGAACCGTATGCAACCATATTACATAGAACCGTATGCAACCATATAGGTATGTAACCATATTACATAGAACCGTATGCAAACATATTACATAGAACTGTATGCAACCATATTACATAGAACCGTATGCAACCATATTACATAGAACCGTATGCAACCATATTACATAGAACCGTATGCAACCATATTACATAGAATCGTATGCAACCATATTACATAGAACCGTATGCAACCATATTACATAGAACCGTATGCAACTATATTACATAGAACTGTATGCAACCATATAGGTATGCAACCATATTACATAGAACCGTATGCAACCATATTACATAGAACTGTATGCAACCATATAGGTATGCAACCATATTACATAGAACCGTATGCAACCATATTACATAGAACCGTATGCAACCATATAGATATGTAACCATATTACATAGAACCGTATGCAACCATATTACATAGAACCGTATGCAACCATATAGGTATGTAACCATATTACATAGAACTGTATGCAACCATATTACATAGAACCGTATGCAACCATATTACATAGAACCGTATGCAACCATATTACATAGAACCGTATGCAAACATATTACATAGAACCGTATGCAACCATATTACATAGAACCGTATGCAACCATATTACATAGAACCGTATGCAACCATATTACATAGAACCGTATGCAACCATATAGATATGCATTACATAGAACCGTATGCAACATATTACATAGAACCGTATGCAACCATATAGATATGCAGCCATATTGCAACCATATTACATAGAACCGTATGCAACCATATGAACCGTAAACCATATTACATAGAACCGTATGCAACCATATTACATAGAACCGTATGCAACCATATTACATAGAACCGTATGCAACCATATAGATATATGAACCGTAAACCATATTACATAGATAGAACCGTATGCAACCATATAGATATGCAGCCATATTGCATAGAACCGTATGCAACCATATTACATAGAACCGTATGCAACCATATTACATAGAACCGTATGCAACCATATTACATAGAACCGTATGCAACCATATAGCAACCATATTACATAGAACCGTATGCAACCATATTACATAGAACCATATGCAACCATATTACATAGAACCGTATGCAACCATATTACATAGAACCGTATGCAACCATATTACATAGAACCGTATGCAACCATATTACATAGAACCGTATGCAACCATATAGATGCAACCATATTACATAGAACCGTATGCAACCATATTACATAGAACCGTATGCAACCATATTACATAGAACCGTATGAACATACAACCATATTACATAGAACCGTATGCAACCATATTACATAGAACCGTATGCAACCATATTACATAGAACCGTATGCAACCATATTACATAGAACCGTATGCAACCATATTACATAGAACCGTATGCAACCATATATGCAACCATATTACATAGAACCGTATGCAACCATATTAGAACCGTATAGAACCATATAGTATGCAACCATATTACATAGGTATGCAACCATATTACATAGAACTGTATCATAAAGAACCATGCAACCATATTACATAGAACCGTATGTCAAGCCATATTTATGCTGCAGAAGTTTATGCAACTGGAGTACTTCTCCTGTATTACATAGAACCGTATGCAACCATATTACATAGAACCGTATGCAACTACACATATGACTCCTTGCTGTCCCCAGTCCACCTGGCCGTGCTGCTGCTCCAGTTTCAACTGTTCTGCCTTCTTATATTATGCTGGTCATTTATGAACATCTTGGCCATGTTCTGTTATAATCTCTACCCGCACAGCCAGAAGAGGACTGGCCATTACCTGGTTCCTCTCTATAGAACCTAGCCATGCTACACCTGCATTGCTTGCTGTTTGGGGTTTTAGGCTGGGTTTCTGTACAGCACTTTGAGATATCAGCTGATGTACCATATAAATAAATTTGAGAACCTGTATGCAACCATATTACAAACATAGAACCGTATGCAACCATATAGAACCGTATGCAACCATATTACATAGAACCGTATGCAACCATATTACATAGAACCGTATGCAACCATATTACATAGAACCGTATGCAACCATATTACATAGAACCGTATGCAACCATATTACATAGAACCGTATGCAACCATATGACATAGATGCATATTACATAGAACCGTATGCAACCATATTACATACCATATTACATAGAACCGTATGCAACCATATAGGTATGCAACCATATTACATAGAACCGTATGCAACCATATTACATAGAACCGTATGCAACCATATACTGTATAACCATATTACATAGAACCGTATGCAACCATATAGATATATAACCATATTACATAGAACCGTATGCAACCATATTACATAGAACCGTATGCAACCATATTACATAGAACCGTATGCAACCATATAGATATGCCCGTATGCAACCATATTACATAGAACCGTATGCAACCATATTACATAGAACCGTATGCAACCGTATTACATAGAACCGTATGCAACCATATTACATAGAACCGTATGCAACCATATTACATAGAACCGTATGCAACCATATTACATAGAACCGTATGCAACCATATTACATAGAACCGTATGCAACCATATAGGTATGCAACCATATTACATAGAACCGTATGCAGCCATATTACATAGAACCAACCATATTACATAGTATGCAACCATATTACATAGAACCGTATGCAACCATATTACATAGAACCGTATGCAACCATATTACATAGAACCGTATACAACCATATTACATAGAACCGTATGTAACCATATTACATAGAACCGTATGCAACCATATTACATAGAACCGTATACAACCATATTACATAGAACCGTATGCAACCATATTACATAGAACCGTATGCAACCATATTACATAGAACCGTATGCAACCATATTACATAGAACCGTATGCAACCATATAGATATGTAACCATATTACATAGAACCGTATACAACCATATTACATAGAACCGTATACAACCATATTACATAGAACCGTATGTAACCATATTACATAGAACCATATGCAACCATATTACATAGATCCGTATGCAACCATATTACATAGAACCGTATACAACCATATTACATAGAACCGTATGCAACCATATTACATAGAACCGTATGCAACCATATAGGTATGCAACCATATTACATAGAACCGTATGCAACCATATTACATAGAACTGTATGCAACCATATAGGTATGCAACCATATTACATAGAACCGTATGCAACCATATTACATAGAACCGTATGCAACCATATTACATAGAACCGTATGCAACCATATTACATAGAACCGTATGCAACCATATTACATAGAACCGTATGCAACCATATTACATAGAACCGTATGCAACCATATTACATAGAACCGTATACAACCATATTACATAGAACCGTATGCAACCATATTACATAGAACCGTATGCAACCATATTACATAGAACCGTATGCAACCATATAGATATGTAACCATATTACATAGAACCGTATGCAACCATATTACATAGAACCATATGCAACCATATTACATAGAACCGTATACAACCATATTAGATAGAACCGTATGCAACCATATAGATATGTAACCATATTACATAGAACCTTATGTAACCATATTACATGGAACGGTATGCAACCATATTACATAGAACCGTATACAACCATATTACATAGAACATACAACCATATTACATAGAACCGTATGCAACCATATTACATAGAACCGTATGCAACCATATTACATAGAACCGTATGCAACCATATAGATATGTAGCCATATTACATAGAACCGTATGCAACCATATTACATAGAACATAACCATATTACATAGAACCGTATGCAACCATATATAACATATTACATAGAACCGTATGCAACCATATTACATAGAACCATATGCAACCATATTACATAGAACCGTATGCAACCATATAGATATGCAGCCATATTACATAGAACTGGATGCAACCATATAGATATGCAGCCATATTACATAGAACCGTATGCAACCATATTACATAGAACCGTATGCAACCATATTACATAGAACCGTATGCAACCATATAGGTATGCATATTACATAGAACCGTATGCAACCATATTACATAGAACCGTATGCAACCATATTACATAGAACCGTATGCAACCATATTACATAGATCCGTATGCAACCATATTACATAGAACCGTATACAACCATATTACATAGAACAACAACCATATTACATAGAACCGAACCATATTACATAGAACCGTATGCAACCATATTACATAGAACCGTATGCAACCATATTACATAGAACCGTATTACATAGAACCGTATGCAGCCATATGACATAGAACAGTATGCAACCATATTACATAGAACCGTATGCAACCATATTACATAGAACCGTATGCAACCATATTACATAGAACCGTATGCAACCATATTACATAGAACCGTATGCAACCATATTACATAGAACATAACCATATTACATAGAACCGTATGCAACCATATTACATAGAACCGTATGCAACCATATTACATAGAACCGTATGCAACCATATAGATATGTAACCATATTACATAGAACCGTATGAACCGTAACCATATTACATAGAACCGTATGCAACCATATTACATAGAACCGTATGCAACCATATTACATAGAACCGTATGCAACCATATTACATAGATATTAACCATATTACATAGAACCGTATGCAACCATATTACATAGAACCGTATGCAACCATATAGGTATACATATTACATAGAACCGTATGCAACCATATTACATAGAACCATAAAGTATGCAACCATATTACATAGAACCGTATGCAACCATATTACATAGAACTGTATGCAACCATATAGGTATGCAAACATATTACATAGAACCGTATGCAACCATATTACATAGAACTGTATGCAACCATATAGGTATGCAAACATATTACATAGAACCGTATTTAACCATATTACATAGAACCGTATGCAACCATATATATATGTAACCATATTACATAGAACCGTATGCAACCATATTACATAGAACCATATGCAACCATATTACATAGAACCGTATGCAACCATATTACATAGAACCGTATTCAACCATATTACATAGAACCGTATGCAACCATATTACATAGAATCGTATGCAACCATATTACATAGAACCGTATGCAACCATATAGGTATGCAACCATATTACATAGAACCGTATGCAACCATATTACATAGAACCGTATGCAACCATATTACATAGAACCGTATGCAACCATATTACATAGAACCGTATGCAACCATATTACATAGAACCGTATGCAACCATATAGATATATAACCATATTACATAGAACCGTATGCAACCATATTACGTAGAACCGTATGCAACCATATTACATAGAACCGTATGCAACCATATTACATAGAACCGTATGCAACCATATTACATAGAACCGTATGCAACCATATTACATAGAACCGTATGCAACCATATTACATAGAACCGTATGCAACCATATTACATAGAACCGTATACAACCATATTACATAGAACCGTATGTAACCATATTACATAGAACAAACCATATTACATGGAACCGTATACAACCATATTACATAGAACCGTATGCAACCATATTACATAGAACCGTATGCAACCATATTACATAGAACCGTATGTAACCATATAGGTATGCAACCATATTACATAGAACCGTATGCAACCATATTACATAGAACTGTATCCAACCATATAGGTATGCAACCATATTAACCATATTACATACCAACCGTATGCAACCATATTATGCAACCATATTACATAGAACCGTATACAACCATATTACATAGAACCGTATACAACCATATTACATAGAACCGTATGCAACCATATTACATAGAACCGTATGCAACCATATTACATAGATCCGTATGCAACCATATTACATAGAACCGTATGCAACCATATAGATATGTAACCATATTACATAGAACCGTATACAACCATATTACATAGAACCGTATACCATATTACATAGAACCGTATGTAACCATATTACATAGAACCATATGCAACCATATTACATAGATCCGTATGCAACCATATTACATAGAACCGTATACAACCATATTACATAGAACCGTATGCAACCATATTACATAGAACCGTATGCAACCATATAGGTATGCAACCATATTACATAGAACCGTATGCAACTATATTACATAGAACTGTATGCAACCATATAGGTATGCAACCATATTACATAGAACCGTATGCAACCATATTACATAGAACCGTATGCAACCATATGGGTATGCAACCATATTACATAGAACCGTATGCATCCATATTACATAGAACCGTATGCAACCATATAGATATGTAACCATATTACATAGAACCGTATGCAACCATATTACATAGAACCGTATGCAACCATATTACATAGAACCGTATACAACCATATTACATAGAACCGTATGCAACCATATTACATAGAACCGTATGCAACCATATTACATAGAACCGTATGCAACCATATAGATATGTAACCATATTACATAGAACCGTATGCAACCATATTACATAGAACCATATGCAACCATATTACATAGAACCGTATGCAACCATATTACATAGAACCGTATGCAACCATATAGATATGTAACCATATTACATAGAACCGTATGTAACCATATTACATGGAACCGTATGCAACCATATTACATAGAACCGTATACAACCATATTACATAGAACCGTATACAACCATATTACATAGAACCGTATGCAACCATATTACATAGAACCGTATGCAACCATATTACATAGAACCGTATGCAACCATATAGATATGTAGCCATATTACATAGAACCGTATGCAACCATATTACATAGAACCGTATGCAACCATATTACATAGAACCGTATGCAACCATATTACATAGAACCGTATGCAACCATATTACATAGAACCGTATGCAACCATATAGATATGTAACCATATTACATAGAACCGTATGCAACCATATTACATAGAACCATATGCAACCATATTACATAGAACCATATGCAACCATATAGATATGCAGCCATATTACATAGAACTGTATGCAACCATATAGATATGCAGCCATATTACATAGAACCGTATGCAACCATATTACATAGAACCGTATGCAACCATATTACATAGAACCGTATGCAACCATATAGGTATGCAGCCATATTACATAGAACCGTATACAACCATATTACATAGAACCGTATGCAACCATATTACATAGAACCGTATGCAACCATATTACATAGATCCGTATGCAACCATATTACATAGAACCGTATACAACCATATTACATAGAACCGTATGCAACCATATTACATAGAACCGTATGCAACCATATGACATAGAACCGTATGTAACCATATAGGTATGCAACCATATTACATAGAACCGTATGCAACCATATTACATAGAACCGTATGCAACCATATGGGTATGCAACCATATTACATAGAACCGTATGCAACCATATTACATAGAATCGTAAGCAACCATATTACATAGAACCGTATGCAACCATATTACATAGAACCGTATGCAACCATATTACATAGAACCGTATGCAACCATATAGATATGCAGCCATATTACATAGAACTGTATGCAACCATATAGATATGCAGCCATATTACATAGAACCGTATGCAACCATATAGATATGCAGCCATATTACATAGAACCGTATGCAACCATATAGATATGCAGCCATATTACATAGAACTGTATGCAGCCATATTACATAGAACCGTATGCAACCATATTACATAGAACCGTATGCAACCATATTACATAGAACCGTATGCAACCATATAGGTATGCAGCCATATTACATAGAACCGTATGCAACCATATTACATAGAACCGTATGCAACCATATAGATATGCAACCATATTACATAGACATTATTCCGAGGTAACTGCAAAATGATAACACTGCAATTACTGCTGCTAATTCTGTTTTCAGACCATGTGAAGACTTTCAGATGCCTTGTAAACGTCAGATGTCAGATGCGTTGGTCTTCTTTGACAGTGGGAATCAAGTTGTTCATTTACTACTCTATCAACCTAAGACCCACCGTACCTTATCAGTTTTTCCTCTTGGAGATGCGGTCAGCACCAGCCTGTGCTTCCCCCGCTGGGTCGAACAGGAGGCTACTCCGTCCGCAGAGGTTCGTTTCTACACCCGTTTAGCGTGGGAGTCGAGAGGTCGGGGACTTTTCTTGGAGCAAACATGTTTTGGTTGTGACGGACCACTGGAGCAGCAGTTCTTGGAACAGTCAGGAGAGGATTAGCAGTGCTCTGTCTGTAGAAATAATCTAAACATCAAATATCATTTTCATAATTGCTCACAGCTGCGATGGTTGAAATAGTTGAGGGGTTACTGCATCGTGACATGATGACGGCAGACAGACGTCTCTCTCTGATGTGTTCAGAGAATCCTTGTAATTATACCACAGGTTGGATTATGTCTGGTTTCTGTATTTTACTGCTCTGCTCTTTGGTTTTCTGTCTGAACTGGTTTAGGTCTTGTGTTCAGACGAGACACACATGAGGGGTCCAGAGTGTCTCAATGATCAAATTCGAACAAGGCTGTTATTTGTATGATATCCGGCTCGGAAGGAACATTCTAGCTGAGAGATAAGGGTTTTCCACACTTTCATTTTTCGAACAAACAGCAGTTAGACTGAAAGGTGATGCACTCAGTTATACTCTCTATCACTGCCATCGAGGTTGAACAAACATAATAAAGATGGATTTAAGAATTTGTTACGATCCTTGCACTTAGTGTGCAGCAATCAAGTTAACTTTTTTTTTTCAAACGCTCCACTTAGGTGACTTCCTGTGTCTGCTAAGTAATGTACTATTGCTGCTCACTCTGGGTGAATTAAACCTTTGTTTGAGTGGGTTTGTTTCCTGAAAGGCGTCATTCCCATGATTGTCCATCACATTGAGCTTAAGCCACTTCAGCACACATGACTGGGGAAACGGATTCCTTCTCCTCCAAGAAATAGAAAACATTCTGACAAGTGATGGTGTTTCATTTCCTGGTTTCCTCCGGGGGCCTCAACCCCAGCCAAGTTATGCTCTCACAAGGAATTGCTTCAACTCACAATTGTATATATATATATATATATATATATATATATATATATATATATATATATATATATATTCTTATCAGTGTGTAAGACAGTCATGTTAAAATACATTTTTAAACTGCAGTATGTGTTGGAGTTTCAGAGCAGAGTAGTGATTGAGTCTCTAAAGTTTTACAGCTTGAGCTTTGTCGATCTTTAGTTCCTTTGAGGCATATTCACAGGATATACTCAACCTTTAAGATATACTGTATAAGTAGAGTTCCTGGAATGTACTGAATGTATTCCTCTCTTGGACTACAGACCCTGGACTACAGACCTAGGTCTACAGACGTGGGACTACAGAACTTGGACCACAGATCCTGGACTACAGACCTAGCTCTACAGACGTGGGACTACAGAACTTGGACTACAGACCCTGGACTACAGACCTAGCTCTACAGACGTGGGACTACAGAACTTGGACTACAGACCCTGGACTACAGACCTAGCTCTACAGACGTGGGACTACAGAACTTGGACTACAGATCCTGGACTACAGACCTAGCTCTACAGACGTGGGACTACAGAACTTGGACTACAGACCCTGGACTACAGACCTAGCTCTACAGACGTGGGACTACAGAACTTGGACCACAGATCCTGGACTACAGACCTAGCTCTACAGACGTGGGACTACAGAACTTGGACTACAGACCCTACCATGTCTCAGAGGTTTAATGTACACTCTTAGGGGGAAAGGTATTATTCTGTCCCCATAGAGAACCCTTTGAATAACCCTTTTTGGTCCCAGGTAGAACACTTTTGGGTTCCATCTAGAACCCTCTGTGTAAAGAGTTCTACCTGGAACCAAAAAGGGTTCTTCTATGAGGTCAGCCAATGAACCCTTTTGGAACAAGAGTAGTCTTAATGATTTCAGTACTGTTTGGAATCACTGTTTCTACCTCCCCAAGGCTCTTGCTAATAACTCTTGTTTCTGTGTGGCTCATTTAAGATCTGGTTTGGCAGCAGACCGGTCCATTGTTGTGACTCGAGGGTTGGAGAAAACTTGTTTACAGGTGGTTTGGACTGATTCAACCACTCTCTCCCCCGCTGCTCCAGGTCTTTGTGAGGTTCTGCGCCATCTTCCAGTCTGTTCAGGAGATTTACGAGCGGGTTCCATTTCTACCTCTCCGTTTCTAGACATTTGAATAGGGTCTATATTATCTTATTTTTATGCCAGGGGTCCCAATGGCTCTTGGGTTACACTTGTACCCTTTACCAGGAAACTGGCTTCCTGTTACCTGGCACCTGGCCTCGCTACCTCTCCATCAATGAGTGTCTGAACGAAGGAGACCTATTTTACGAGGGCGGTGGAGGGATCTGGAAGTATGCGTTTGTTTTTAGGAATAGTCCACCGGGCAAGCAGTCCACCACACCCTTCCAGGATCCCAGTGTGTCGACAGATCGTTTATCAGGACGTTTGCTGAAGAGGGTGGTATTTCACTCCTCAATTGCAACAGGAGCATCATCCTCCCTTCGTCTGCTGGGTTTTAAAGTGCGGTCTGGTCATCAAACTTCTCCCGATGACTTTGAGTAGGCCTCACGGGAGGCTGCAGGGAATTTCATCGAGGCAGACTGTGGGGAGGAGAGTAGGAGAAAAGAAGAGGAGAAGAAAAGAGAGCAAAGGAGAGGTCAGGACAGGAGAAGAAACTGAGAGGAAAGGAGAGGTCAGGACAGGAGAAGAAACTGAGAGGAAAGGAGACATAGGAGACTGAGAAGACAGGGGAGAGGAAGGGAAAGGAAAGGAGGCAGAGGAGACAGGAGAGGAGAGAACTGAGAGGAAAGGAGACATAGAAGACTGAGAAGACAGGGGAGAGGAAGGGAAAGGAAAGGAGGCAGAGGAGACAG
Organism: Oncorhynchus masou masou; assembly: GCF_036934945.1. Classification (NCBI taxonomy): domain Eukaryota; kingdom Metazoa; phylum Chordata; class Actinopteri; order Salmoniformes; family Salmonidae; genus Oncorhynchus; species Oncorhynchus masou. The sequence continues at coordinate 12,194,391 of NC_088218.1, read as the reverse complement.
GAGAGGAGAGAACTGAGAGGAGAGGAGACATAGGAGACTGAGAAGACAGGGGAGAGGAAGGGAAAGGAAAGGAGGCAGAGGAGACAGGAGAGGAGAGAACTGAGAGGAGAGGAGACATAGGAGACTGAGAAGACAGGGGAGAGGAAGGGAAAGGAAAGGAGGCAGAGGAGAAAGGAGAGGAGAGAACTGAGAGGAAAGGAGACATAGGAGACTGAGAAGACAGGGGAGAGGAAGGGAAAGGAAAGGAGGCAGAGGAGACAGGAGAGGAGAGAACTGAGAGGAGAGGAGACATAGGAGACTGAGAAGACAGGGGAGAGGAAGGGAAAGGAAAGGAGGCAGAGGAGAAAGGAGAGGAGAGAACTGAGAGGAAAGGAGACATAGGAGACTGAGAAGACAGGGGAGAGGAAGGGAAAGGAAAGGAGGCAGAGGAGAAAGGAGAGGAGAGAACTGAGAGGAGAGAAGACATAGGAGACTGAGAAGACAGGGGAGAGGAAGGGAAAGGAAAGGAGGCAGAGGAGAAAGGAGAGGAGAGAACTGAGAGGAAAGGAGACATAGGAGACTGAGAAGACAGGGGAGAGGAAGGGAAAGGAAAGGAGGCAGAGGAGACAGGAGAGGAGAGAACTGAGAGGAGAGAAGACTGCAAGGAGAGGAGAGGAAAGGTGACTAAGAGGAGAGGAGAAGAGACAGAGAAGAGAGAGCAGCGGAGGGAGGCTGAGACAGCAGTAAGTTCATGCCAGTCTCTCTCTCTGAGCTCACAACATTAGATCATCGCCCATCTCAACCACGAACCCAAACACAGCCACAGTAGTCTCTGTCAGACACAGAGCCATTTTAGGATGTTCCAGTGGTGATTCTGTGGTACCGTCTTTCATCTTGTTGATCCTCAGCTGCTCTGCTACTGGAGTTTGATACACTCAAAGACACATTGATGTGGTGAGGCCCATCAATGTTATGTTACAGTTATCCCAAAGACACATGGATGTGGTGAGGCCCATCAATGTTAGGCTACAGTTATCCCAAAGATGGGTTGCTGTAGTAAGCCAGACATCCTTGTGGTAGAGGCAGTTAGCCCTTACTGACGGTGAAATGGGTGAACTCACCATACAGGGGAAGAGAAGACACCATATGTCCCTTTTCCCACAAATGAAGATACTATTGACTTGTCCACATGGTTTGTTTACAGTCTGAGGCAGAATTATCAACCCTATCAATGACATACAGTGGGGCAAAAAAGTATTTAGTCAGCCACCAATTGTGCAAGTTCTCCCACTTAAAAAGATGAGAGAGGCCTGTAATTTTCATCATAGGTACACTTCAACTATGACAAACAAAATTAGAAAAAAAAATCCAGAAAATCTCATTTTGTTTTGCCCCACTGTAGAGGAATATTTCTGTCATTTCTTTCTGTCATTTCTATTTTGGGCTATATCTGGTACTTCTGCACAATTATTTGCCATGCAGTGTTGTCGTAATGTATTTAAGTCTTATTGGTGACAGAGTGCAAATCAGGTATGATATACAGCAGGCCTGGGCAAAGGATGGCCCGGGGGCCGTATGCAGCCCACGACCTGATCCAATACGGCCAGCAGAATCATGCTCAGATCACATAAAGATTTTGTGATAGTAAAGTTTTGAAAATCGTATTTGTTACACAAATGAAAAGCCCAATGAGTACTCGCCTTTGTGTAATGATTTTATTCCCACGGCTTGTTTGGACGTTCATTTTGAGGGTACATATAAATAACAACTGCACGAGGACAGACACTGACTGACACACACGTCACAGTTACAAATAGTAGCTAGCTAGAAATTGTGCAAAAATGAGTTCTTCAAAGATTTCAAAGAAAAGGAAAGTAGACAATGAATGTAGTGTGTTCCAGTGAGAGTAGACATTGAAATTGAGGTATTGAGGTATCGGGGAAAGCTGTGTGTTTAGTGTGCAAAGAGAGCATCGTTGTCTTGAAAGACTACAACTTGTCCCGACACTCTAGATGAAGCAGAGAAATATAGGAATATGTCTTCTGAGCAGAGGGCAAGTGCATCGAAAGAGTTGCTTTCTTAGTTGCAAAAGCAGCAAGGACTTCATAAAACTGCATTCAGCAAACAATGAGATTGCAAGAGCTAGCTATTTACTGTCCCACAAAATTGCTAAATTGCTAAATTGCTAAATTAAAGAATGTATAAATGACTCTGCAGCAATACTTTGCCCCGACAAGAAAGCTGTTTGAAAATGTTTCCCTGTCAAGACGAACAGTGACACGGCATGTTGAGGACATTGCAGAAAATATGGAACAACAGTTGAAAGACTAGGTACAGGATTTCACCTATTTCTCCTTGGCCCTGGATGAGAGCAGTAATGCATGTGACACGGCGCAGTTGTTGATATTCTTACGAGGCAAAACCCCAGACTTTGAAATTACAGAGGAGCTTGCTTCAGTGCAGTCAATGAAGAGCACAAACACAGTGAAATATTTATTGGAGGAGTTTAATAAGTGTGTGGCAAAGCTGGGACTGAGTTTTGAAAGTTATCCAGTGTGACTGCTGACGGGTGCCCCCCTTTTGAAAAGGAGACAAGATCAAGTAGCTGAGCTGAACCCAGATCAGAAAATTATTTTCCTGCATTGCATTATTCATCAGGAGGTGCTCTGTATATGTGTTCTGAAAATGAGCCATGTTGTGGATACAGTCACTAAAGTGATAAACTTCATAAGAGCAATATCTTTAAACCAGTTTGTCTCACTGTTGGAAGAGACAGAGTCGGGTCATGCAGATCTCCCCTACCACACAGACAGTTTGTCTCACTGTTGGAAGAGACAGAGTCGGGTCATGCAGATCTCCCCTACCACACAGACAGTTTGTCTCACTGTCTCATGCAGATCTCCCCTACCACACAGACAGTTTGTCTCACTGTTGGAAGAGACAGAGTCGGGTCATGCAGATCTCCCCTACCACACAGACAGTTTGTCTCACTGTTGGAAGAGACAGAGTCGGGTCATGCAGATCTCCCCTACCACACAGACAGTTTGTCTCACTGTTGGAAGAGACAGAGTCGGGTCATGCAGATCTCCCCGACCACACAAACGTGACATGGCTGAGTTTGGGGAAGATGCTTAAAAAGGTGTGGGACATGGAGTTGGAGATTTTTTGCAAATTAATGGACAATTTGTGGGTTTCCCTCAACTGCAAGATAAATAACGGTTGGCTGATTTTGCCTTCAACGTGGACATCATGGCCCTCATGAATGAACTGAATTCCAAACTACAAGGGAAGGGCCTTTTTGCACATCAGATGTACAGCCTTGTCAAAGCCTTCAAGAGAAAATTACTCCTCCTGACCCGCCAAGTAGAAGCCAAAAATCTCATCCACCTTTCAACACTACCAGTCTGTCCCCTATCAGATGACAACAATCTCACCCACCTTCCGACACTACCAGTCTGTCCCCTATCAGATGACAACAATCTCACCCACCTTCCGACACTACCAGTCTGTCCCCTATCAGATGACAACAATCTCACCCACGTTCTGACACTACTAGTCTGTTCCCTATCAGATGACAATAATCTCACCCACCTTCCGATAATATCAGTCTGTCCCCTATCAGATGACAACAATCTCACCCACGTTCTGACACTACCAGTCTGTTCCCTATCAGATGACAACAATCTCACAAACCTTCAGACACTACCAGTCTGTCCCCTATCAGATGACAACAATCTCACCCACGTTCCGACACTACTAGTCTGTTCCCTATCAGATGACAACAATCTCACCCACCTTCCGACACTACTAGTCTGTCCCCTATCAGATGACAACAATCTCACCCACCTTCCGACACTACTAGTCTGTCTCCTATCAGATGACAACAATCTCACCCACCTTCCGACACTACTAGTCTGTCCCCTATCAGATGACCAGCTGGTATACAAGTATACATCGCTGCTGCGTGCTTTGAATAGTGAGTTTTCTCATCGTTTTGAGGATTTCAAAGTGTTGGAAAATGACATGCTGTTGGTTTCCTCTCCTTTCACCTTCAATGTGGATAACTCTCCCACTGACCTGCAACTTGAGTTTATCGATCTTCAGTCTGAGGCAGTGATTGGAGAACTATTCAAAACAATGTCACTGACAAGGTTCTATGCATCTCTCGATTAACAAAACATTTCAAAGATTAGGAGTTCTGCTCAGAAGATGTTTGTACTGTTTGGGTCAGCCTATGTGTGAACAGACATGTTCAGTGATGAAATATAACAAGTCAAGGCACAGATCATCTCTTACTGACTCTCACATCTCAGCAATCCTGTGCATAGCGACGTCAGAAACTATACCTGACTTCACTGCTCTAGTCAATGCCCATCAGAGACTTCACTGCTCTAGTCAATGCCCATCAGAGACTTCACTGCTCTAGTCAATGACCATCAGAGACTTCACTGCTCTAGTCAATGCCCATCAGAGACTTGACTCTTCACTGCTCTAGTCAATGCCCATCAGAGACTTCACTGCTCTAGTCAATGTCCATCAGAGACTTCACTGCTCTAGTCAATGTCCATCAGAGACTTCACTGCTCTAGTCAATGCCCATCAGAGACTTCACTGCTCTAGTCAATGCCCATCAGAGACTTCACTGCTCTAGTCAATGTCCATCAGAGACTTCACTGCTCTAGTCAATGTCCATCAGAGACTTCAGCTCTAGTCAATGTCCATCAGATCAGAGACTTCACTGCTCTAGTCAATGTCCATCAGAGACTTCACTGCTCTAGTCAATGCCCATCAGAGACTTCACTGCTCTAGTCAATGCCCATCAGAGACTTCACTGCTCCATCAATGCCCATCAGAGACTTCACTGAGACTTCACTGCTCTAGTCAATGCCCATCAGAGACTTCACTGCTCTAGTCAATGTCCATCAGAGACTTCACTGCTCTAGTCAATGCCCATCAGAGACTTCACTGCTCTAGTCAATGCCCATCAGAGACTTCACTGCTCTAGTCAATGCCCCTCAGAGACTTCACTCCTCACACTGATTTCAGTAATTTAAATGTAATGTTGAGCTCTCTCCCTTTCCTTGTGTTTTTGTGCATACACGTTAAGAGTTCTGTCCGTGGTGCTGAATGCACAGTGTACTTTTCCCTCCATGTAGTTATTGCATGTTAAATCATGAAAATACCTACCAAAAGGACAACATGGACGTGGTTTATTTCTGTGCATGTTAAAACAGTAAAATAAGTAGCATATCTGGATGTGATTTACAATAGCTATATCTGTCAACACAGTCATACACATGATGTATAATCCTGTAATATGATTCTGTCCCGCAATGGCAAAAATATATTCTAATGTGGCCCTCCATGGAAAATAATTGCTACAGTATTTTCTTAAGGATGAGAGAGCAGAACTGTAGCAGAGATTATGCCAATGACACCCAGTTGGAGGTTAATCCTGATGACTTTTCAGGGAGAGCTATCCTCATATAGAAGTACTTAGCTGAGTTCCACTAAGTCAGCCAGCACTTCCAGTGCTGGCTGGCTTAGTGGAACTCAGCCCTCTGAAGTCATCTTTCCACTGTCCGCACTGGGCTGCATCTCCAAGGTGTTGTGCTGCTAGCATTATTACTTTCCAGTCTGTTTGTCACCGTGTGGTCCTAAATACTCCATGTGTGTCCGTCCCCCATCGTTTCTGCTGTCTGGCCTGGCGCGGTACTATCCACCAATTAGAATGCTAGCTCATCCCTTCCAGGATCAATCACCAGGCTCCCTGTGTGCCGGGAACCTGTGGTTTGGCAGCAGGACTGAGTCTGTCTCTCCTAACTCTAACCCCGGACGAGGGACTGTCCTAGCCAAGGAACTCCTGGGACGGCGGTAATTTGTCTTGGTTTGTTGTCATCTTCAGACAGTTATGAGACAATGGTTATATTATGGTTAGGGCTAGGGCTACCACACTTTATTTACAGTTTAGTCTGGCATTTAAATAAATTATGTTGTACTAGTGTGTACTTTCATATAAATGTTTTCACTTATGATTGGAACCCTTCCTACTAGGCACAAACGTCAGTTCAACGTCTAGTTTTGATTTACATTTGGTTGAGTTGACAACTGATGTGAAATCAAAACATTTAACCATGTCATTGGATTAAGGTTAAAAGTTGGGTGCAAAAAAATATTAAATAACTTTTTTCAAATCCAATCAGTTTTCCACATTGACTCAACTTCATCACATTTAATTTTTTTGGTTGAAATGGCGTGGAAGGGCCTCCCGGGTGGCACAGTGGTTAAGGGCGCTGTACTGCAGCGCCAGCTGTGCCATCAGAGTCCCTGGGTTCGCGCCCAGGCTTTGTCGTAACCGGCCAAGCCAATTGTGCGTCGTCCGGGTTAGGCGTCCGGGTTAGGCGTCCGATACACAACCCAACCAAGCCACACTGCTTCTTAACACAGCGCCATCCAACCCGGAAGCCAGCCGCACCAATGTGTCAGAGGAAACACCGTGCACCTGGCAACCTTGGTTAGCGCACACTGCACCCGGCCCGCCACAGGAGTCGCTGGTACGCGATGAGACAAGGACATCCCTACCTGCCAAACCCTCCCTAACCCGGACGACGATGGGCCAATTGTGCGTCGCCCCACAGACCTCCCGGTCGCAGCCGGTTACGACAGAGCCTGGGCGCAAACAGATGTACCACCCAGAGTCTCTGATGGCACAGCTGGCACTGCGCCCTCAACCACTGCGCCACCCGGGAGGCCCAAGTGAAGGTTTTTCTAAGGGTAACAATCCCCTCACGTTGATCAATGACTCCATCAGATTAGAGGGAGGTTGTTACTACTTTGATGCTGTTGAGGCCTATTCTGTTCCTGGCTCAGTGAGTGAATGAATAAACCAGGAGATGTTAATTGCGCGATAAAGTATTTTCACTTGTTGACTGATAGAAGCCAATCCTTTTCTTTTCTCAGCAAAGTTTTCTCTGCCCTCTGTTTGGTTCTACTGTAATCGTTTGGGAACAGTGGTTTCACCAAAGTGTGTCCACAACGGTTACAGCAGCCGGCATCCCCCTGTAGTCTGGAGCCTACTGTTTTATACAGATGTAGGATCTTAATTTGATCACCCTTTCGCATGAGAACTTGTAGTTTATTTGAGGTTTAGAAAGGTTTCTGACGTTTGTAATTTCCACGTTGAAATTTCATGCTTGATTTTTTTCTGTGACAAAAATATTTCAACCCCTACAAAAATGTCCAATCATTATAATCCACAATAATTTTATCATCAATTTCCCTCAGGTTATCATCAGTCATTGGTGTAAATGCTGTGCTTGTTGAGTGTCCTTCCCTATAAGCATGCTGAAATTCTGTTGTCAATTTGTTTACTGTGAAATAGCATTGTATCTGCTCAAACACATTTTTTTCCAGAAGTTTACTAAGGGTTGGTAACAGACTGATTGGTCGGCCATTTGAGCCAGTAAAGGGGGCTTTGCTATTCTTGGGTAGCGGAATGACTTTAGCTTCCCTCTATGCACGCGCTCTCTAGTCGGCTTAAAATGAAGATGTGAAATAGGTGTGGCGATATCGTCTGCTATTATCCTCAGTCATTTTCCATTCAGATTGCCAGACCCAGGTGGCTTGTCATTGTTGATAGACAACAATCATTATTTCACCTCTTCTACACTGACTTTACGGAATTCAAAAGTACAAATCTTGTCTTTCATAATTTGGTCCAATATACTTTGATTTGTCGTCTCAGCGTTTGTTGCTGGCATGTCATCCCTATGTTTGCTTATCTTGCCAATGAAAAAGTCATTAAAGTAGTTAGCAACATCAGTGGGCTTTGTTATGAATGAGCCATCTGATTCAATGAATGAAGGAGCCAAGTTGGCTTTTTTTCCCAAAATGTAATTTAAGTTGCCCCAAAGCTTTTTACTATCATTCTTTATCTGTTATCTTTGCTTCATAGTGTAGTTTATTTTTTATTTAGTTTAGTCACATGATTTCTTAATTTGCAGTACGTTTGCCAGTCAGTTAGGCTGACAGAAGTAAGTGCCATACCTTTTGCCTCATCCCTCTCAACAATACAATTGTTCAATTCCTCATCAATCCAAGGGGGGGATTTAACAGTTTTTATAGTCATTTTCTTAATGGTTGCATGCTTATTATTATTATTATTATTGTATTTCACCTTTATTTAGCCAGTGCAAGTAGAGATACAGGGGTGCAAAGGAGCAAGATAAATAAATAAATACAGTATGGGGATGAGGTAGTTGGATGGGCTATTTACAGATGGGCTATGTACAGGTGCAGTGATCTGTGAGCTGCTCAGACAGCTGGTGCTTAAAGCTAGTGAGGGAAATATGAGTCTCCAGCGTCAGTGATTTTTGCAATTCATTCCAGTCACTGACAGTAGAGAACTGGAAGGACAGGTGGCCAAAGGAGGAATTGGCTTTGGGGGTGACTAGAGAGATATACCTGCAGGAGCGCGTGCTATGGGTGGGTGCTGCTATGGTGGCCAGTGAGCTGAGATAAGGAGGGGCCTTACCTATTAGAGACTTGTAGATGACCTGAAGTCAGTGGGTTTGGCGACAAGTATGAAGCGAGGTCCAGCCAACGAGAGTGTACTGGTCACAGTGGTGGGTAGTATATGGGGCTTTGGTCACAAAATGGGTGGCACTGTGATAGACTGCATCCAATTTGTTGAGTGTTGGGGGCTATTTTGTAAATGACATCGCCTTAGTCGAGGATCTACAGGATGGTCAGTTTTACGAGGGCCTGTTTAGCAGCATGAGTGAAGGATGCTTTGTTGGGAAATAGGAAGCCAATTCTAGATTTACCGAGAACCGAGAACGAAGACGCAGGTACCTCTGGATCCGATCTTGATTGGGAAGTCACCAAGGACCAAGGTGCCGGAACCTCTGGTTCTAGGTAGGCAAAGCTGCTTCTGGTCTGTGTGAGTTCCAGGCTCAACATCGCCATGGAGACCCCCATTTCCAGAGGACACCTTCTTCAACTTCCACGGCGGCCCCATGGATGGTTGGTTGGGTCGAGAACAGCTCTGTTCTCCAGGGAAGGGGGAGACCCCTTCGGGGATAAAACCCTGCCTAGCACCGACCAGTTGGCTGTGGAGAGCCGACACAGTGGCGAAACCTCCACCAGACCAGAGCGGCGTCCAGCTACTGGGGTGGAAGAAAAGAAAAGTAGGTGGGCGTGGGTTCCCCAGTAGCATATGTAGGTTGCAACATTCAAAGTAATCGTGGTCCACATTGTCCCGAAGCAAAGTAATCACAGCTGCTGTAACGCTGGAAACGTTCAATAGCGGCCTCCACTTGAGGCCGCCGAGCCAACTAGGCTAGCTGGGCTTTCGCCTTCTCTCCCCCTATACGGAATCTGGCCTGATCCAGGGACAGATAGCAGCGCTCACAACAATTTAGCCCAGCAGAGCCGCAGGATTCAAAATAAAATAAAAGTATATAAAAACACTCATATAAAAATGCTGCTTTTAAACCGTCCATCAAATATTATTTTTTCAACACTGCTTTTAAACCGTCTTTAGTTCAGCTTTCGGCATTCGACAGCGTTCAACAACAACAAACATCTCTGGAGAGACCTAGTGGGCAACGTCCTGCGGAAAGGTGGGCCAACAGTACTTCTCAGAGAAGGATTGGATGGTGCGGGTGATACCTGGATGTCCAGTGGCGAAAGGTCAACAACCACTCTCTCACCCCCGTGGGGACGTAGATGCATTCTAGAGGGCAGGTGGCAGGAGCAGGTTCCCTCTGCAAAGCCTGACGGATGTCCACATCTACGTCCCAACGATACAGGAGGTCCGATTGGTGGGCACATACAGGACTCTCAACCGGCATGGAAGAAGGAAGCAGGTCCTCCAACATCCCGGTCCCCAGGTGGTGATTTTCATCCTCGACCATGAAATGGTGGGGTTGTGACGTTGGGTCCACAGAAGGCCAAGGATTACCTTGTGCCATGACGTTGGCCTGGGGGTAGGTTAATGACAGTCATAAATACTTCTTCCCCCCTTTTTCCTCTCTCTACCCTACTGATGTTACATTTGCAAAACCCTTGGTTAACATAGAGATTCTGGGAACGTAAGAAGGTGGGGGGAAATTAACTATATTCTGGTAATCCGACCAATGGAACATATGCGGTGGTACTTAATGAATATGATGTCATCTGAGACATTCTCATCAATGATAAGGTGACATAAACTCTACAGTGGAAAGTCTACACATCAGAGCTATCGGATTCATGGAATTGTTGTTCAATGTAAATGTTTGAATATGAAATTATTCCTGATGGGATGAAATGTGATTTTAGTTTCTAAAATGTGAGATTTGGGTTTTCATAAGACAAGGGCTCTGCTCAATTAGTGGCCCGCCCCTGTGAAGGGACATGGGCTATAAAACTTTTCAAACACGCCCTCCTCTCCCTTCCTATATAAGCCCTTGATGACAATAGAACCTCCTGTTCCAATGATGTGAGGATGATGGTCCAATGTCAGAATGGTTCAGATAATAACTACAGAATGAAGCCAACATCAGCGTGAGCTTGGTTGCGAATGGTATGAACTTTGAACTCTTATTCACTACAGAAGTGATACCTCCTAGCCGTTGAGTTAGCAACAGCAGGTGCAACAAAGGGTTAGGAAGGAACAGACAGAGTATCCCATCTATCACCCAACGTCGTTACTACAACATATTCAACTGACAACTAGAGACATTCTTCAAAGGACTCGGTTTGGCAACATGGCCTTCCATCTACTACCAACCTACCGAAGCGCAGCTCTGAGTAAATATTTATTGCATTTTCCTTTCCCAAATGGGTGGTAATTTATAATGCATCAGATACTGTATTTATGATAGCACAGCTTCTCCCTGTGTCCCTCAGTCTTCCCGCACTTTCACTCAAACCCAGCCCTTTTCCTTTGTGTAACAAGCTGTCATATCAGTACCGCCCGCTAGGGATGTTTTCCTTTATGACGTAATTTGTAATCAAGTTATGATTGAATTATGTGTAATTCTGTGTGATTAGTTAGATATTTAGTAAATAAATAATTAAACCCAATTTTGTATTGCTGATTCAAATTGTTAGCCAGGGTTCGTGCAGATAACCAAGAATTTACAACTTTCAGATGAGACTGAATTAAGATGAGAATTAATATTGACTGCTACTGATGTAAAATATTACTAGGTCTTTAAGAGTTTATTCGGAAGATAACAGCTCTATAAATATTATTTTGTGGTGCCCGACTCTCTAGTTAATTACATTTACATGATTAGCTCAATCAGGTAATATTAACTACGGATAAATTATTTGATTGAATAGCATGTCATATCACTTAATCCGGCATAGCCAAAGACACGACACTTGTGTACGGGTGCGGTGGTGATGAATAAGGGAAGGCTTTCCTTGTGCGTGGGTCCAACGTTGAGGATGAATGGTGTGGTGATGTGCATAATTGTGCCGGATCCCAATGGTCGTGTATCTCGGGCTTGGACAGGAAAAGGAGAAGTGGAGAGCGGGTATAAGTTTAAGTTCAAGGAAGTTATCCAGCACCCGAAGAAAGTTATCCAGATGGATGGCCATCGAGGTGAGTGTCCAAGGATATGTTGTCATCCTGACATGCCAAGTCTGTCTGGACCTCCTCGCGCAGACCACTACGGAATAGAAATGCGGAGCGCCATCTTATTCCATCTGCTGGAAGCTGCCACAGGCGAAAGGTGAAGCTCTTGGCATCCTGCTGGTCTGGGCATCTTGCCAGAGCTGGAAAATTTGCTCACCTCACTCTCTGCCCTCTGGAGGATAGTCGACGACTGCCCTGAACAAGGCCATGAACCTCTTACGAATCCAGCTCCTCCTCTCCTCCCTCCCAGATGGTTGTAGCCCACACCAACATCCATCCAGTCAGCAAGGAAATGACCGTGGCAATCTTGGACCTCTTGGTGGTGGGAGCTCCCATCTGATAGACAAACTAGAGGGAGCACTAGAAAAGTAAGCCACGGCATTTTGATGGAGTACCATCATATTTCTCCGGAAGGGACAGTTGGGCAGCTCTGACCTGGGGGGGGCGGCTGGGTAGGATGGGGGACTGGCTCACTTGTACAACCCGTGGTAGGAGGCCCTCTGATAGGGGTATGGAGAACCTCGCTGGTGGTGTCAAGGCAGTGGAGAACACAGAGGACCTCTTCCATTGCCATACCCAGTTTCGCCAGCTGGTCATGGTGTTGATGGAGTAGATGCCATCTTCCATGTGGAAGAGAGTTGAATCTTCTGCTGCTTCCATATTGCGAGGTGTTATTCTGTAACGTAGATGCAGTGAGTCAGAAAGCAGGTGCAGAAGGTGAGATTTAACACTGAACAGATACAAAAGAACAAACCTGGGACGCGTACTGCACGTGAGAGACAAACCAATAACAAGTATGGATGACAAGGGAGGGCTAAATAAAAGTGGAGTAATCACGGAAATTATGAGTCCAGGTGTGCCTAATAATGAGGCACGGGTGTGCGTAATGAAGGTTGCCAGGTGTTTGTAAAGAAGGGTTTGACTTGAAGGGTAGATTTACTCCACAGTAAGAGAACAGTACCATGGCACGAGGCGAGACCCAGATGCAGACACAGGAGGCAGATGGTTGGAGTCTTAAAATGTTTATTAATCCAAAGGGGAAGGCAAGAGAATGGTCATGGACAAGCAAAAGGTCAAAACCAGATCAGAGTCCAGGAGGTACAGAGTGGCAGACAGGCTCGTGGTCAAGACAGGCAGAATGGTGAGGCAGGTGGGTACAGAGTCCAGAAACAGGCAAGGATCAAAACCGGGTGGACTAGAAAAAGGAGAATAGCAAAAGGAGTACGGAAAAAAACACACTGGTTGACTTGACTTAAACATACAAGACGAACTGGCACAGAGAGACAGGAAACACAGGGATAAATACACTGGGGAAAATGAGCCACACCTGGAGGAGGTGGAGACAATCACAGGGACAGGTGAAACAGATCAGGGCGTGACGAACAGATGTATTGTGTTGCAACATGCAAACCACAAAAAGAATGAACCAATCGTCTTAAACGGACATCTATCAACAGCGTGTGTCAGATTGAAGACACCATGTCTGTCTCCATTTACTGAAAGTCACAGATTGTTTACGTCTACTGTCTCCTCTTCGCCGAAGACGTGAAGAAGAGAAGGAAGACGAGGGCTTGGCAGCTGGAGTAAAGTGGGAATGAGGAGAGGAAAATGTAGTGAGGCCATGGGCTGGCTTTGTCTAGTCTAATACTCCCTTAGGAGGACTGTTTTAGATTAGAAAAAGGGACTTTCTCAAGTGCCCTGTATCATGTACAGTGAGGGAAAAAAGTATTTGATCCCCTGCTGATTTTGTACATTTGCCCACTGACAAAGAAATGATCAGTCTATAATTTTAATGATAGGTTTATTTGAACAGTGAGAGACAGAATAACAACAACAAAATCCAGAAAAACGCATGTCAGTGGACAAACGTACAAAATGACAAATTGCTCATCAGAAGCAGACGATTCAGCTTGCTGCAAACACATCTTCCACTTAGGAGGGAATTATGTAAAAGTTTCATTGCAGTATCAGCTAGAGCTAGGCAACCTCATCATTGCTGAACGGACATTGAAAAGCCTGTTAAAGTCAACGTTTTTTTTGCTATTGCATCCTTTTGCAATACCTTTTTCAACCATGTAAATAGTTGGTAACTATGCACCTAAATGGTAATTAAATCATAAGAAATGGTGCATGAAAGGTAATGAACAAGAACGACAGGAGCAGTCAGAGCTACTGATGAGCCCAGAGGGGACAATGTACTGAAATGAGCTCTCAATATTTACTCCTTGTAAATTACTCAGCACACTAAGTGCCCGAATGTAGTTACTGTTAAAATGGCTACTAATCACCTACCTGATGTTTTTATGTCACCTCAGGCACTGTAGGAGGAAGTGATCTGTTTAATTGTGCTTGGCACAAAGAGGTATATCAGTACTGTACAGCAAGTATTACGTAACATTGCGTACCTGCACTGTAATAACACTGTTGCTATGTCGATACCATGTGAATATGTATGTTTTTTGGACACCCAGAGGTTTGAGCAGGTTGTCCATGTTGATTGAATACAGGCCCTATTCACCTTCTATCAGTCACTCCATTTTGACAAAGTAGCTGTTAGCAGACTGCTAACCTTCTGCTTCACTCTACAGGCCTTTGGTTCACTCTCTGAGACTTAAACCCAGTCAGTCACCTGGAGAGTTTACTGCTAAGTGGCAAAGGTTCACAGATGAAACCTTCTCCATGGACACCTTCCAGTGCTTTCTTCGATCTACGCTCTCCAACCCACTGCACTTCACCTTTCATTTACAGAGACGTGTGGGAAACAAGTGTTTTTAAAATAGACCCCAGTCCCCCACAGGTGGAAAAACACCCCAGCTCTCCTCCGCGCAGGCGGCACTTCCTGGTCCAGAGCCTCTAGTGTGATGACGGGTCTATAAACAGGGAACTTACAGTATGATGCACTTCTCTGCCTTCTTTTAGCTGTTATGTTTTCATAACCTTAAAGTGCAGGTTATGTAAGAGCAGTTATGAACAGCCAGGTAAACAGAGATGAGGTGGTGAAATGGAGATGCTATCCACGGGGGGAAGGAAACCGACCCAGATCATTGACTGTGAGAATGACTGATTTTAGAGGGAGAGAGATCCAAGTATTTCCTAATGGAGAGGTTCAGAAGACATCGATCCCCTGGTGTTTGGCCCTGCAGCTCTAGGCTGCGGTGAGATTTATTGATCGTGAGCTCGAAACTGATCTTTGGCGAGGATTGGTCTGGCGAGGTCTGCCATGTGATATTGGTACTCCTACACCTTTCCACTAGGAGGTGGATAAAGCAGGTTGTGTTACAAAAGACGACCATAATTCCATTAGCATCCTAACTTAGAACTTTTGTTTAAATCATGTATTGCGCAACTTAGGAGCACTGAACATAAATCCGGCCATAGTGACAGGTAGCTTTTGTGGAAGCCAACACAACCCTACATACACATTAACCTCTTGAAACTCCCCATCCCGGATCCGGGATTGTGACTAAGCCTCAGGCTCATTAGCATAACGCAACGTTAACGATTTCTGAAAATCGCAAATAAAATTAAAATAATGCGTTTGCTCTCAAGCTTAGCCTTTTCTTAACAACACTGTCATCTCAGATTTTCAAAATATGCTTTTGAACCATAGAAATTGACTAATTTGTGTAAGAGTATGCTAAGCTAGCATAGCATTTTGTGTAGCATGTAGCACGCAACATTTTCACAAAAGCCAGATAACCAAATAAATAAAATCATTTACCTTTGAAGAGCTTCTGATGTTTTCAATGAGGAGACTCCCAGCCACATACCAGATGCGCAGTGTTTCCTGAAAGCGTCTGTGTGTAGGAGAAATCGTTCCGTTTTCTACATTGCGCCTGGCTACCGAAACGAACCGAAAATGCAGTCACCTACAACGTGAAACTTTTCCGGATTAACTACATAATATCGACCGAAACATGGCAAACGTTGTTTGGAATCAATCCTCAAGGTGTTTTTTCACATATCTCTTCATTGACATGCAGTTCGTGGAAGCTTGCTTCTCTCTCTGTGCCCCATGGAAAAATACTGGCAGGTGACTTTTGCGCACCAATTTCGGCGCAGGACACCGGGCGGACACGTGGTAAATGTGGTCTCTTATGGTCAATCTTCCAATGATCTGCCTACAAATACGTCACATTGCTGCAGACACCTTGGCGAAACGACAGAAAGGGCAGACTCATTCCTCTTGCGTTCACAGCCATATAAGGAGATCATGAAAGACAGAGCCTCAAAAATCCTTGTCATTTCCTGGATGCCAAGTCATCTTGGTTTTGCCTGAAGCTCACGTTAAAGGGCACGCACAGAGAAGATATTTGTATTTCTGGACACGTCAGAGTGTTTTCTTTCGAACAGTAGCAATTATATGCATAGTCGAGCATCTTTTTGTGACAAAATATCTTGTTTAAAACGGGAACGTTTTTCTTCCAAAAATGAAATAGCGCCACCATAGGTGTAAGAGGTTAACTTAACAGGTTAGAGACTGTCCACCTGTCTTCAGCTGCTAATCATGGGATGATTTAAAAAGCTCATGCTGACTCCAGTGATATTTCTCTCTTGATTTCGCCATTTATTTTTGCTCCAGTCTTGACATGATGTTGGAGCTTACAGCTGTCTTTTATTAGGTGGACGAGGTCATTTGTCCCCAGCCAGAGGTTTCCTGAGTGTCAATGACACAACGTCGCCACCGCCAGCCAAATGTGTCATGTCAGCTGGAAGCAGGACGTGTCTGTCACACGTGGAGCGTACAGTGGGCCTGACCTTAAGGTCAGCTGCAGCCACAGAGCAGCTGTAACTGGCAAGCTGTATAGGAGTCTTCAGATCTTAAACCATAACCACAAGTGCTGTGAAATGTGATGTTGTTTACAGTCTGTTTCTACGGTATGGTTTCTGTGCCAGAGCAGACGATGCGTGACTAATTGTACTCTGCATTTAAAACTTTGTGGGCCTGTTGTATGGACTGTAAACGGACACAGTTTGACTGGGAGACTGGGAGACATTGTTGCTATTTGTCTGGTAAAGTATGACTTGAGTCTGTTATTAGTAAGTCCCTGGTGCCAGTTATTTATATGGTTTAGAATTTACTGACATTTGATGTTGTGTTTTTATAATGCTAGATGAACAGAGATCTCGTTATGTCACCATTGTGTCCCCCTGCTTCACTTTGACGATGACGTAAAAAAACCAGCAGAAAGCTTTTGAGCTTTGCCATGGGTGAACGTCACTGGTTACCATTATTATATTGGCCCCTATGTGGAACATTTGAGCAATTACAAGTTCTTGTACTGTACTGAGTACATTCTCATTTAAGCCAAGATGTGATGGAAATATGTCATACATTATAATTCTTAGCTTCCCCATTTCAGAGACAATTCTTCCATTCAGATGAAGACGGACATATGAAAACATTGTGTTCTCATTTGACTGGTCATAAAGTGATACGTTTGGGGCCTGCAATAACAGTGAACGGACATTAGCAATCACACGTTTTCCTAAAGTCAGATAAATCATTCACAGTTGTCATCAGCACAGCTAAGTACAAAAACGTTATGCCAGATTATTTCAAGCAGGAGTATAACTAACTACTGTAAAAAAATATATATAAGAAGAAGAAGACTGTGGGAATGACCGCGTCCCGATGTTGAAGGATTGTAGACAAGACAGTTCATAAGTAATCATTAGTTGCTGATAGCCTTCTTGCATCTCATTGTTATGTAACCTCTTTCTCCGAGATTTTTTCCCTCCAAAATGAGAAACATGCATTGATTGCAGTGTTGTGCAGTGTGTCATGGCTCTGGGTGTCATAAAGCCATAGAAGTCGCCATTAAGTTTCATTCCAAAACGCTATACAGTATATACATTTTAAACAATATGTGTAAATTCACTTTTTTTGTTTAAATAAATGATGTAAGAGATTGGTGTTTTTTTTCGCAATCTAATCATGGCATAGGGTTGGTAAATGACAGACAAATTTGTTTGAATACTATCACCAGGTAGTTTCATTTCAGAGGGACGAACAATCAAATTTGGTTGCAAAACTAGATATATCTGCCTCACTCAGAGAAGAAACTAGCACTGCAGGGTGTGAAAAGTAATCATGTTTTTAATTTTTTTAAACAGTACGAATGATACATTTGTGACAATATTTTTTTGTTTAAATACATGTTAAAAAATGTATCGACACAGTAATATGGGCTCTGATCAAAAGCAGGGCACTATATAACCGCCCTACAGCCATCGGGCATCAGCCATCTGCCATTGAGGGAATGTTTCCTTTAAAATAAATGAAAGCTGCTATACTGCCCGGGTTGCGCACGCACTGCGTCACCTCCAATGGCAGCGTCGAAGCTCAAGAATTGCCAAGGTTCAGTGATGGCTGACGCACCTGTTAATTTTATCTTGTGACTTAAAATAATGAGAAATAAAGTCAATTTTGGTTGCATATGGCCTGGACTAGACACCACTGGTTATTTAACTAAGTTGTATGTGTCACACCTGCTCCCGCTCACGCTCAAATGCGCCAGGCTCCCAAACATTACGCACTCATGCCACCATCATTACACACACCTGCCTTCCCCCATCACGCGCATCAGCAATTATTGGACTCACCTGGACTCAATCACATCTGTCATTACCTCCCCTATATATGTCTGTTCCCCGCTCTGTTCCCTGCTACAGCATTAATTGTTGTTTGTCGTTTTGTACCCGTGTGCATTTAATCAGGAAACATACAAAGACCAAAACAAGAACAGCTTTGTTCTTGTCTTGGTCATTGTCTGTTTCCTGATTAAATGTTGACTCCCCGTACCGCCTTCTCATCTCTGGCGTCGGTCCTTACAGTATGAAGTCAAGAAGCTTCTAGCTAGCAGAAACTCTAGCTAGCTACATTGACTATGTTCATAATGTAAACAAAAGAAAGGTGTGTAATTAGAAGATCATTTAGCACAAGCATATTACTTTGCCATTGACACTACGCTGATAGTGGAGCTGAAGTGTAAGGAATAGCCATTGACACTACGCTGATAGTGGAGCTGGAGGGTCAGGATTAGCAATTGACATTAAGCAGATAGTGGAGCTTAAGGATAAGGAATAGCCATTGACACTACGCTGATAGTGGAGCTGAAGGGTTAGGAATAGCCATTGACACCAAGCTGATAGTGGAGCTGAAGGGTTAGGAATAGCCATTGACACCAAGCTGATAGTGGAGCTGAAGGGTAAGGAATAGCCATTGACACCAAGCTGATAGTGGAGCAGAAGGGTAAGGAATAGCCATTGACACCAAATTGATAGTGGAGCTGAAGGGTAAGGAATAGCAATTGACACCAAATTGATAGTGGAGCTGAAGGGTAAGGAATAGCCATTGAAACCAAGCTGATAGCGGAGCTGAAGGGTAAGAAATAGCCTTTGAAACTAGGCTGAAAGAGGAGCTGGGGGTAAGGAATAGTCATTGACACCAAGGTGATAGTGGAGCTGAAGGGTAAGGAATAGCCATTGACACCAAGGTGATAGTGGAGCTGAAGGGTAAGGAATTGCCATTGACACCAAGCTGATTGTGACGCTGAAGGGTAAGGAATAGCCATTGACATTACGCTGATAGAAGAGCTGGTGGTAAGGAAAAGAAATTGAAACTACGCTGATAGCGGAGCTGAAGGGTAAGAAATAGCCATTGAAACTAGGCTGAAAGAGGAGCTGGGGGTAAGGAATAGCCATTGACACCAAGCTGATAGTGGAGCTGAAGGGAAAGGAATAGCCATTGACACCAAGCTGATAGTGGAGCTGAAGGGAAAGGAATAGCCATTGACACCAAGCTGATAGTGGAGCTGAAGGGAAAGGAATAGCCATTGACACCAAGGTGATAGTTGAGCTGAAATGTAAGGAATTGCCATTGACACCAAGGTGATAGTTGAGCTGAAGGGTAAGGAATAGCCATTGACACTACTCTGATAGTGGAGCTGAAGGGTAAGGAATAGCCATTGACACTACGCTGGTAGTGGAGCTGAAGTGTAAGGAACAGCCATTGACACCAAGCTGATAGTTGAGCGGAAGGATAAGGAATAGCCATTGACACTACGCTGATAGGTGAGCTGAAGGGTAAGGAATTGCCATTGACACTACGCTGATAGTGAAGCTGAAGGATAAGGAATAGGTATTGACACCAAGCTGATAGTGGAGCTGAAAGGTAAGGAATTGCCATTGACACCAAGCTGATTGTGACGCTGAAGAGTAAGGAATAGCCATTGACATTACGCTGATAGAAGAGCTGGTGGTAAGGAAAAGAAATTGAAACTACGCTGATCGCGGAGCTGAAGGGTAAGAAATAGCCATTGAAACTAGGCTGAAAGAGGAGCTGGGGGTAAGGAATAGTCATTGACACTACTCTGAGAGTGGAGCTGAAAGATAAGGGATAGCCATTGACACCAAGCTGATAGTGGAGCTGACAGATAAGGAATAGCCATTGACACTAAGCTGATAGTGGAGCTGAAGGTTTTGGTATAGCCATTGACACCAAGCTGATCGTGGAGCTGAAGGGTAAGGAATTGCCATTGACACCAAGCTGATAGTGGAGCTGAAGGGAAAGTAATAGCCATTGACACCAAGCTGATAGTGGAGCTGAAGGGTTAGGAATAACCATTGAAACCAAGCTGATCGTGGAGCTGAAGGGTAAGTAATAGCCATTGACACTAAGCTAATAGTGGAGCTGAAGGGTAAGGAATAGCCATTGACACCAAGCTGATAGTGGAGCTGAAGGGTAAGGAATAGCCATTGACACCAAGGTGATAGTTGAGCTGAAGTGTAAGGAATTGCCATTGACACCAAGCTGATATTGGAGCTGAAGGTTAGGAACAGCCATTGACACCAAGCTGATAGTTGAGCGGAAGGATAAGGAATAGCCATTGACACTACGCTGATAGGTGAGCTGAAGGGTAAGGAATTGCCATTGACACTACGCTGATAGTGAAGCTGAATAGCAAGGAATAGTCATTGACACTACGCTGATAGTGGAGCTGAAGGGTAAGGAATAGCCATTGACACCAAGCTGATAGTGGAGCTGAAGGGTAAGGAATAGCCATTGACACCAAGGTGATAGTTGAGCTGAAGTGTAAGGAATTGCCATTGACACCAAGCTGATATTGGAGCTGAAGGTTAGGAACAGCCATTGACACCAAGCTGATAGTTGAGCGGAAGGATAAGGAATAGCCATTGACACTACGCTGATAGGTGAGCTGAAGGGTAAGGAATTGCCATTGACACTACGCTGATAGTGAAGCTGAATAGCAAGGAATAGTCATTGACACTACGCTGATAGTGGAGCTGAAGGGTAAGGAATAGCCATTGGCACCAAGCTGATAGTGGAGCTGAAGGGTAAGGAATAGCAATTGACACTATGCTGATAGTGGAGCTGAAGGGTAAGGAATAGCCATTGACACTACTCTAGGAGTGGAGCTGAAAGATAAGGGATAGCCATTGACACCAAGCTGATAGTGGAGCTGACAGATAAGGAATAGCCATTGACACTAAGATGATAGTGGAGCTGAAGGGTAAGGAATAGACATCGTCACTACTCTGATAGTGAAGCTGAAGGTTAAGGAATAGGTATTGACACCAAGCTGATAGTGGAGCTGAAGGGTAAGGAATTGCCATTGACACCAAGCTGATTGTGACGCTGAAGGGTAAGGAATAGCCATTGACATTACGCTGATAGAAGAGCTGGTGGTAAGGAAAAGAAATTGAAACTACGCTGATAGCGGAGCTGAAGGGTAAGAAATAGCCATTGAAACTAGGCTGAAAGAGGAGCTGGGGGTAAGGAATAGTCATTGACACTACTCTGAGAGTGGAGCTGAAAGATAAGGGATAGCCATTGACACCAAGCTGATAGTGGAGCTGACAGATAAGGAATAGCCATTGACACTAAGCTGATAGTGGAGCTGACAGATAAGGAATAGCCATTGACACTAAGCTGATAGTGGAGCTGAAGGTTTTGGTATAGCCATTGACACCAAGCTGATCGTGGAGCTGAAGGGTAAGGAATTGCCATTGACACCAAGCTGATAGTGGAGCTGAAGGGTAAGTAATAGCCATTGACACCAAGCTGATCGTGGAGCTTAAGGTTTTGGTATAGCCATTGACACCAAGCTGATCGTGGAGCTGAAGGGTAAGGAATTGCCATTGACACCAAGCTGATAGTGGAGCTTAAGGGTAAGGAATAGACATCGACACTACTCTGATAGTGAAGCTGAAGGTTAAGGAATAGCCATTGACACTACGCTGATAGTGAAGCTGAAGGGTAAGGAATAGACATCGACACTACTCTGATAGTGAAGCTGAAGGTTAAGTAATAGCCATTGACACCAAGCTGATAGTGGAGCTTAAGGGTAAGGAATAGACATCGACACTACTCTGATAGTGAATCTGAAGCTTAAGGAATAGCCATTGACACTACGCTGATAGTGGAGCTGAAGGGTAAGGACTAGCCATTGACACTACGCTGATAGTTGAGCTGAAGGTTTAGAAATAGCCATTGACACCAAGCTGATCGTGGAGCTGAAGGGTAAGGAATTACCATTGACACCAAGCTGATAGTTGAGCTGAAGGTTTAGGAATAGCAATTGACACCAAGATGATAGTGGAGCTGAAGGGTAAGGAATAGCCATTGACACTACTATGATAGTGTAGCTGAAGGGTAATAAATAGCCGTTGACACCAAGCTGATAGTGGAGCTGAAGGGTAAGGAATAGCCAATGACACTACGCAGATAGTGGAGCTGAAGGTCAAGGAATAGCAATTGACACCAAGCTGAGAGTGGAGCTGAAGGGTTAGGAATAGCTATTGACACTATGCTGATAGTGGAGCTGAAGGGTTAGGAATATCCATTGACACTATGCTGATAGTGCAGCTGAATAGCAAGGAATAGTCATTGACACTACGCTGATAGTGGAGCTGAAGGGTAAGGAATAGCCATTGGCACCAAGCTGATAGTGGAGCTGAAGGGTAAGGAATAGCCATTGACATTACGCTGATAGAAGAGCTGGTGGTAAGGAAAATAAATTTAAACTACGCTGATAGTGGAGCTGAAGGGTAAGGAATAGCCATTGACACCAAGGTGATAGTTGAGCTGAAGTGTAAGGAATTGCCATTGACACCAAGGTGATAGTTGAGCTGAAGGGAAAGGAATAGCCATTGACACTACTCTGATATTGAAGCTGAAGGGTTAGGAATAGCCATTGACACTACTCTGATAGTGGAGCTGAAGGGTAAGGAATAGCCATTGACACTACGCTGGTAGTGGAGCTGAAGTGTAAGGAATAGCCATTGACACCAAGCTGATATTGGAGCTGAAGGTTAGGAACAGCCATTGACACCAAGCTGATAGTTGAGCAGAAGGATAAGGAATAGCCATTGACACTACGCTGATAGGTGAGCTGAAGGGTAAGGAATTGCCATTGACACTACGCTAATAGTGGAGCTGAAGGGTAAGGAATAGCCATTGACACCAAGGTGATAGTTGAGCTGAAGTGTAAGGAATTGCCATTGACACCAAGGTGATAGTTGAGCTGAAGGGAAAGGAATAGTAATTGACACTACTCTGATATTGAAGCTGAAGGGTTAGGAATAGCCATTGACACTACTCTGATAGTGGAGCTGAAGGGTAAGTAATAGCCATTGACACTAAGCTAATAGTGGAGCTGAAGGGTAAGGAATAGCCATTGACACCAAGCTGATAGTGGAGCTGAAGCGTAAGGAATAGCCATTGACACCAAGGTGATAGTTGAGCTGAAGTGTAAGGAATTGCCATTGACACCAAGTGATAGTTGAGCTGAATAGGAAAGGAATAGTAATTGACACTACTCTGATATTGAAGCTGAAGGGTTAGGAATAGCCATTGACACTACTC
Organism: Oncorhynchus masou masou; assembly: GCF_036934945.1. NCBI lineage: Eukaryota > Metazoa > Chordata > Actinopteri > Salmoniformes > Salmonidae > Oncorhynchus > Oncorhynchus masou. Next base: position 12,170,894 of record NC_088218.1, on the reverse strand, counting down.
TGATAGTGGAGCTGAAGGGTAAGGAATAGCCATTGACACTACGCTGGTAGTGGAGCTGAAGTGTAAGGAATAGCCATTGACACCAAGCTGATATTGGAGCTGAAGGTTAGGAACAGCCATTGACACCAAGCTGATAGTTGAGCGGAAGGATAAGGAATAGCCATTGACACTACGCTGATAGGTGAGCTGAAGGGTAAGGAATTGCCATTGACACTACGCTGATAGTGAAGCTGAAGGATAAGGAATAGCTACTGACATTACTCTGATAGAAGAGCTGGTGGTAAGGAAAAGAAATTGAAACTACGCTGATAGCGGAGCTGAAGGGTAAGAAATAGCCATTGAAACTAGGCTGAAAGAGGAGCTGGGGGTAAGGAATAGACATTGACACTACTCTGAGAGTGGAGTTGAAAGATAAGGGATAGCCATTGACACCAAGCTGATAGTGGAGCTGACAGATAAGGAATAGCCATGGACACTAAGCTGATAGTGGAGCTGAAGGTTTTGGTATAGCCATTGACACCAAGCTGATCGTGGAGCTGAAGGGTAAGGATTTGCCATTGACACCAAGCTGATAGTGGAGCTGAAGGGTAAGTAATAGCCATTGACACCAAGCTGATAGTGGAGCTTAAGGGTTAGGAATAGCCATTGACACCAAGTTGATAGTGGAGCTTAAGGGTAAGGAATAGACATCGACACTACTCTGATAGTGAAGGTGAAGGTTAAGGAATAGACATTGACACTACGCTGATAGTGGAGCTGAAGGGTAAGGAATAGACATCGACACTACTCTGATAATGAAGCTGAAGGTTAAGTAATAGCCATTGACACCAAGCTGATAGTGGAGCTTAAGGGTAAGGAATAGACATCGACACTACTCTGATAGTGAAGGTGAAGGTTAAGGAATAGACATTGACACTACGCTGATAGTGGAGCTTAAGGGTAAGGAATAGACATCGACACTACTCTGATAGTGAAGGTGAAGGTTAAGGAATAGCCATTGACACTACGCTGATAGTGGAGCTGAAGGGTAAGGACTAGCCATTGACACTACGCTGATAGTTGAGCTGAAGGGTTAGGAATAGCCATTGACACCAAGCTGATCGTGGGGCTGAAGGACAAGGAATAGCAATTGACACCAAGCTGATAGTGGGGCTGAAGGACAAGGAATAGCAATTGACACCAAGCTGATAGTGGAGCTGAAGGGTAAGGAATATCCATTGACACTACTATGATAGTGTAGCTGAAGGGTAATAAATAGCCGTTGACACCAAGCTGATAGTGGAGCTGAAGGGTAAGGAATAGCCAATTACACTACGCGGATAGTGGAGCTGAAGGGCAAGGAATAGCAATTGACACCAAGCTGAGAGTGGAGCTGAAGGGTTAGGAATAGCTATTGACACTATGCTGATAGTGGAGCTGAAGGGTAAGGAATAGCCATTGACACTATGCTGATAGTGCAGCTGAATAGCAAGGAATAGTCATTGACACTATGCTGATAGTGGAGCTGAAGGGTAAGGAATAGCTATTGACACTATGCTGATAGTGGAGCTGAAGGGTAAGGAATAGCTATTGACACTATGCTGATAGTTCAGCTGAATAGCAAGGAATAGTCATTGACACTACGCTGATATTGGAGCTGAAGGGAAAGTAATAGCCATTGACACCAAGCTGATAGTGGAGCTGAAGGGTAAGGAATAGCTATTGACACTATGCTGATAGTGCAGCTGAATATCAAGGAATAGTCATTGACACTACGCTGATAGTGGAGCTGAAGGGAAAGTAATAGCCATTGACACCAAGCTGATATTGACAATACAGAGGCGGATGCAAGATGCAAGCAACGATGGTTTAATGAATACAGTTTACAGCAGCAACAGGACAGACAGACTGTACTCAGACGGAATCCGACCCAGGGACTCGGGCGCATCTTCCGATGATAGCGTGCTGAGAAAACCAGGGGAGTGTGTCCGGATGGGTAGGAAGGAGCACAGCAGATAATCCACACAAGGGCGGCGAGAGAAGAGCACGGACACATGACACAACCTCAGGGAAGAAACAACGATCTGACAACAAGAAACACTGGTTACAGAACATATAAAGGGAAGGTAAGTGGTTCCAGCTGGCGCAGACAATCAGGCCGAGATTGGGAACCACGCCCACACAAACACGGGAGAGAGAGAGAGAGAGAGAAAGAGAGAGAGAAAGAGAGAGAGAGGGAGGCAGTGGATTCATGAACCGTGACACTGATAGTGGAGCTGAAGGGTTAGGAATAGCCATTGACACTATGCTGATTGTGGAGCTGAAGGGTAAGGAATAGACATCGACACTACTCTGATAGTGAAGCTGAAGGTTAAGTAATAGCCATTGACACCAAGCTGATAGTGGAGCTTAAGGGTAAGGAATAGACATCGACACTAGTCTGATAGTGAAGGTGAAGGTTAAGGAATAGACATTGACACTACGCTGATAGTGGAGCTGAAGGGTAAGGAATAGACATCGACACTACTCTGATAGTGAAGCTGAAGGTTAAGTAATAGCCATTGACACCAAGCTGATAGTGGAGCTTAAGGGTAAGGAATAGACATCGACACTACTCTGATAGTGAAGGTGAAGGTTAAGGAATAGCCATTGACACTACGCTGATAGTGGAGCTGAAGGGTAAGGACTAGCCATTGACACTACGCTGATAGTTGAGCTGAAGGGTTAGGAATAGCCATTGACACCAAGCTGATCGTGGGGCTGAAGGACAAGGAATAGCAATTGACACCAAGCTGATAGTGGAGCTGAAGGGTAAGGAATATCCATTGACACTACTATGATAGTGTAGCTGAAGGGTAATAAATAGCCGTTGACACCAAGCTGATAGTGGAGCTGAAGGGTAAGGAATAGCCAATTACACTACGCGGATAGTGGAGCTGAAGGGCAAGGAATAGCAATTGACACCAAGCTGAGAGTGGAGCTGAAGGGTTAGGAATAGCTGTTGACACTATGCTGATAGTGGAGCTGAAGGGTTAGGAATAGCCATTGACACTATGCTGATAGTGCAGCTGAATAGCAAGGAATAGTCATTGACACTATGCTGATAGTGGAGCTGAAGGGTAAGGAATAGCTATTGACACTATGCTGATAGTGGAGCTGAAGGGTAAGGAATAGCTATTGACACTATGCTGATAGTTCAGCTGAATAGCAAGGAATAGTCATTGACACTACGCTGATATTGGAGCTGAAGGGAAAGTAATAGCCATTGACACCAAGCTGATAGTGGAGCTGAAGGGTAAGTAATAGCTATTGACACTATGCTGATAGTGCAGCTGAATATCAAGGAATAGTCATTGACACTATGCTGATAGTGGAGCTGAAGGCTAGAATAGCATTTGACACTATGCTGATAGTGGAGCTGAAGAGTTAGGAATAGCCATTGACACCAAGCTGATAGTGGAGCTGAAGGGTTAGGAATAGCCATTGACACCAAGCGGATAGTGGAGCTGAAGGGTAAGGAATAGCCATTGACACTACGGTCACAGTGGAGGTGAAGGGTAAGGAATAGCGTGCCATTTAGTGCGAGGTCTTACTCTAACCAAACACTATAGCATGCGGCTAGATTTTTGATGGTCAATTCATATGTTAAATACACAGGAATCCAACATTCCATTTCAGCTAAACAATGGTTACTTTAAATACCCATTTAAATACACATCGAAAAAATATGAGATCAGTAATATTTTTCACACAAATGAAGATACCTATAACCCTTCATTTTTGACGAAACAAACACAAATGTGAAAAATTGTTAGATAGTGTTTTTGGAAATAAACTCTTTTTAAATAGACCTCAATAAATACCAGTTCTCAGAAATGGGCAGTAAAGACAAGCAGGGATTGTTGGTGGAACGAGAGACGCTCTGGATTGCATGCTGCAGTGAAACAGGCTGCTGAGGGAGAACTGCTCATAATAATGTCTGGAACGGAGCTCATGGAATGGTATCAAACACCTGGAAACCATGTGTTGGATTTTTTGATACCATTCCACTGAATCCGCTCCAGTCATTACCATGAGCCCGACCTCCACAATTAAGGTGCCACCAACTTGCTGTGGAACCTACACCAGACAAAATATTCTACAAACCATTCCCACTCTCTCTGTGGATGTCCAATCGTAATTTCAAACTGAAATCTAGCGTCTCTGGCTCTGCCAAACGTTTCAGATTATAATCATTCTTCTGGGAATTCATCCCACTCGTTCCTGACAGCCAGCCTCTCCACTGGCACGGTGTGCATAGCCTCCTCTCCTCTCTCATTTCTGTAGAAACAATCAGATATTTGGACGATTTTGTCCGCCTCAATCTTTTCGTCTGTTTGAACAATCAAGGCCTGGACATGACAGTGAGTTGGCGGTCCACCTCAGGCAGTGCAGGCACAGAGAGTCTCTTGGGGTGGAATATCTGGGTCCAGCGTTGATTAACTGATGTCTTTTGGAAGCTCCACTAGTTTAGTTATTTCTTTTGTTTGAAACTCCAAGGAAAATCTCCATGAGAGCACAGATGGTACGCAGGCAGAGTAACGACACGTTCTCCCCTCCCCAAATCGAACACAGGGATGGTATGCTATTCAGAGCTCCATAAGGTGACTGATAGACCATGCACTACTAGAGCATGTAATGTAAATAAATACATTCTGGGATGTGCTGCTTCCCTTGTCTTTCTTTTCTAGTGTCATATTAAACAGCACGGCTGATTTATCAGCTATTAGTCAGCGGCTGCTGGCGGATCAGTTGGAGTCCATCCGCTAGAGTCTACAGGTTAAATGGTTTGGATCAGGGCTCTCCAACCATGTTCCTGGAGGCCTGCTGTCCAACCCTGCCGAGCTCACCTCATTCTAATAATTAGCTGGTTGATCAGCTGCATCAAGTTAGTTACAACTGGGTTTGAAGTGAATACCTACTGGTGGGTAGCTCTCTAAGAACAGGGTTGGTGAACACTGGTTTAGATGTTTCTCACAGTAAAGAATATCTACTAAGGGACTACATCCTATGAACATTATTGGACCCAACTCTTGTACACTCTTTGAAAAAAAAGGTGCTATCTAGAACCTAAAAGCTTCTTTGGCTGTTCCCATAGGAGATCCGTTTAAATAACCATTTTCCGTTCCAGGTTGAACACTTTTGGGTTCCATGTAGAACCCTTTCCACAGAGGGTTCTACATGGAACCCAAAAGGGTTATACCTGAAACCAGAAAGGGTTCTACCTAAAGCCAAAAAGGGTTATCGTATGAGGACAGCCGAAGAACCCTTTTGGAACAATTGTACAGGTTCAAACTGTAAGCCGCTCAGTGACTTTTCAGAGTCGTTGAGAGGTTTGATTCTTCTAAGAATCTTACCTACTGTAGGATGGATGACAGGTGGAGAAGGATATTAATATACTGTATATGTATTTTTTTTAAAGCCAGCTTTGTAAGATGAACTCTGAAAAATAAATTAAAGTTGAAGAGAGGTTCTGATCAAAACCGGATGAAGAAATGTATTTTTGGAGGAAGAGAAGAGAATGGATGAAAGAAATGAGTCCACTCGTGACAGCAGTGGCAAATTTGCGAATGTATGTTTTCAAAAGAAATGAGTTATCTTCAATGGAGACGTTTGGCGAACAGGTGTTTTGAATGCTATGGGGTCTACAGTAATAAATGAGGTCAAGCTCATTCACTGACAAGGCCATGCAGATTAGTACCCAAGGAATGAATTCTGGAATGTCTCCGTCTGTCCTCAGTACTGTCAAAGCCTCTTGTCACAACTCAATCAGCAGCTGGAGAATTTACAGTCGTCTAATGAGGGTAGATTGTTTCTGGGTCATAGGATTGATTGATCATTTATACAGCCTTTCGGCAACATTAGTCCATCCGCTAGTCTACAGGTTAAATGGTTTAAATGTTTCTCACAGTAAAGCTTCATTACTATGGGAATACATTATATGCATATTATTGGCTTCATCTCTTGCACAGGTACAGATGGTCTTAATTTGACTCTGCTTCTCAGGAAATGGAAACAGGAATTGCAAATTATTATGTAGATTATAACTAATAAATATTTTTGTACGTGTTGATACATTTTTCATTAGGGAAAATAAAGTCAGAAATGTTAAAGGAGAAAGTACAACCTTTAGAAGCTTTTATAAACCTTTAATAGACTACAATGTGCATTTCCTGCGACAACAGAGTGATCAAACTAAGATAGCAGATCTGTAATTCAACCTTTAAGCCACGCAGTGACTTTTCAGAGTTGTTGAGAGGTTTGATTGTTCTAAGGGTTGGACTAAAGTAGGATGGAGGACAGGTGGGGAAGCAATTTGATAAAATACATTTTAATCTTATTTGAAAGCCAGCTGTGGAAGACCAACTCCGGAAATGTTCTGATCTGGATGAAGAAAGAGTTGCTGGAGTCGATCAGGAAATTCCTCTCAGGAACAAATTAGTTGATTGTGTCAGACTGTATTTCATAGTTTTTACATGTTTTTTGGAGGAAGAGAAGAAATTAAAGAAATGGCACATGTTTTGTCTATGGGCCTCTTTGAAAAGAGGTCACTCATGACAGCAGTGGCAAATTTGAGAATGTATGTTTTTCGAAAGAGATGAGGTACTGTCACGCCCTGGTCGTAATATATTGTGTTTGTCTTCATTTATTTGGTCAGGCCAGGGTGTGACATGGGTTTATTGGTCCGCTTCTCCTTCACCAGACGAGAACTGTTACAGGTACAGTTTCTTCAATGGAGACGGCTGGAGAACAGGTGCTTTGAATGCTGTGAGCTTACACTCATGACTGAGGCCATCCAGACAATTACCCAAGGAATGTATTCTAGAATGTCTCCGTCTGTCCTCGGTACTGTCAAAACCTCTAGTCACAACTCAATCAGCAGCTGGAGAATGTACAGTCACCTAATAAGTGTAGATAGATAATAGGAGTGATTGAAGGAAAAGCTCCCTTGTCATTCCTCCTCTATCGTCCTTCTGTTGAAAAGACATGAACTTCTTATTGCAATGAGCCTTGACAAGAGTGACTGGGGAGACTGGACTCCTGTCTTGAGTTATGTAACAGAGTTGATGGATAACAGGCCACAGAGTAGTAGAGTCAGCCAAGTGGATTTAAACACACACACACACACACACACACACAGACACACACACACACACACAGGATCCCTTACAGGTACTCAGAGTTCAAGGCTACGAGTCCTTTGACATGTGTCACGTTGAGGTGCGCCAACCGCACTTACAGGTTTTTTTCTCAACCGTCCGGTCGTTGGCATGGTCAGGGTGCCTTCAGAGTCTCTCAAAGAGGTTAGGTATGTCATTGGATGAAACAGCCCAATGGTTGTTGTGTTTTGACACTTGAGTCTAATGCATTTGGT